>NW_021604563.1:8380029-8392487 GCF_004785775.1 Grammomys surdaster
TTTTTTTTTTTTTTTTTTTTTTTTTTTTTTGGTTTTTCAAGACAGGGTTTCTCTGTGTAGCCCTGGCTATCCTGGAACTCACTCTGTAGACCAGGCTAGCCTCGAACTTTCGAACTCAGAAATCCGCCTGCCTCTGCCTCCCAAGTGCTATAGAACTTGTACTGTCAGTAACTCCTGAAATTCTCCTCATATTGCTTCCGAGGCACCCAAGGCTTCCTTTTCTCCCTAGTTCTGCTTCTTATATAAATAAAACTACTGATGCTATTTGGGGGTGGGGGTAGGAGTGAGTTAATCTCTAGAAAGTCCCAGAGACCTGCAATCTTAGAGGCTTCCCAGGAATCAATGTGGGTGACCATAGCTGACATTCTTGACAGTGTGGAATTTGAACCTGAAGAGACCACTTCCAGCAGTTAGAGAGGGCCCCCAGTGGAGGGATGGGGGTCACCAACCCATTTTCAAAAATTTTGACCCAAAATTGTTCCTATCTAAAAGAAATGCAGGAAGAAAAACTGAGCAGAGAATGAAGAAAAGGCTAGCCAGAGACAAGCCCAACTTAGGATCTATCCCATTACCAAACCCTGACACTATTACTGATGTCATGTTTTGCTTGCAGACAGAACTCTAGCATGGCTGTCCTCTGAGAGGATGTCTACCAGCAGCTAACTGAGACAAGTGCAGATACTTACAGCCAACCATTGAACTGAGTTCATGGAACCCTGTAGAAGGTTGAGGGGAAGGATTCAAGGCCCTGAAGGGTATGGGAATCACATAGGAAGACCAGCAATGTCAAATAACCTGGACATCGGGGAGATCCCAGAGACAAAGCCTCTTTCAGAGACTAAGCGCATACACGGGCTGCTCCAAGGTTCCTGTCACATATGTAGTAGAGAATTGCCATGTCTGGCCTCAGGGGGAGAAGTTATGGCTAATCATATAAAGGCTTAAAGCCTCAGGGAAGGGGGATGCCAGGGAGGTGATGAGGAACTCTGAGAGTGGGACTGGGGAGTGGGGCAACATTTGAGATGCAAATAAGTAAAATACTTTTTAAAAATCAATAATGTTTGAGAATCTGTTCAAGTTTTTGCTTACCATTTTTTCTAAATATAGGTATCTTGTGTAAGACACAAAGAAAGACTCCTATACAAATAGAGGACATATAACATAAATTGAGTATAGCTATAAAATAGAAAAATGTTACTCAAAACCCACCCCTAGTCTTCCACTACTAGTCCCTACTCTCATAGTTCCACATTTTCTTTTCTATGCAAATAAAAGATCTCTCACCTCAAAGGGAATAAGAAAGGGATAGTTTATTCTGGAGTCAAATCACTGTGTCCCAAGACTTATATTTAGGTCTTTCCAAATATAATTTCTTAATATGTAAGTAGTTTAATGTTATTTTTACAATGACAGATGAAAGAGAGTTATAAATCTAGGCATTTTTAAAATGCTTTGGTAGAAATTCAAAATGGGCAGTTACAACTATAAACGCAAAGGAACCTCAACTATAAAACAAAAATGGTCTAATGGCATGCTTACTCTTTGGTGGATAGAGAATAAGATTTTGTTCACGTAATAAATTCAAAAGGTTTTTATCTGTTTCTTTTTTTCCATTTTCTTTTTGTATGTAAGTTCTCATATAAATGTGAGCAAAGTATAGTTCTTCAAGAGTCTAATGGTAGCCCTAAGGAAATTATATCTAGACTATGGGATAGGAAACATTACAAAATCTATATAGTCATTGATGTCTTCATTAGTTGATTAGATTGTTAAGACAGCTTCTTTCCTAGAATTCACATTCACGTGCTCGAAACAACAGTACCAATTGGGGACTGAGAGTTCAAGTATAAGCCTATGGGGGGACATTTTACATTCAAACCATACACAAATAAATGTTATCAACAGAAAAATAGATTTTTTTTATATACAAGTAGCAATGTACAAATCATCAATAGGAAAGAATGTGATTCTATAACATAAAACAGGAATGAAGAAATTATAGATGGGATTTTCAAAACCAGTATTCAGTTTGATAGAACACCCTATTCCTTATTCATTAACCAATCATTTTATATGTATCTATATGTTGTATATACGTAGAAGTTGAAGCTCTACCTACTTCAGTATTCTAGTTTGTTTACAATCATTATTGAATAAAATGAGTGTTTTTTAACACAAGTGCTATGATATTGCAATTTGATATGTAAGTAAGAGAATAACGACATAATTAACAAAGAACACATGTAGCATCAACATACTGGCCAAAGGGATGATTGATGCACAGGCCAAGACAGAATGGGGCAGTGCAATACTGCATTATGCTACTTAGAATAGTGCATGATTGAAATGTATAAATTATTTATTTCTAGAATTGTGCATTTAATATCTTGAACCTCAGTTGCTTGCTGAGAACAGTAGTGAAAATAAAACTTTATCTAAAGGGTGATTATGTAGTATCATAGTATTATGCCATCATTAAATTCACCATCTTCCCCGTGGAAATGTTTGCTAGTGTTTCTTCTTTAAATGAATGTATATTATTACATATTATTTCTATCCACTAAGAAGAATGAATTGAATTGTCTAAATTAAGAATTAGATGGTAACTCCTTGCCTCCACTTGATGCCCTGTATATCTATCTACTGGAGGTGGACTCTTCAAGTTCCCTCTCCTCATTATTGGGTATTTTGGCTAAGGTCACCACCATTGAGTCCTGTGAGTTTCTCACCTCCCAGGTCTCTGGTACTTTCTAGAGTGTACTCTACCTCCCACACACAGAGCCTGCAAGTTTCCATTCATTCTTGTGGCCCCCTTAACTTCTTTCCTTTCTCTTACCCTTCGGCTATATACCTGAACCTGTTTCCCTTGTCCCCTCTCCATCCCATCTCCTACAAAGGTCCTTCTCTCCTTCTGCCTCCTGTGAATACTTTGTTGCCCCTTAAGTTGAATTGAAGCATCCTCACTTGGACCTTCCTGCTTGTTAATTTTTTTTTATGATCTGTGTGCTGTATCTTAATTTTTCTGTACTTTATGGCAAAATATCCACTTATCAGTGAGTACATACCATACATGTCATTTTGGGTCTGTGTTAACTCACTGAGAAGATATTTTCTACTTCCATTTATTTGTCTTCAAAATTCATAATCTTCTTGCTTTTAATAGTTGAAAAATATTCCATTGTGTAAACGAACCACATTTTCTGTATCCATTCTTCACTTGAGGGATATTTGGGTTGTTTCCAGATTCTGGCTACAAATAGAGCTGCTATGAACATAGTGGAGCAAGACTCCTAGTGGTATGGTGGGACATCTTTTGGGTATATGCCCAGGAGTGATATAGCTGCATCTTCAGGTAGAACTATTTCCAGTTTTCTGAGGAACCACCAGATTGATTTCCAGAGTGTTTGTACCAACTTTCAATCCCACCAGCAACAGAAGAGTGTTTTTCTTTCTCCACATCCTTAGCAACATATGCCATTTTTGGGGGTTTTGATCTTAGCCATTCTGATTGGTGTAAGGTGGAATCTCAAGGTCATTTTGATGTGCATTTAACTGATGAATAAGGTCTTTGAACATTTCTTTAAGTGCTTCTCATCCAGTCTAGATTTTGTTGTGAATTCTCTGTTTAGCTTTTTATCCTATTTTTAATTAGGTTATTTGGATTTTTAGAAGTTAACTTCTTGAGTTCTTTATATATTTTCGATATTAACCTTCTATCAGATGTAGTAAAGATTTTTACTAATCTGTAGTATGCTTATTTGTCCTATTGACAGTGTCTTTCACCTTACAGAACCTTTTCAGTTTCATAAGGTCCCATTTATCAATTGATCTTAGAGCCTGAGCTATTGATATTCTATTCAGGAAAATTTCTTCCAGTGTCAATGAGTTTGAGGCTTCTTCCCTCTTTCTATTCTATTAGATTCAGTGTATCTGACTTTATGTTGAGGTTCCTGATTCACTTGGACTTGAGCTTTGTATTAGTTGATAGATATGGATACATTTTCATTATTCTACGTACAGATAGACAGTTATAACAACACCATTTAGTGAAGATGCTTTCATTTTTCCACTGTATGTTTTTGGGTTCTTTGTCCAAGATAAATGTCCATAGGTTTGTGGGTTTACTTCTGGGTCTTTAATTCTATTATTTCATTGATTGACCTGTATGTCTCTGTACCAATACCATCCAGTCTCTATAACTGTTACTTTATAGTTCAACTTGAGAGATCAGGGATGTGATTTCCACAGAAGATCTTTTATTTTTAGAATTGTTTTGGCTATCCTTGATTTTTTGGTTATTTTGTTTTTTTTCATTTGAAGTTGAGAATTGCCCTTTTTATGTCTAAGAAGAATTGTGTTGTAATTTTGATGGGAATTGCATTAAATCTTTAAATTGTTTTTGGTAAGATGGTCATTTACAATATGTTAGTCCATGAGCATGAGAGATCTTTCCATCTTCTAGGTTACCAATACATATTCAAAATTTCTGAGCTAGAAATATTCCTGTCTGAAAGAACTTCAGGGACAAAAATGGAGAAGAGACTGACTGGCCCAACTTGGATTCACCTCATGGGGAGGCATCAAAGGCCTTTCACTATTACTGCTGCTATTATTATGTGCTTAAAGACAGGTGGCTAGTATGCTGTCCTCTTAGAAGCCCTACCAGCAGCTGACTGAGACAGACTCAGATATTCATACCCAACCACTGGACTGAAGTTGGGGACTCCTATGGTTGAAATAGGTGAAGAATTGACGAAATTGAAAGAGTGGGTTATCCCATAGGAAAAACAGCAGTCTAAACTAGCCTGGACTCCTGTTAGCTCCCAGAGACTGAACCACCTACCAGGCAGTGTACATGGGCTGGTTCAAGGCTCTTGGCACATATATAGTAGAAGACTGCCTGGCCTGGCTTCAGTGGGAGAAGATGAGCCTATCCTGGAGACTCAAGGACCCAGGGAAGGGTGACACCTGGTGGCGAGGAGAGGAAGAGCACACAGAGGCAACATCTAAGAGGAATGGATGAAGAACTGTGGAACGTAAACTGGGGAGAGACAAAGCCTAGAATGTAAGTAAAAAAAAAAAAGAAAGAATGCAAAAAGGGAATTAGATTATTTCTTTGAATAGCTCCCGAATAATTATTCATACAAAATAGAACACACTCATTTTAATTACAGAGCAAAGCAAGTTGCTTATAGAAGCATGGGCAACTCCTCACTGGGAAAAGCTACATCATTGCAAAGTCTCACCCAGCATGCTTAATGACCTTATGGAAACTCCATTATTAAGTTTGGGCTTTAAATCAGCTTTTAACCTCTAGTCTCTGAAGATCACTTGCAACTGGAGGATGGAGTAATAACTGGAAACCTTGACGTTTCCCTGATCCTCAATAGAGGATTTCAAAGGGTATATTACCATTACCAAAGACTAAGCTATCATTCTATTCTTCTGGTGTAGATTTCATCACTACTAGAGCCAAATTAATGAATCGTATATACCTATACTATATATATATATATATATATATATATATATATATATATATATCATCCCTTTGATGAGTATATCAATTTTGCATGTGTTCTCGATCAATTGTGTGATACTTATCTTACTTCCACATTGACTAGCAATATCACAATGTTTGTGTTAAAGAAACACTTATTTTACTCAATAATGAACCTTAACAACAAACAGGAGTACTGAAGCTGCTACTTTAGATATGCTAAATAAGATGCCATTAAGTACTTCCTTTCATTGAAAAGTTTAAAGCCATTTACCCACTAAAATGTCAAAAACAGTGTAAGATTTAAGATAATTTAAAATATAGGATATATAGGCCTCAATACTGTCTACAGTTTCAGACACCCACTGGGGAGTTTGAAATCTATCCTCAGCAGATAGGGCAAATTAATATATAGGAAATTGATGAAAACGCCACATCTGCAATAGCTAACTCCAGGAAACGAGAAACAAAGGAAAGAGCAATGCATTAACCAGAAGAGGTCTCTCATCTGGCCTGTGCCAATGATACTCCTACATTAACCTGGCCATACGCCCATTTAATAATCCTCCAACTCATCGGGGAAACTGCAGTGTTGGCAGCATGTGTATCAGAGGAAAGCAGAGCAATTATCTGGACAAAAATTAAAATGCTATGGATTTTTTACATTTAAATTTTTACTGTGGTTAGACACTGACTCCTACAATTTTTATTTTGGTAAAACTTCATTATATACAAGATATTCATGAAAGATTTTCTTCTTAAAACTTAATGAAAAACAATTCCCAACATTAGAATTGGCTCATGGACATCATTTGAAAAATCTGGTCGATTACGTTAATATCTATCATGCTGACATTGGAAACAGGGTCCTGATGAGATGTTTAGGTTGTGATTATTAAATTACAACTTGAATGGGAATAAAAGTAGAATAGATGGTTGCAAAGAAGGGTTTATTTGCTTATTTTCATAGCAATGTATGAATATAATCTTTACTTGCTTCACAGAAACTGAGTCTTAATTCAAAGAGCAACCCCAGAAAACCCAGCATCAAGAAAATAATAATTGCCAAGATCAGCTGTAAATGACCTTGATGTTTCTGGAAAACTTATAGGTTTTAGTTTTATCTTTCATAAACAGTGTAAGTGTTATTCAAATGCATTTCCTACATGATTTTATCTTTTAAAGCTACATGCTAAACATACCTACACTATAATAATAATAATACTTATTATTATTACACACTTGAAAGCTGAAATAATCTAAATGGAATGGGCTTGTTAACATAAAACAAATATTGTGAAATACTTATAAGTAAATCCAGAGAAAGAAGTAGAGGGGTGGGGGTGGCAAGTGGGCCATGGGAGTTGGTGGAGAGGAAATCTAAAATTCTTTTGCATTGCATCACTAAACCCTGACCTCAACCTGTACTACAGAGCAATAGTGATTAAAAACTACCTAGTATTGGTACAGAGATAGGCAGGAAGATCAATAGAATAGAAATGAAGACCCAGAAATGAGCCCACACTCCTATGGTCACTTGATCTTTGACAAAGGAGCTAAAACTGTCCAGTGGAAAAAGGACAGCATTTTCAACAAATGGTTCTGGTTCAACTGGAGGACAACATGTAGAAGAATGAAAATTGATCCATTCTTATCCCCTTGTACAAAGCTCAAGTCTAAGTGGATAAAGGACCTCCACATAAAACCAGATACACTGAAAGTAAGAGAAGAGAAGGTGGGGAAAAGCATCGAATACTTGGGCACAGGGGAAAAGTTCCTGAACAGAACACCAATGGCATATGCTCTAAGATCAAGAATTGACAAATAGGACTTCATAAAATTGCAAAGTTTCTATAAGGCAAAGGACACTGTCAATCGGACAAAACGACAACCAACAAATTGGGAAAAGATCTTTACCAATCTTTCATCTGATAGAGGGCTAATATCCAAAATATACGAAGAACTCAAGAAATTATACTCCAGACAACCAAATTACCCTACTAAAAAATGGGGTATAGAACTTAACAAAGAATTTTCAACGGAGGAAACTCGAATGGCCGAGAAGCACCTAAAGAAATGTTCAGTATCCTTAGTCCTCAGGGAAATGCAAATCAAAACAACCCTGAGATTCCATCTCACACCAGTCAGAATGGCTAAGATTAAAAACTCAGGTGATAGTAGATGCTGGCGAGGGTGTGGAGAAAGAGGATCACTTCTCCATTGTTGGTGGGACTGCAAGGTGGTACAACCACTTTGGAAATCAGTGTGGCGGTTCCTCAGAAAACTGGACATAGCATTACCTGAGGATCCAGCTATACCACTCCTAGGCATATACCCAGAAGATGCTCGAACATATAACAAGGACATATTCTCAACTATGTTCATAGCAGCCTTATTTATAATAGCCAGGAGCTGGAAAGAACCCAGATGTCCTTCAACTGAGGAATGGATTCAAAAAATGTGGTATATTTACACAATGGAGTATTACTCAGCTATTAAAAACAATGAATTCGAGAGGTTCCTAGGTAAATGGATGGAACTAGAAATTATCATCCTGAATGAGGTAAGCCAATCACAAAAGAACACACATGGTATTCACTCACTGATTATTGGATATTAGCCCAGAACCTTGAAATGCCCAAGATGCAATTCACAGGCCACATGAAGCTCATAAAGAAGGAAGACCAAGTGGGGGTGATTCGGTCCTTCTTAGAAGGAACAACAAAATACTCAAGGGAGCAAATATGGAGACAAAGTGAGGGAGAGAAACTGAAGGAGGGGCTGTCTGAAGACCATTCCACCTGAGTATCCATCCCATGTGCAGTCACCAATGGTAGATGCTGATGTCGAATTCAGGAAGTGCATGCTGATAAGAGCCTGATATGGATGTCTCCTCAGAGGTCTTCAAGAGTCTGACATATTCAGAGGCAGATGCTCACAACTAGCCATTGAACTCATCATGGGGTTCTCAATGGAGGAGTTAGAGTGAAGACTGAAGGAGCTGAAAGGATTTGTGGCACCATGAGGAGAGCAACAATACCAAGCAACCAGAGTTCCCAGGGTCTAAACCACAAGCCTGGGAGCACTTAGGGAGGGATCCAGGGCTTCAGCTGTATAAGTATGAGTGCAGGGCCCTGCTAGGCATAGGTGGAAGAAGAGAACCTTGACCTCATGAAGGCTGGACGCCCCAGTGGGTGGAAATTTTAAGAGTGGGGAGGTGGGAGTGGGGGTTAGATACATGTTACATCCACAGAGAAGAAGGAGGAGGGGTGAGGGAATAGGGTGTTCCTGGGTGGGTGGGGGATGGGGTAAGGGGACAACATATGAAATGTAAATAAAACATCCAATAAAAAAAATTTAAAAAAAAGAAAAGAAAAATAGAGAGAAAAAACATTTATTTCATTATTATAAAAAAAAAAGAAAAGGATGTTTATAGCTTAGGATGTAGAATGGTACAGTGCAGGTTGTATCAAAACAAAAGCTCCCACAACAGTGTTTACTGTGTGAGTAATGCATTCCCTACAAGTATACAATAAAATCCAAAATAGAAAAGGTTCTTAACATATTAATATAGATGACCTTCCTGAAAGTGAAAAAAAATATCAAAAATAGCTCCCTTTATTACAGTTCCACATTTCTGTAGATAAATAAAAATATTAACAGGAGACTTTAAGTTCACTATCCATTCTACCCAAGGGAAAAAAATCATTTTGATTTGTTGGTCTGTTCCTCATTCTAGCTTCTAGCCTCATTTATCACCAGCAGATGGGTTTATTTCTCGTCTCCTAAGAACTCAATCCTTCCTTATACTTCAGCTCTGATTTCAAACGATCTTTGCTTCAGTTCAGTTCAGTGGTGCTGGTGCTTTAGGACTATTGAACTTGATTGCCTTTGTTCCTGTAGCCTTCATGTGCTGCACACCTGGATTTTGGGCCTGCACAAATAACTTATGTCCTTTTACATTTACTAAAATATCATTATTTTATGCTGATGTATTTCTGTTTTGTTATTCCCCATTTAATCTACATATATTAATTTCCAAGAACTAATTAGTGTACTACCTTACTGTAGGTCAGTTACCTGACTTACATAGACATTAAACAGTGTCGAGTAAAGAATGTATGCTCAATAATCTAGAGACTTACTGAATAATATATCAATATCAAAACATTCTTATGCTCAGTATCAGCTCTTTTTTGACTACATTAAAATAAATCATCCTCATATAATAATATATTATAAACTAAGAAAAAGGGAAAATACACTGAAAACTGATACATGATCCTTGTGACTGATTTCCATAGGTATATGCACTTTATTTCAACTTCGGTGATTACAATCAGTTTACTGTAGTTCGCAATAATGTTGCTATAAAAGTATCTGCACATAATTAAATTCTGTACCAATTTCAAACTTAGAAACATGAAAATGTTCCTCTGGTAGTACACTTTCCTGTAATCTTTCTTCCATTTTTGAACAGCAAATCAATTTCTAGTTTCACAGTTATGTACAGTTATATATGATGTCCCATTTATCCCAGTTATTCATTCCAGTTCATCAGTACATGGTTATGATTATTTCAGACATGTGAAACTAACTTTTGCATTTACTCCCATTACAAACTGGTATTCATTTTCTGAAACTGACTTAGTGTTTTAAAATGAAAGAATAAGTCTTAAAGTTTTAAATACAACATTTTAAAATACCTTTTATTTTTTGCTAAAGAAAAAAAAAACTACAGGTGTATAATTTCCCTACCTTTGTCTAAAATTCTGCATACTGTTTGGTGCTTTCTGTATTTTTCTCATAGCTCTTATTTCAAAATTGAGTCAAGTTTAACTTTTCTGAGTTAATGGTAAAATGGTTGGTCGAAGCCAGATATAGCACTTTCCAAAGGTTAATATTTCTTTGTTTGTAGAAATTTATATCATTCTAAATTTGAAACTTCCCAGCTGAAGAACTTATTTTTATGGAACCCATAGATCTAGTTTTTCATTGTGTTAATATATTATTAGATGTTTTATTAGTAATATTGAATGCAAAGCAAAGCATATAATTGTTCTAACTGATCATAACTCTTGCTTATTGCTCTTTCATTTTCTTTTTTTGTGGGGGGTGGCTTAACATGTGGGTGTTTTACATCTTCCTCCTGAGATTCAAACTATTATATTACTCAGACCTACCAACAAATCAACACCTTCTGATGTAGGTCTACTCTTAATTTCCTCATATATTGAAAGTATAGATGATTAAAAGATAGTTTTATGATTCATATCCCTGTGCTTTAAAATTTTATTTCCACTTTTAATAACAGGACCTGCAGGCATAAATTTTTCTCATTTCACATTAATTAGTGTACAAACTCTCCACTAGCACACCACCCACCAGAGGTAGTAGAAAAGAAAAGAACACAGGGAAGTAACTTGTTTTGAAACAGTTCTTTGGGTAGTAGTCCAATTTTCATTGTCAGGATAAATCAGTTCAGTCCAGAGCTCTTGGCAGACACCGCACAAATATCAGCAGCTTCAATCCAGTAGACTCTGGCAGTGACTCACAAGTTCTTTGGTGAGTTTCTCTCCATGTCATCACCACAAGCAGAATTCAGAAACACTATAAGGAGAACCAATATATGTATGTCCTTAGTGAAGAATAAGATGCAGAGCAAAGCACGTACTTGCTATAGTCATCCTTTCACCTGTGTCTGCTTCAGGAAAGCATTCTTTCATGTATCTGGTTTAACAAAACATCCTTTCACCCATGTGCCCAAGAAAAACATCATTTGACATATCTGACTTTCTAAAGGAACTAAAAGTTTCCACTTCAAAGACCTAAAGGGAAACTACATAATGTTGTCACATTTTACTGCACAATAGCATCTCCTTTATCTAGATTTATGGGAAAATTTTGCAGGTACTAAAGAAAACCCACTCAAATATAAAATCTTGTACTCATTAAAAATCCTTTGGTAACTACTTCAATATTATATTTTGGTAGAAACTTATAAAATGCAATTTGTGTGTGTGTGTGTGTGTGTGTGTATGATATAACAAAGTAGATATTAAAGATTATATATAACTTTCTTCTTGATAAATTAGGGTTATATTTTAAACATACAATATTATGTGTGAACAGAAAGCCATACATTTGGGGGTTTGACTGAAAGTTGTCCCCATAGACTCATAGGGAGTGGCATTATTGAGTGTGTGGTCTTGTTGGAGTAGGCATGGCCTTGTTGGAAGAAGTGACTCACTGGCTTCCATGTTGCAAATGCTTAAGCCAGGCACAATGTCTCTTTCTATTTCTACTGGCTTTGAATCTGGATATAGAACTCTCAGCTCTCTCTCCAGTTTCATGTCTGACTACTTACATCCATGCTTCCTGTCATGGCAGTAATGGACTAAATACTTAAATTATAAACCAGCACCAATTATATGTCTTCCTCTTTAAGAGTTGCCATAGTCCTGATGTCTCTTCACAGCAGTAGAACTTTGAATAAGAAAATACAATATATGAATTCTTAATTGTTTTGTATTCTACTAATATTTCTGTATTCGATGTTGTTTGATTCTAATCTAATTTAAACATAAAGACAATAAGAATTTAAACTCATTGTATATAATTATTAAAGCCAGCTGAGCATAGTTTGAAATGATATGGTTTATGCATTTGTTTTTAAATATTATCATCAGTCACAGGCATTGTGAGATAATATGTGCAATAGTCCTATCAAGTCCAGAAACCACAATTTTGCACCCAAGCTTCACTTTTGATATTAAAATATATTCTTCACCTTTGGTTCACTGATCCCTGAAATTTAAAAGAAAGTTATATTATATACGTTCATATTTATATCTTAGCACTTGACATTCTTCTGGGGGAGGAAAAGTCCATTTCTTTGATGAGATGTTAGAACTACATATTTATATTGTGTGTGTGTGTGTGTGTGTATATATATATA
>NW_021604563.1:8392887-8439300 GCF_004785775.1 Grammomys surdaster
ATATATATACACACACACACACACACAATATAAATATATATATATATATATATTTGTGTGTGTGAGTATGTGTGTGTGTGTGTGTGTGTGTCTTTCAGGATAAGAATTTAGAATTCAGTTAGGAATTATATTTATCTAAGAAAATGTTAGTATTAGGTACTCTTCTAAGCTAAATTCCATCATCAGTCCAAAGATATTGAATAAGTTTCCATGACCTACTATTGAGGAAATTTCAGGTCCAATTAGGTACATGGTTATTAAAATTAGAATTATAATAATAAAGATAAGTCAAATAATTTGAAATAAGTCGATTTTATTGTTTGTTAATCATGACACAATTTTTACATTGCTCAGAATGTAATAGTTAGAAGAATCTTAGAAATCCATTAATGAAAAATCATTTCTCTTACTGTTCTCATTAGGAAACAGAAATCTAGAAATATATATTGATTTGCATAATGTCAGTCATACCTACATTTATTCAGATTTTGTTTATAAAATATTACCTGCTAGGAATATGTTTAAACCCATATAACATCCAGGTCACTTTCATTTTAAGACTATAACAGCTTTAATTACAATAATTGCTAGCATCACTTCTTCTGCAATTGCTGTGACACAAGAAGTTAAGACAGCTACTTTTGTTAATCATTTAACGATGTAAAATATTACTAATGTGTTGAATATATCATAGGATTTAGATAGGCATTTGGAAGAACACATTGATGCTCTTTATCCTATTCAAGTTACTGGAAGTAGGTTCAGAATTTAAGGGTAAGGAGCCATCTTGAGTGTAATGCCAAATACCATTGGATTCATGTTAGTTATAAAATTTACAGTGATAGTCATTATAATTAGGAAGAAGTTTAATGACACGTGCATTGTATTTGGCATAATTCTAACACCTCTCTGGGTGTTTTAACAATACATTGGGAGTTTGTGAATTTCAAGAATGCTGCTCTGCTGAGCATTGATGTGGTACATACTGCAGATTAAATTATCCATTGCCTGAGGTCAATATTTCTATTTTGGTCAAGCTTCCAAAATGGCATATACAGCGTGATCATGCTAGCCCTGTTTGTCCTAGGAATACATTTATTCCTACCCATTGTATTAAAACTTTTCTTCAACAACATCAACATGTTGGCTGCCAAGTACATGGTTTGAACCTGAAAATGGACCCCACGACAGAGTTATTAAATTAACAGGCTGGCAAGCCAAGCATGGGTAAGATTCTGCACATAGCCTTACAAACCTAAGACATAAATACTGTGCTTTTGATACTGCATATTCCATGATGGGTATGGAAGGCTTTCTTGTCAGAACAACCTAAGACAGGGTCAGTCTTTTTAATGAGATAAAAAAGGGGGCGAGGTGGTGAGCCTTTCAGGCTTCTTGGCAAGAATCAGACATGGGCCAAGGACAAGGAAATGGGCTGCTTGGCAGGAATATGACTTTGGCCAAGGACAAGGAAGTAGGCTTCAGGCAGGAATCTGATATTAGTCTAAAACAAAGAAGTAATTTCAGGCAGGAATCTAAATATTATGTTAGAACAAAGAAGTAATTTCATACAGGAATCGAAATTTTAGGCTAGAACAAGGAAGTTGGCTTCAGGCATGAAAAAGACCTTGGGCTAGGACAGGGAAATAGGTTAAGATACTTTTGTCATCCTTAGAAACAGCCATAACGAGAGTGTTCACGTAATTGGTTTTAATGCTTTTCTTGTTCCTTGACTATTTGCATCTATTGTATTGTTTGACCCCCAACCTAGAACTGACCTTAATGCATGCATGTAATCAAAATGGTATTAAAAACATAAAGGAGGAGGAGGATGGGATAGGGGGTTCTAGGGAGGGGAGATAGGGAAAGGGGATGACATCTGTATTGTAAATAAAAAATATTCATTTAAAAAAGTATATATTACTATAAAATATTTCTTTTCATATTATTCAGTAACAAAACTTGTTAAATTATCTAAGAAATAATTTAACTCTTGTTTATATTATGTGTTTAAGTGAGAAATAAAAGATTATCCTCTAAGATGGGTAAAAATTATGGTAGTTCATTAATACCAGCAGGATATATATGTTGATATATACTATCATACATATGTTGATACGATACTATTTCAGGAAATTATATTGAAAATCATTTGTTCATATATTGAAGCAAAATCAAAACAATAGTAGCACAGAATATATTAAGAGTACTAGTGCTTCTGACACTAAAAATATCTACAGGGCCAGATGAGTTTTAATAACAAATCAAAGCTATTGAATTTTTATTAAATGTTTTAAAAAAATGAGAAATTGTAGCCCAGTGTCTAGTGAAATACAATTTTGTTTCTCACTGTGCAGTCAAATGACTACTACTAGTACTAATACTACTGCTATTACTAATAATAATGCAAGAATTAACATTTAGTTCCTTAGAAAAGAAATTATACATTCATATAATTGATAGTTCTCAAAGCAACATTTAGTCTGGAAAGTTCTCCAGGTAATTTACCTCTGGGACCATTGCCTATGTCAATGATTCAAGCCACAGACTTAATGAAAAACCATGGTTCATTATATAAAAGTTGTTGGAAATGGCACAGCTAAAGATGCTCAAATTAGGAATAATGCTACTGAGAGCTAAAGAGCAGTTAGAAACAGGGAATATCATTACACCACCCCATTAGTTGGATTTAATGGCATTTTTTCTTTCCCTATAAAATTATTCTGAATTTTAGAAACAAGAACTGATACGGGTCCAGATTCTTGCACAAGGACCAAATGTTTAAAGCTCATTTTGTTAAGGAATAATACAATATGATATCTTTTAATGAGAATCATGTAGTATGATTCTTCTGAGCTTTGAAGTGTCTGTGTGATCAAGCCCACAGGGCTATGAAAACAAAAAAATAAAGTGTGATTTATATTAAAATGTAGTGACTGTTGGGTGCTATATCACAACTGCCTAAGGCATTCATATGTTGATAAAATATTACACCTACCAGAAAGAGGAGAAACAATGCACACTTTACTGACAACATTTTAGCTTCAAATTGATAAATGCAGCAGAGCCAAAGAATTGTCATAAGATTTTGACAACATTTCTTCATAAAATATTCAAACCATTTGGAGAAAAGAGAGCTTCCTTTGAGTCTGTGTAGTAATTTATTTCTGATTGAAGTTGGAAGCATTTTTTGAGTTTTAGACATGTACAGCTAAACCAAAGAATAAATACAGGCAAATAGACACCATTGCAAAATTTATGTCTACAATTTGGTGTCAAATTCTGAATATTCTAACTTGAAATAAAAGTTATATTAATGACTAACTACACTACTATGACGTACCTTCAAAGTAAGAGACCTAGTTTAAAATTAGACATTTCAGGATTAGTTATGTTTGATTTAATAGTTATTTCCAAGCTGTCAGTTGCAGTAATCTAAGTGAAAAAGAGAGAGAGGATAAACTGTTTGGAATATAACAAAGAGGAATGTAAATAACAAGTTAATCATCATGTTGTCTTGTCTTTTTCTGCAATGAAAACATGTTGAATTTCTATTTAAGAAAATCATGGGTTCAAAAAATGTTTCATAACCAAACCTGTTATTGATATATATTGATATTATCCATACAGCACAGGTTTGGAGGTAGAACAGAATAAAAAGTGAGTGTGATGATCTATGTATATCTTCTTTAGCACACATAGAGGGTTTACATTAATTTTAAGTATGTATCAGTCTTGTTGTGAAACAATACAACTAGATATAAGTGACTTAATGGTTTCAGAGGTTTTATTAATTCCAGGATCACTTGGTCCCATTTGTTTCGAGTTCTATAAAAAAGAAAATCTTACGGTAGAGGTGTTGCTCACCAAATTGAGGCCAGCCGGAGATGGGATTGAGAGGCATGGGGAGGGATTGAGGTCAGTATGTGTCAGTCAAGAGTGCATCTTGAAGCCAGGCGGTGGTGGCGCATGCCTTTAATCCCAGCACTTGGGAGGCAGAGGCAGGCAGATCTCTGAATTCAAGGCCAGCCTTATCTACAGAGTGAGTTCCAGGATAAGCCAGGGCTACACAGAGAAACCCTGTCTCGAAAAACCAAAGAAAAATAAAAGAGTGCACCTTGAAATGATATGCCCTATCTTATAAATTAGTGGTTCTCAACCAACCTCTGGGTTGTGACATTTTGGGGGTCATATATCAGATATCCTGCATATGAGATATTTAATTATGGAACATAACAGTAGCAACATCACTCTAATGAAATAATTTTATTTTATTTTTGGAGTCATAACAACATGAGAAGTTACATTAAAAGGTCACAGCATTCAGAAAGTTGAGAACCTCTATTTTAAAGACCTGACCTATAGTTATAGTTAGCTTCAGCTTTTAACTTGACCCACCAGGTAAGAGAAAATATCATTTGAGGAATTGCTTCCATGAGATTGGTCTGTGAGGCATTTTCTTTATTAATAGTTGATTTAGAATGGCAGAGCCCAGTATGGGTTAGTAAGCCTGGGCTACATAAGAGCAGTGACTGAACATCAGCCTAGGAACTAGCCAGTAAGCACCATTCCTCTTTTGCTTTGTTTTCTTTCTTTCCTCCATGTTCCTGCCTGAGCTTTTGCATTGAATCCACTTGGTGGTTGATTGTACTGTATATCCTAGTTTTTGTTTCTGTTATAAAATATTGACTAAGATAAATTTGGAAGAGGAATATTTTTGTTTGCCTTACCAGTTACAGACCATTATCAAAGGAAGACATGGCAGAAACTGAAGCAAATGTATGCTTCTTACTAACTTACATTCTCTGGCTTTCTTACACAGCCCAGGTTAATCTGCTTAGGTATGATACTACCCAAAGTTTGGTAGGTACCAATACATCAATTAGCAATTAACAAAATTCTTTATACATTGCCAGAGATCTCTCCAACAAAAACAGTTCCTCATTTTGATGTTCTTTTGATACAGGTGTGTCAAGTTGATAACTGAATAAAGTATGACAACCTGCAAGCTAAAATAAACTGCTTCCTCCTGAAGTTTCTTTTCGTCATGGTGTTAATCACAGCAAAGGAGACTAAAACTAGGGTACCAACTTTCAACAGCTCATTATGTAGGGACCATGCTTTTAACAAAGGAAATTGTGGGAAGCAGATAAAATCCAAACCCCTTACAAATCTGTATTCCCAGCATCATGAATGGCATATGTGCAGCCTCATTAAATCTTTTGGGTAATTTTTTTTTCACAAAATGAGGCATGTTCAAAACATAAAAAATTATTTTTGAGTCTCATAAAGTTTATGTTTAAAAATATTTCACAGACACGTTTATATAAAATTAAGTCTATAAAATTTGTGTACTTAAGATGGCTAGAAATTATTGGATCAATTATCTAAACTGATATTGGTCATTTTAAGGACACTATGCTACCCACTATGTTTCAAATGTACCCAGATTTTTGTATAGTCTATGCTGAAAAGAGCTTTGGTCTAATAGATTGAAAGGAAGGTTTACATTAGAACTCTAAACTCTATATACACCATCCTCAAAGTTAACATATCTAAATTCAGACAAAGAAAATAACAGATTTTAGCCCCCAAATGAAAAAATTTAAATATTTTAGCTAATATACAAATGAAATGTGCAACATCTCAGCTATAGAATATTATTACTAAGAAATGTTGTGATGATACATGGTATAATATTTATAATCCATGAAAATATTATTAGTATTCAAAGAAGCTATCAAAAGGCTACATACTGGAAGCTAAAATGTTAGTATCTTACAACTATCTGTAACTCCAGTTGAAGGGCATATAACTTCCTCTTTATGACCTCTGTTGGCAACATGCATGCATATGGTGCACACAGACACTTGCTAGCCAAATGATAATTCATGTATAATACATAAAATCTAAAAGAACTTCCAAAGGCACATTTTAAATGATTATTTTGTATAAATTATCCCAAATAGGCAAAACTTTTTACAAAGCAAATTATTAGAATGATATATATTCTAGATATCAATTATATATTTATTGTATATAGTTCATATTATATATTCCCGTATATAAAGTAAAAATATAAAGTAAATCATTAGAAAATAAGAATAGTGGTTATGTAAATTAGGAGATATAATTGTTTTTTTGAGTTGATAGAAGTATTTTGAATATACACAGTAAAATTAGCTTGAAAAATTAATATTCTATGAAATATTGAATAATGCAATATGTGAATTATATCTAAGTCAAGCATTTTGTGAGTATGTGTATGTGATGTATGTGTGTCATTGTGTTCAAGCATGTGTGACTGTGTATGTGTATGTATAAATCGCTTAGAAAAGAGAAGTCAACATTGGCTAGAAAAGCTAAACTTCCATCCTTTTTGGGAGAAAGAAAATAAGATCTAACAATTCTCTTAGGGTATCAATAAGAAAAGGAAGCACAATTCAAACAAAGTTCATCCTAGGAAATCAATGAACTCATTAAGCTTCTTGGAGAGAAAAGATGAGGGGGTTACTTACAGGGATGTGGGCACTCCCACTTCAATATTGCAAAACTGAATATCAATTACCAAGCAAGGATAAGGGCCTTTTTGTAGCAACATGGACTGTGATATTTTGTATATGCTTGGCCAGGGAGTGGCACTATTAGAAGTTGTGGCCTTGGAGTAGGTATGTCACTGTGGGTGTTGACTTTAAAAATCCTCATGCTAGCTGCCTGGAAGCCAGTATTCTGCTAGAAGCCTTCAGATGAAGATGTAGAACTCTCAGCTCCTCCTGCACCATGCCTGCCTGGATGCTGCCATGTGATAATGGACTGACACTCTGAACCTGCAACCCAGCACCAATTAAATTTTGTCATTATAAAAATTACATTGGTCATTATGTCTGTTCACAGCAGTAAAACCCTAACTAAGACATGGATGGAGTCTAGTCTTCCCTGGGGTATGTACTGTACCTCATTCCTGAAAGGATATCCACTTAACAGAATGTAGTATTCATCATCAGGTGGTAGGGAGTACCTATTAGGCAAGTGTCTCATGACCCTTCCTACTCCTCTACGAGGGAATGCAAATAATCAAAAAGTCCAGAAGGAGTGGACTTTTACAATTGGATACAGACAAAACCCAAATGTTATCTTATTTCTTTGTTTTATTTGCTTGTTTTTGTTGGATCAGAGGTTAGTCCTATACAACAAGTATGTTCCACTGGCATGCTCCATCTCATTATAATTTTATTTTTAAAGAAAGTTTTTGACTGAACATGGAGCTCTTTGATTCCCCTGGGTTGTCTGATTGGAGTGATCCATGGACCTGCCTATGTCTGCTTTCCCACGACCAGGACTGCTGATATATTTCAATATGCCTGATTTGTTTTATGTGGAGGTAGGGATCAGGATATCTGGTCTTCATGCTTGCAAGGGAAGCACTTTATTGACTGAACCATCTTTGCATTACCCTATATATTTTTTAAGTCAATCTTGTAATGAAGGAAGAGTCGTAAATTTCAAATATCATTATCTCCAAACAATGACATATCAAAAGAAGAATGTTTTCTATGTTTGTTTTATTGTATCTTTTCTAAAATTTCATTTATTAATATTTATTCATTTAATGTGCATGGGTGTTTTGTCTGCATGCATGTCAGCACACCTGTGAGTACCTCATGCCTGTGGAGCTGCTTGTACTAGAGTTAAACATGTGAGCCAGCATGTAGGTGCTAGGTATTGAACACAGATCCCATTGGAAAGCACCCAGTGTTCCTCACTACTGAGCCATCCCTTCAGCCTACATCATCTTTTCTTAAAACAACTCTTTGATTCTAAACTGTTAAGTACTCTATCCACTCTAATTACTAAAACTGGGCTCTTCATAATCAATGGATACATTTTACAAGATGAAGTTTTTCCAGAACATAATCATTGAGAACACATAAACTAGCAGTTCTCAACCAATGGGTCACAACCTCTATCTCCAAAAATATTTACATTATGATTCCTGAAAGTAGAAAATTACAATTATGGAACAACACAAATATAATTTTATTGTTGGAGGTTAACCCAGTATGAGGAACTGTACTAAAATGTGTAGATTTAGGAAGGTTGAGAAACACTGACATAAATGACCCATAATATATTTGCATTTTTAAAGAAGCAAGTGATTAGTGATGGATGTTGGTGATTATGTATCTGTGCAAAACAAGCCTGCTCATTTCAAAGCATAGCAAGTTATCAAAACAAAAGTTCAAAGGTGTAGTTTAAAATGAAAAAAATAAATAAGATTGTAGCAATATTCCATGAAATTCTTCTGATTCTTGGACCATGTGTAAAGTAGAAAATTTAAAGTCCATTCGCCCAGCCAAGCCAAAGTACACTGGGTTAGGTGAGTTGTTGATAATGCTTCCAATTCTAATGACAAGGAACAGCTGGCTCACAGGTTGGCGACAACCCCTCAAGGCCAGTAAACTACACATGCATAATAGGACATTAACTGTAGTGATAATCTGCTCCTCTAGGCTGAAAATAATAAAGTTCAGTTTGGTACAGCAGTTAATCAAAAGGCATTAGAGAAATAATCAAGGGCTGGTACGATTTTAATTGACCAGACTGTTTCTCAGCTGCAACATGTTCACTTTTTACAAAATTATAATTTCCTGACTCTTTGTGTGGTCATTCTTTGCTGGTTTCATTGATATTATACCCTCATATCAAATTCTCTAACCTATCTGCTCTTGATATTAAAAGATTTCATCTCTGAGATAAGCATCAAATGATCCACAATTCCAGCTAATTGTACTAAAGTAATACTCCCCCTCTTTATGAAGAAGAAAAACCTACTGACTATGAATATTATTATTCATGAAGCCACAGAGGCAGTTTGTCCAACTAAGCATAACCACAATATATTATGCATTCAGCCCCTTTTATTTCCAAAGACAGAACAAAATTAAACATGAAAATCAACACCACAGCCTTCTAAAAGAATACCTAATAATTGGAAAATTTAATTTATAGTGACAAACAAGAAAATACAAAACTCTAAGAAACTGAAAACAATAATACATTTTCTAAGGTCACATTGATAATTCCAACTGAATAATGATACAAAGATATTTTACTCTTTCTGAATACTTTCATGTTATAAGACATTATAGTATCAAAAGCTGTTCACAAAAAAAAACCTAAAAATAAGGGAGAAAATCCATACAATTCAGTAGTTCAATTATTTTATATTGGAGAGTAACCATAGGAAGACCGAGTTATGAAGATCAAATAATAATATTAATGGAGTGTTGGTACTGATTGTCTACTTGAATGAATTCAAAATTACCTAGGAGAAACACTTCTATACATGTGATTAAAGGCAATATTCAGTAAATGAAGAATGCTTACCCTTAAAGTAGGAACCTCCCAATGAATGTCCTAGATATAAATAGTGCTGAGAAAACAGCTTTGTTTACCACACACCCATTTATTCTTCTTCCTGAGTGATTCCATTGCTGATAAAATCCTCTATTGCCTTCAGACACCAATTTCATTTGCTTTCCAATGAAGAGTTCTTATTAGTGATACTTCAGGTGTTTTCAGCACTAGATTGGGATTGCTGAAACATCCAGCATCACAGACTGAACAGCTTAAAGTTCTGTTGGCTCTCCAGCACACAAAGAGTAACACTTGATTACCCAGTCCCTATTGTATAAAAAAGCCTAATAATTTGTATTTTATACCCAGTCCCTATTGTATAAAAAAGCCTAATAATTTGTATTTTATAATATGCATGTGTTCTTTTGCTCCTATTGCTCTATAGAACACTGCCTAATGCAACAGACTACAATTATTTAATATGTTTAGGGTTTCAATTTGAGAACACTGCTCTCAATATTTCATGAGTGTTGTTATATAATGTTTCTAATAACCTTATGAGGTAATTTTTTTCATAATTGAAGAAACATATACAGACAGGTGAAATAATTTAACAAAGTCATAAGTTCTTACAGCAAAAAAATAACATTCAGATAGTTGACTCTAGAGTGTTCCAAATTATTCATTGCCATATATTATTCACTATATATTGTAGGTTAGCTTGAAATTGTTATTTTCTACCTCCATATTTTCAACAATATATATCTCGAGTCAGAAAATAGAACCACTTCAATGCAAAGCATAGTCAGTTTGTATTGCAGATTCCCAGCATATGCAAGGCCTTACGTTTAATCCCTGGGATATCAATAAAGTACTCGTTCCAGTTGTGTGGAATAGTGCTACTTCAGATAGATGATAATTAAGAGTTGTATCTGAGTTGCGAGTAAGTACTAAGTTAGCTGTGAAAGTTGTAGTTAGTTGAAATATGAAATAATTCACTGAATTTGATATGCTAGGATGTGAGTGACTTTATTTTTTAATCATATATTTAATGAAATAGTACACTATTCATATTCTAGTTATTATGTATCATCTACATTAAGTTAGTTCCCATGAAATTATAACATACGTCACAAATTTCCCAACTGCCAATCATGGTGTTTAGAGTATCACATACAATTTCAAGATACAGAATGAGATTCCTTTTACTTTGTGTATATCCACTTGTAAAAGTTAATAGCTATTGAAGGACATCTGGGTTCTTTCCAGCTTCTGACTATGATAAATAAGGCTGCTATGAATGTAGTGGAACATGTTTCCTTGTTATAGGTTGGAGCATCTTTTGGGTATATACTCAGGAGTGGTAGAGCTGGGTCCTCAGGTAATACTGTGCCCGGTTTTCTAAGGAACTGCCAGATTGTTTTCCAGAGTGCTTGTAGCAGCTTGCAATCTCACCAAAAATGGAGGAGTGTTCCTCTTTCTCCACACCCTAGCCAGCACCTGCTGTCACCTGAGTTTTGATCTTAGTAATTCTGATTGGTATGAGGTAGAATCTCAGGGTTGTTTTGATTTGCATTTCCCTAATGACTAAGGATGCTGAACATTTCTTTAGGTGCTTCTCAGCCATTCAATAGTCCTCAGTTGGGAATTTTTGTTTAGCTCTGTACCCCATTTTTAATAGAGTCATTTGATTCTCTGGAGTCCTTCAACAATGGAATGGATACAGAAAATGTGGTACATTTACACATTAGAGTACTACACAGCTATTAAATACAAGGACTTCATGAAATTCTTAGGCAAATGGATGGAACTAAAAAATATTAACTTGAGTAAGGTAACCCAATCACATGTTATGCATTCACTGATAAGTGGAAAAGCTCGGGATATCCAAGATACAATTCATAGACCACATGAAGCTCAAGAAGAAGAAAGACCAAAATGTGGATGCTTCAGTCCTTTTCAGAAGGGGGAACAAAATAATCATAGGAGGAAATAAAGAGACAAAGTATAGAGCAGAAACTGAAGGAAAGGCCATCTGGAGATTGTCCCACCCAGGGATCCAACCCATATTTAGTTACCAAACCCTGACACTATTTCAAATGCCAAGAAGTGATTGCTGACTGGTGCCTGATATAGATATCTCCTGAGAGGCTCTGTCAGAGCCTAAAAAATTCAGAAACAGATGCTGCTTAACTATTGGACTCAGAACATGGTCCCCAATGGAGGTTTAGAGAAAGGACTGAAGGAGCTGAAGGGGCTCGCAACCCCATTGGAAGAACAACAGTAACAACCAACCAGACCCCTAGATCTCCCAGGGACTAAACCATCAACCAAAGAGTACACATGGAGGGACTTATGACTCCAGTCACATACGTAGAAGGTGGATAGCCTCGTTGGTCATTCATGGGAGGAAAGGCTCTTGGTCTTCCTGTGAAGACTTGATGACTCAGTGTACGGAAATGCCAGGGTGGGGAGGCAGGAGTGGGTGCACTGGGGGGGCACCCTCATAGAAGCAGTAGGATGGGGGATAGGATTACAGGGTTTCTGGGGGTGGATAATTGGGAAAGGGAATAACATTTGAAATGTAAATAAAGAAATTATCCAATGAAAACATGTTAATAGCTAGAATCTACATATAAGGGAGAACATGTATTATTTGTCTTTATTAGTTTGTTCCATCATTTAATGCAGTAATTCATTCAGGCTCCTATAAATTTCAGCATATTTCATTATCTATTCATCTTTAAAATTCTTTATATTATTTGAGAATTTCATGTACACTATGGTGATTTGAATGTGAAATATTTTCTGTATGTTATTTAAATACTTAGTCCCAGTTGGTGCTGCTTTTTGCAGAAGTTCAGAAGGTTTAGCTTTGCTGGAAAAAGTGTGCATCTGAAGGAAGCATTCCAGAGCTTACAGGCTCACTGAATATCTCATTTGTTTTCATTGCTTTGTTTTTGGGGTAGAGATGTGATCTCTCATCTTCCTTCTCTTGCATCAATGCATGCTGCTGTGTGCCTGGACTTCTTGCTGTGACATCTTAAGCCAAAATAAACTATTTCTTCTATAAGTTACTTTTAGCCATGGTGTTTTACCACAACAAATAAGATGTTAACTAAAGCATATGCAAATGATGTGTGGTTTTTGTTTTTAATAATTTTAAAATATCTAATTAAAATATAATTACATTATTTACTCTTACTTTAATTAAGCTTTGTATTGTGTGATAAAATACTACAACAAGAACAGTTTGGTGAGTAAATGTTTTTTTTCATCTTACAGCTTGTAATATGTTATTTAGAGAAGCCAAGACACAATCTCAGAGCAAGGATTTAAAGGCAGACAGGAGCTGATTCAGAAATCATGAGGGAGTGCAGCTTACTGGTTTGCTCATTGGGGCCTTTTAAATCTGCTTTCTTAAAGAATCCAAGACCACCAGCCCAGGCATGGCACCACCTACCATGAGTTGGGCTATCTTATATCAATCATCAGTCAAACATATACACTAAAGTCACTTTTGCCAACTAATCCTACGAAGGTATTTTGTCCATTTAGATTTCTTCTTCTGATATGAGCCATTCTTGTCTTCCCTTTATTCATTTTCAAATTCATAACCTCTTTTTGAAAATCCAAATATATAATTACAATCTGCTGGTCCCATTTAGTACTTCATATGTGAACATGATTTCAGAGCTGGCTTCTTGGTATTGAATCAATAAATAGGGTTACTCATCCGTTGGAAAAACTAATTCTTCTTTTCCCGAGAGTCATTAGTTTTTGTATAGAGTGGGGCTATTTGGGAAATCTCTTTTTCACATTCACATATATGTTAGTGTTTTCACTGTTGTTCCTTGATTAGATTCTCATCTTATTGGGGTACAATGCATTTAGTTTCACTGTCATTTCTAGGATGCATAGTCTCAAGGCAGTCTTTCTAGTTTTCTGATTCTTATAAATGATGTTTCCTTCTCTTCTGTAATCTTCATTGATTTGTCATTGCAGGAGCTGTTTTTGATGTGTACATTGTAATAGTCACTCTATGGTTAGGTCTTCTTTATACTTTGACCAATTGTGGTTCTTCATTTGCTGCAAAAAAAAAGTTTCTTTAATGAAGGGTTGAGAATTCAGTTAGGTCTATAGAAATGATCCTCCTCTAAGATAGCTGAAATCACTATCCCCAGGCAAGTTATTTAGGTTTCCAATACTAGACATGATTTGCCTCCTGATAAGCAAACCTTAAATTCAATTAGAGAAATGTTGCTTACTGCCAAAATATGAGTGTCACTATTGTAGCCTCAGGTAGGTTCTTAGCCATTGTTTTGGTTCACAGAGTCAAAGCTGAATAGGATCATTAATTTCTCTTTCATTTCACTGCTTGCATAGCACCTTTGAATAGTATGAAACTAGTCCAATGAGAGAATAATTTCAGGTCATATTCAGCTTTAGTTGTCTATGTTTCCTATGGTATGCATTTTCCTTCAACTGCTAGGAGGCAACCAAGGGCAACAATAGCCTGTGTTGTTTTGGAAGACTCTTGGTCTTCACTGAATGATCATTAATTTGAAAAGAGGTCCCTTAAGCATGGTTCTTTTAAAAGATGGAATATTTTAAGGCTTTTTCAAGGTTATTTACAGAACAAGCAACATTATGTTGTGAAAAAGGGGAAATGGAAAAATGCAATGGAGAGTTTTCATTGGAAAAACGTCAGCATAGAGAGATATGTGGATGGGGAGATAAATAATACTAAGTAAGTATACTTGAAAAATCTCGAGGAAACAGAATTTTAAATGGATTAAAAATTGCATATAGTACATGTAAGTATAAATCACATACATATTAAAGAAGGATGTACTGTGTTTTGATCAAATCCACCTTCAAATACTTTGGAGTTCCTCTTCTATGCACAAAACTTCTCTATTACAACTTCTTGTATTTGTTTTACTTATTTTAATTTTATTTTATTTATATGAGTGTTTTACTTGTGTGTATGTACCATGTATATATCTGGTACCTGTGGATGCCAGAAGAGACCAAGGATTCCCTGGAACTGGAGTTAGAGAGTTGTGGGCTAGCATGTGGGTGCTAGGAGTCTGACCCAGATCCCATAGAAAAGCAGCAAGAGCTTTTAACTATTGAGCAGTACCACTTGGTTTGCAAGTGTTTTGTTTATAAACACACTGAGTCTTCTTACTATTGCCTATATTGAATGATTGTAGGATCATCTCTCAAGATTCGTAGTATTTCCAGGTCTATATCTCTGAGGAAAACTGAATCTTTTTACACAGCAGACATCAACTACCAATAGCACTTTGGATAGACATGTGGTTTCATAAGCACTTTTCCCTCCAGTGCTGGAATTTTGATTATTTTATTCTACACAGGCCCTGAGTGTTTACTCCCAGCAGCTGTAAGTTCATGTGTGCAATAACAAATATGTTTTATTAAATAAGTTCACTACCTCTGGTCCTTACTATCTTAGTGCCATATTTTCTATAATGATCCTTGAGTACTGAATACTGGAGGCAGCGTAGATGTCACATTTAGAGTTGAGCATTCTACAGTCTGAATGTTAGATAGCTATAAGTCTCTGGGCATCTAACCTGATTCTATTTCCTTATCATCATAGAGAATGATAAATCTGTATGTGTACAAGTGTCTCTGTAGTAGAATATTAAAAATTCTTTAAATACATACCAAAGAATACAATATGAGAGTTGGTTAAAATGTAAACTCATACAGCAATGGTGTAAATAACTGTGTTTTCCAAAACCAAAAATTAGTTTTGTCGTTTTATGTTCTCATTATATAATATAGTACTCTTTCAAAACACATTCTACAGTTAATAATTATATTCTTTTCTCCTAGAAGAGCTGAAAAAAGTTAAATGAGATGCTATTTTTATTTTATCTAACATTTAGGACTCTGTTACATTGAGGAGGATAATGAAGCCACTCCATAAAAAAACACATTGGTTACTTTGATGAAAGACTGACATCATCACTGATGCTCCTAGTGTTCTAATGTAAACAAAGTAGTAAATATTAAATTCCAGGTTACAAAACTCAGTGATTTTCACTAGCTACAATTTCAGGTAACTGAGAAACAACTAAACTTTTGCCTCACTTTTTGATTCTTATATTTAAGGTATGAGAAAAGTTTATGTAAAATTTTTAATTACTATAGTCCCTCATACTTCAGATGGATAGTTTACCCAATAAAAAAGAAGAAATAGACAAAATAGACAATTCTACACTTTTAGTTTTGGAAAAAATCACACAATTTCATTTCATTTCATTTCACCATTGTTTTCAGATATACTGAGTAATCCTTTTACATCCTACTTCCAAATATGGGTTCTTGCTAAAAACCTTTCTTGTCTTAGATGGTGTGAACTCTGTGGAACTTTCCATTAATATTATAACCAAAGCAGTGTCTGTAATAACGGTAATTAGTTTTCCCATTTGGCTTTTTAGTCAGTTTAATGGCAGTCATTCCATGATCACTTTTTTTTTTTACTGTTTTGTATCAAAATTATATATGACTAAAGCCTTCTTATGCAAGCATTTCAAATGACCTTTGTATGTTCTATCATATTAGATGAACTTTCAAATGAAACAAATCTACAATGCAAAAATCCTATGTTTTGTGTATATATGACAAAAACAGATAAGCATTTAAATCCAAACCAAAATTTTACAGGAATGTTATGAGACAAAATTTAGGGCACTAAAATCTGAGATTGATCTCACAGTCCAAAATGGGAGCTATATATTAATGAATCAGCAGATTCATATCTGATTTAAGGCAAGAAAGGTACTGGGAAAACAGTCTTTAATGCAAGTATACACACGTGTGAGGGTATCACAATGATGCTAAAAACAGAGTCTAAAAAAAGGTTTTTTTACATGGTGGCTCGGATATTTCTTCTACACTTTAATTTTAATCTAGAGCTTAGATATGGAAAATATAGTAACATCTTAGCAGATATCTCAGGATGATTTTTATAATATTTAGTTGAAATATTTTCATCTAATTAATAATAATGCAATATTTAAAAGGATGGTAGGCTGATAAGGTCAAAATTATTATTATACTTCTCAGCCATCATATGGAAATCACTAAGTCCTGTTATATTCTATACCTTTGCTAAGAGCATATTTTATATGGATATTCTATCTGACTTTAAGTTCTGCTCAATAGCTCTGTAAATTTTAACAGGTCAGTCTTTTCATCTTGCTGTTTTCTGAAACTATAACAATATTGTATATCTAATTCTTGAAACTAAAACAGCATTAAAGTGGAGAGTAATTCAAAATTTACCTATAGTAGCTGATGTGAGACTAGTTTTCAATTTTTAATAACAGTTACTATTATGATGATGATGATGAAACTGATCCATATCAGGCTTTGTTTTTATTCATTGCTTAAAAAGAAAATTGTTGCGAATTCAGGTAGGCAAAGGAGTGCAAAATTAATATGAGAAGGCACCTGGTAAAGTAAAATCCTGTTATCAGTATGATACTGATAAAATCACCTAAATTTTTAAAGCATCAGTGAATGGAAGATAGAAAGCTCCATATCACAATATGTTCATGAGAACGATATAGCACAGGTAAAAATTTGAACATAGTGTTTGGCATCTGATAGCATACAGAAAAGATTCTCTCTGTTCCCATTATTTCACAGACTACAGTCTGACTACAAAGAGGTTTCTTACCAGCCTGCTAGAAGTTAGAATTATTGATTCTGAGAGTGACATGACGTCATTTCTTCCCTCCTTATCAATACACTCTATTTCCTTGAACAAAAATACTCTTGAAGTAGAAACTGGCAAATCAGAGAGTAATTTCTCTACTGCACACATGAGAAGTGTAAAATTCATGAGTCTTATTCATAACTGGGGTTAAACAACTGCCATGTACAGAGGTGCTTGTGAATTGAAGACATTGCTTAATCTCCTGCTGCTATTAATCCTCACCCTTGGTAAGTCTTTTACTTGGAGGCTAAGAAGAAAGAAGGATAAAAAGAAAACTGTGGTTTCCTTTTGAACACAAAGAACAGGGCAGCCACCTAAGAGAAGAAAACTGTTCTTTTACCTTGTGAAAGGAAAAATTTAAAGGACTCTTATAGTATGATGGAAAAAAGTGTCACATAAAATTAAAGCAAACTGTAGTGTTAAACCCGAAGGGAAACCTTTTTTTCTTCAGTACTGTACTTCCCTGTAGCAATTTGAGAGAATTTCACCATAGCTCTTGGTAATGATCTGAATCAAAAGAAAAAAGCAATTTTAAAGCACATTTGAAGAGAAGTTTGAGTGTGTACATGTATATGTGCACACATGCATGTGTGTGAGTGTGTTTTAAATTGCAGTACATCTTAAACATAGGGTTTTAGGAGGAAAAAGGTTTTATGTTCTACAAAGCAAATCTTTAAAGCATGTAAAAGGAGAAATGTTGCCTTTATGGTAGAGAAGGTTATCTTTTTATCTCAAGAAAGCAAAAGAAATATTTTGTCCTTTATACCTGGTATTTAGAGACTTTCATCCTTTTCGCAAAGAAATTTTTGAACTAGTAGAACTTAATGTTAAAGTTATGCTTCAGCTTTAATAGAAACCCTTTGAGTGATGTGCCCAAGAATTAATAATACATTACACATACCATTGTGTCTGATAGTCTAGATAAAAAAAATGTATTTTTAGAGTTCTTGCATGATGACATACACAATTTTAAAAAAAATGTGAATGATATTTTAAATATTAGAACAAAAGGTTACTTATCAAACACAATTTTTACCACTCACTGATCATATCTTTTCTTTCTACAAAGACAAATTCAATCTACAATCAAGAGATAGTAATAAGTGTGGAAAAGATTTACAAGATATTTCAGAAAACTTCAGAAAAAAAAATGTTACCTATACAGGGATAATTTGCCAATTCCCGAAAATAGTTGATGGTAGGTTCCTAAAGTCAAGTAGACCAAGTTTCTGGTGGCAACATATTTCATACACTAAGCTCTAACTTTAATTTAAACTGAATTTTTAGCTGTATTTAAGATAAAATTCATGCTGAGTGTATTTTCCAACTAATGTGTGCAACAATCACTTTTCCTTTAAAACTTATGTGAGAGGATTTCCTGTTGCTTCAAAAACCAGAACTCAAGATATCTTAATATAATTTGTCCACCTTCTCCATACCCTTCTACTATTTTATCACCATTTCTGCACTAATGACTCCGCCTTTTTGTGTTATGTACAAACTGTTACTGCTGTCTCAAAACCTTGCTGTCCCATCAACCTGGCATCCTCTACCTCTTCATAATTCAGAGCTCATGTCAAATGTCATATTTTACATGAGAGTATCTATGACTATCCTATTTAAGATAACAGCCCTTCTTGTAATTACCATCACCATTCTCAATCTCAGTATATGATTTTAAATTCTTCATATCTAAATATACATAACTAGTATTTACAGAATGAAGAAACATTCTGTGAGATAATAGTTAAATAAAATGCCTTCTCACACAAATAAGTATATGGAGTTTTCAGACTAAATAATATTCTAAATTATAATAAGAAAAAATAAAGGAAAATCAATTTTATATTCCCAAATAGCTGACTATATTATATCAAAGAGTATACAATGATCATTTGTATCATTTTTAATGTTTATTTAAAAAATATCATAGACAATACTCATTATGTTCTGAGTCTTGTCAAAAACTATATTCTTTGAGAAGTGGAAAAAGGAGAGGAAATAAGAAGTCAAGCATCTTCTTTTGAGATATATGTTATTGATCAATATAGAGTCATCCTAATCTGCTTGGTACATAGAAGTTGCATTATATTGAATATATGGAGAACATGGTGCTTTGCTCAAAATGGCTAGACACACTTGAGCACAATCTTTACATGTCATTCTCTGTTTTATGGAAATGAGAATTTCTGTCTTACTTAATTTATAGACATATTTTGAACTTCAAATTAAAGTTTTAAACATTACATTGTGTTGCCTAACCAGATGAAGGAAAAGTAGAGTTTTGTCTTTCAAAGGAGAATAATAATCTTGTTTTACAATATTCAAGAATTTCTAAAAAATAAGTTTTTGCTTAGCCATTAATATTCTATACCAGTCAAGGTTTTACTCTGTAATATCTTTAGTATTGTCACTAGAACCATATAGACATACTGAATTAATTACTTTGCAACAGTAAAAACAAATTGGAATTGCTTCCCCTTGTGTAAAGCACAGCATTAATCTTTCAGCTAAGAATGTGATGGATTCACTCGAGTAAGAGACAGGACTGGCAATGTCAGATGCCCAATAATTGAACAGAGTACGATTGAGAAAGTAATGAAGGCTGTAAAAATATCTTCACCTGACTATGATATTGTCTTAAATGTATTCACTAGAAGGATATTTTGCATATATAAGTAGATTTAATTTGGTTAAGATAATTGTGGGTTTTTTTTGGCTAAAATAACCCAGTACTTCATTAGTGTATAGCATGCATTAATTTGTCTAATAAACCTACTCATAAACACTACTACTTAGAACAAAATTTTAGTGGAATCTCTGAGGAAACCATGAACAATGAATAATATACTTTGCTTAAATAAATGAATAGGAGTATAGTTTTCTGCTTTGAAAGAAGGGTGGTTTACATGGATCCTAGGCAAATAAGAAACTGCAAAGAGGATATGTGGAAAGAATCAGAAACTCCATGTGGCTACAGAACAACCACACAAAGTTTCAAACTAGCAGACACTCTATCATGCACCTGAACTTCATTTTAACCTTTGTGAAGATTTGGTTTTTATATAAACCTATAGTATTCAGTTATGTTAACAAGATCTATACTAAAATAAACAACACCTCTATAATTGTTCCTGGTAATTCTATATTTGTCTTTTGCTAGATAGTCTGTCTTAGTACATATGGATGATTCTGAACCACAGTAACCACTAAACAATATTTTATAATGTCTGTATGCATGAATTTTGGGGGATTTTGACTTAATAGAGACACCAGCTTCCAGTAGATATTCAATTAACCCAAAGCCCTTTAACCAGCAGAGAATGAACCAAGCATGATCATTGAGTTTTTGTTTTACTGGAAAGAACCTTATTGTTCACCTTAGTCTCTCTATTAAAAAAATTCTACATTTACTAACTTCAACATGACCCACTTTTTATTGAATAATAAATATTGAAGGCCCAATGAGGATACAATGTCCCCAAATTTCTTGAATTTTGGACAGGAATATTACAAACAGCAACTTTTTTACTCAGCAGATGATGGAAATAAGCTGATACAATATTATGAAGCCTCCTTGGTCGACTATATTTTACTTATTATTTATCAATATTTCAAATGCTTTCTACTATAGACAATCATTATTCCTTTCTTTGCTTAACATGTAGAAAGCCTGTATTAGTTTATATGGATGCTTATGAAACATGGTAACCATTAAACAGATGTAAAGTACATTCATATAAAATACACAGGATTTCTCAGTGGTCTTTCTTTTAGTGCCATTAATGAGTATGGAAAAATGAGGACACAAAGCAAATATTTTCTGCAGAAAGAGATGTCATCCATGTATCCTATTCAGTACTTAGGAATGGTTCATGTTCACAGCTTGTGTCCAGGATTCAGGAACAAGCAGCTAATTTATAAATGACAATTTTTATAGAAAATGATAGTTATTTTATTCTATTGTGTGAACTGTGTAATGTCCATCTACACTACCACCACATTTTTATTAGTTGTACAGCTAAACATCTTTAATAACATTTATCAAAGTGTTTGCTTATACTCAGAAAATTTTATCCTAAGGAAATAATTTAATAAACCTTAAGAGGAATAAAAACCAAAATAAGAGGTATAATTTCTCTCCAGGTTGGCAACATGGTTGAATAGGAACAGACATGGCCACTGGACTTGGCAAACCAAGTCTGATCTCTTGGAACTACATAGTGGAGTAAATGAAATAGCCCAAGTTTCCTCTCACATTTACGTGCTAGCATGGCAAGAATACATATCTACGTCTTCTGCACACCCATTCCTCTAGAAATTCTAGTATGCTGTATTTTAATAACTGTTCTAGATAGTAAGATAGCACAGATAGAAACTAAAATATAGGCAAAAAATGCTCCTTCTAAAGCAACAAGGTGTAGATTAATGATGACCTTTTTCATGGTTCTTCATAAGGTTATTAGAGTATCATTAGAGGATACAGTAGAAAACTGTTCTTTTACAATTTTAGCATCAAACCCTCCAATGATTATTAGAAATTACAACTGTTTCAAGAACAAAGATTATTCTGTTCTATTAGAGCCAGGAGGTTAGAAAACACAATTATAATTCCTAGACTATATCTTGAAAAACACACATTCTATCAGAATCATATCAAGCCCTTAAAAAGCCAGTTCATCCTGAGTCAAAATTAATGTAAAATGTCAAACACAGTAGTAAGATAATAACCTATTGATAAAAGTTAAATTATGGAAATACATTTGGAAGAATTCAAATTAGAAGACAGGATTAAAATATAGGCTAAGCATACAATAACTAATTCAGTTATGAAGATGATGATGAACCTATAAAGTAAAAAAGTACAGCCTCTGAATTTTTTTCAACTAGTACTTTCAAATCCAGAACTTACAGGATTATATTACCCTACAAATCGAGGAGCCAGATTCTTATACAAAATCAAGATTTTGATTAAAAATATGTTTGAAAAAATAGGATCATAGAGATGTTGACTGACTAGGGACAATGATGTTAGATTATAGAAAACAAATATTTCAGTTAACAATTTGAGGAAGAAAGACAAAGGCATCTGTCATACTTTGGGTTTATAATTACCCCAAAGCTTATATTTTATTGCTTTAGTTCTTTGCTAAGCACTATCGACAAGTGGTAGACTCTTTAAAATAAATCTGTCCTATTCAGAAGTCTTTGCGTCATTGATGGCTGAGTTCAAAAGAGAGGCTATAAAACCCCTCCCTCCGTCTCTTTCTTCTTGCCTACTGTTCTTTGTTCATTGGGTAATTGGTTTATTTCATCACATATGTTCTCTACTAGGTGCCAAAATAAATATGTTATGTTTTGATAGGGAAAAGTCAGGCTCTCTCTACATAACATTAAATGTCCTGAAACACACCATGTAGATCAGGCTACTCTCAAACCCACAGAGGCCTTGAGATTAAATGTATGAGCCACCATGCCAAACACTAAACCTTGTATTTCAATTAACAGATTTATCTCAAGATTGTACTATGTGATAGAAACCTAAGAAAAAACCAAAATTATTATAGAATATGCCTAATGTCTTATGCTAATTATTTTATAGTGGTTTTGCTGTCTGAAAAAACTTCCTGATGTTTATTTTAAATTAGAATATAAAAAATTGAAACTAAAAAGTAAAAATAATAGGCTAACACCATGGTGATATCCTTATTCCTAATGGCTTCTTTCAGTTTTGTCAGCCATTAATTCTTTTTCTTCAGGTCATTATATCTATGATGCATCTAATATATATAAGCAGATATAGTTGAGTTTTAATTATATAGAAAAAAACAGAACTTGAGAGAAATAGGTAAAGAGTAATAAAGCAAAGTTGTTACTTGTTTTCTATGGTCAAGTACATAGCTAATAAAAACCATATTCATATTGAGCAACACAGTTGGGTAGAAAACACACAAAGGCCAACTTTTGTGTTGCCCACTGGGAGTGGGAGCCACAATGAAGTGAAAATACGTGGTGGAGAGAGGGGAGAGAAAGAAGCTGAATGGTTTGAGCATTAAGAAGAGTGGTAGAACTAGAGACACAAGGATGGAGAGTAATTGACTGATAAGAATATCCTGCTCTCCAACCTGAAGTCATGGTGAAGTTTCAGCCCATACTGTCACTGAGAGGCATGTCTGGGTCCTTGGCAATGCAGCAGCAGATGTCTGTGTTGATATCCTTAGCTCATATTTTCACCAAAGTCCAATGCATATGTCTCTGGTCTTTACTGTCATCTTGGACCATATTGTTGTACAAAGGCCTAATAGAGTTGGCCCAGCCCCTTGCTGGCTGCAGCATTCAAGAGAAAGGCCCTGCACCACACCTTGCCCTGGAAGCAGACTAGAGCTGGTTTGATGGTATGAGAGTGGGCAAGAGTGCCAGGAGGGTAAGAGCCAGAGAGTTGACCCTGGCCCTTACAGGCTTTAGAATTGAGTGAGCTCGCTACAACCATGCTGAAGAGAGTGCCCTTGGGCATGGATAAAGGAGAATCTGTAGGCTGTGCAACTCAGCTACTACCCAAGACCAGATCCAAGACTTTTAGTTGGCCTGCCTCAAAATCTACCTCATTTATGAACTTCTGGAGCACATGAAGTGGTCAGTCCTGGATATTTAAAGCTGCAGAGTCTACATGGCATAAGACAACATCAGGTATCCAAGAGAAGTCCTGGTGAGGATCCAGTATCAATAGTGTAGCAGAAGTCAGAGGCCAGGAATAAGCCCAATCACTCATTTCAATGAACATTTGTAAGATAAGATACAAAGGGGTGGGCAGATTACTGCAATTGGGGTTTACAATATGATATTCTAAAACAGTTAATTTAAAATTTATTTTATTACATTAAACTTGAGTCTAACCTTTCTCCTACCCAGCTAGAAGAATATATGTCAAGAACAAGCAACAGATTTGGGGATGGCCCTTGCTTCAGTTGTTCAGGATCTACATAAAGACCAAGCTGCAAATCAGGCTAGATCCAGCAAATGTATGCTCTTGGCTGGTTCAGACACTGAGAGCTCCAAAGATCCATATTAGTAGACTCTGTTGGCCTAATTATGGAGTTACTATCCCATCTGGGGCCTGAAATTCTTCCTCTTGTTCTTCCAAAAGAGTCTCTAATCTCCATCCATTGTTTGGCAGGGGCATCTGAAATTGTCTGGTCAGCTATAGCTGGCCACAGCCTCTCAGATGACTCCCATGCTAGGCTTCTGTTTACAAACATAACAAAGAATCATTAATAGTGTCAGGGATTGGTGCTTGTCCATGGGATGGGTCTCAAGTTGGGCCAGATATGTTCTACTAGCTGGGATGCCTTGTCTGGACTCAGTAGGAGAGTATTGCCTAGCTTCATAGAGGCTTGGTATGCCAGTGTGGGGGAATACTTAGGGAGACCTACTCATTCAGAGAAGAGGAGGGAATATTGGGGGAAGAATTCTGAGAGGGGTGACTGGTAGGGGCAGTGAGAGGGATGTAAAGAGAATAGGTAAAGTAATAAGAGGAAAAATGAAATGATTGTCAAGATAAGTTACAATATCACTTAAAAAGTTGATACCACTTTTCCTTGATTTTAGTCTTAAAATTATCCATATACAACACAACAGAGTGAATATTCATATATTTATAGAATGGAAAGAGTAAGGAAAATACCTATGTAATGATAAGAAAGTAGTTCAAGGATGGTACTGATGATGGTGTAAAACATTCAAAGTTAAGTTATAATATGTCTATAATTATCAAATTAACAAGAAAAAGGTAATATATTCATATGGAGCAATACTCGATATTTCTATTGCTGTGAAGAGACTCCATGACCAGGGAAACTCTTAAAAGAAAGTATTTATTTGGGATAGCTTACAGTTTCAGAGTCTGTTATCGTCATGGTGGGATATATGGTTGCATACAGACATTCAACTAAGGAGATAGCTGAGAGTTTTACATCCAGATTACTAGGCAGCAAGAAAGAGATAGAGAGAAACCACCAAATCCACGAACATATAAAATACATTATTTACTATGATCAAGTAGGCTTCACACTAGGGATGCAAAGTTGGTGCAATATATGGAAATTCATTAACATAATCCACTAAATAAACAAACTCAAAGACAAAAATCACACAATCATCCCATTAGATGATAAAAAACATTTGAAAAAGTACAATACCTCTTCATAATAAAAGTATTGGACAGACCAGGAAATCAAAGCTCATCCGTAAATACAATAAAAGCAATTTACTACAAAACAAGAGCCAATATCAAATTAAATGTAGAGATACTTGAAGCAATCCCACTAAAATCAGGAAGAAGACAATGATGCCTATATCATTTAACATAGTACTCAAAGTTCTAGCTAGAACAATAAGACAAAAACAAAAGATTAAGGGGATACAAATTGGCAAAGAAGAAGTAAAGTTATCACTATTTTCAGTGAGAGTATACATAAGTGACCACAAAAATTCTACCAGTGAAATTCTACAGCTGATAAACAATTTCAACAGATAGGCTGGATATAAAATTAACTCAAGTAAATCAGTAGTCATTATGTATATAAATGTTAAAAAAATGGTGAGAAAGAAATTAAGGAAACAACTCTTTTCACAAAAGTCACAAATAATATAAAATATCTTTGGGCAATTTTAACCAAACAAATGAAAGATCTGTATGACAATAAATTCAAGTTTGTCAAGAATTTGAAGATCTCAGAAAATAGAGATATCTCCCATGCATGTATTGGCAGAATTAACATAGTAAAAATGGCCATTGTATCAAAGACAATCTACAGGTTCAACACAATCATGATAAAAATCCAACAAAGTTCTTCAAAGACATGGAAAAAGCAATTCTCAAATTCATATGAAAAATAAAAAAATCCAGAAAAACTAAAATAATTCTTAACAATAAAAGAGCTTCTGGGAGAATCACCAGCCTTGATGTCAAGCTATACTACAGAGCAACAGAGATATAAACTGCATAGTATTGGTACCCAGAATGGCTCCTGTCTAGGGGACAAAGTGTGTAGCAGAGACAGAAGGATAGGTCATCCAGAGACTGCCCTACATAGGATCCATCCTGTATACGGACACTAAACCCAGACATTATTGCTGATGCCAAGAAGTGCTTGCTGACTGGAGCCTGATATAGCTGTCTCCTGAGAGGCTTTGCCAGAGCCTGACAAATACAAAGATGGATGCTAGTAGCCAACCATTGGACTGAGCACAGGGACCTCAATCAAGGAGTTAGAGAAAGGACTGAAGGAACTGAAGGGTTTTGCAACCCCGTTGGAAGCACAACAATATTAACAAACCAGACCACCCAGAACTCCTAGTAACTAAAACACCAATCAAAGAATATACTTGGAGGGACCTGTTAGGAGCCGCGTCCGCCATCGCAAGATGGCGCCGGTTTCCTGCTTCTCCTTGGGAGCCTTGCTTGAATGTGCGCCTGCGCAAGGCGCGAAAATCAGTATGCTAATTTGGCGACATCATAAGAGCCAATGAGTGTGCAGCACATCTCCTAAAGCGCTATATAAGCCACTAGCTTTTGGGGCTTGGGGGTCCCTCGCCACACTACCATCTAAGAGAGCTGTAACACTAAAAGAGCTGTAATAAAAATGCTGCCAGAAGAATCCTGAAGCGTGGCGTTCTCCTTTTCGGCGAGGCGGCGCCCCGCAGGGACCCATGGCTCCAGCCACATATGTAGCAGAGGATACACTTGTCTGGCATCAATGGGAAAAGAGGCCCTTAGTCAAGTGAAGGCTGGATGCCCCAGTGTAGAAGAATGTCAGGAAGGTGAGGTGGGTATAGGTGGGTGGAGGGGAAGCTCCCTCAGTGAAGCAGAGGGGGGATGGGATAGGGGTTTTATAGAGAGGAAAATGGGAAACGGGGTTACATTTGAATTGTAAATAAATAAAATACCCAATTAAAAAAAGAATACACAGAAATAAGAGGACAAAGGTATGGGATGTGGAGCAGTCAGAGGGTGAACTCGGAGGAACATAATATCTGGATTGTAAAAAAAAAAATTAGAAAAATAGAATTATATTAGAGGCAAAAGGAAACTGGGGAGGGGCTGAGGAATATTTGGCTACAGAAGCCACTGAAACAGAGGTGTCTACGTCCAGAATGTAGAAGTTGAACAGTGTGGAGAAACCAAATCCTGACCTCCTGTGTGAGAACATGCTGGTGTTGTTAGTATTGAAAGAACTACAAGCATGGGTACAGTCAAAGAAATCGGTTTTTGCAGGAAACAATAGTGACCTTGTATAACTATCATTTACAAAAGCATAACTGATGATTGTTATCTGATGGAGGTGCTGATGAGAACTTTCACACTATATAAACTATGATAGAAATACTGGCCAACTTTTCCTGGCTATTGCTGGAGCTAAAGGCATAGTAAGAATAATCATTCTCATAATGATATGTAAAACACTATGCTGGTCATGGAAATGCTACCAATAATTTGAAATTCTACCCAGAAGATCCCATTCGTTTCTTGCTAGTAAGTGAAAATTCTTTGGGAATTGTACTACCAAAACTAATGGTCTAGTAAAATAGTTTTCAGGTTTGTGTCACTTCTGAATAACTATTCTAGTCTATAAAACTTTTTTTTATAGAAACTTTAATTTTTTTTTCTTACAGTACAAGCAAGCAGATTTTTTTTTTACTCTGAAACAAGGGGGGATATGTATTACAAATGGCTAGGGTGCTTACGTTATATTTATTAGATATTAGAACAGCTAATCCATCTTGCTTCTTGTGTCCCTTTGCTTGGAAATTCTTTTTTTCTACCCTTTACTCTGAGGAAATGTCGATCTTTGATGCTGAAGTGTCTTTGATCTTCTATGCAGCAGAGGGATGTATCTTGGTTTTGAATGCATTCTACTAGCAAGAATGTCCTCTATCTCAAGAAAGAAGCTGAAGAAAACTCAGAAAATGGAGAGATCTCCCATGCCTGTAGATTAATAGGATTAACATAGTAAAAATGGCCATCCTATGAAAAGCAATCTACAGATTGAATGTAAACCCCATCAAAATTCCAATGCTATTCTTCAATGACATGGAAAGAGCAATTTACAATTTCATATGAAAAAAAACCAGGATAACAAAAACAAGTCTTAACAATAAAACAACTTCTGGGAGACTCACTGTACTGCAAAGCAACAGTGATAAAAACAACAACAACAACCAAAAACAAACCAAACAAACAAACAAACAAAAACAAAACAAAAAATGCCCTGCAAGGTATTAGTAGAGAGATGAATGCATTGATCAATGGGATAGAATTGAAGACCCAGAAAAAAAATCCACACACTTAGGATACTTGATCTTTGACAAAGAAGCCAAAAATATAAATGAAATTAAAAAATAATATCTTCAATAATTAGTGCTGTATTTAACTGCCATTCAATATATAGAAAAATGAAAATAAATCCATATTTGTCACCTTAAATAAACCTCAAGTCTAAGTGGGCAAAGGAACTCAACATAAAACTGGATAAAAAGAATCTAATAGAAAAAAAAGTGGGAAAGATCCTTGAACTCATTGACACTGGGGGCAGGCGACAGCAATTTCCTAAACAGAATTATAGTGGTTCAGGTTCTAAGATCAAGAACTGATAAATTGGTCCTTATGAAAATAAAAAAAAAAAGCTTCTGTAAGGTAAAGGATATAGTCAATAGGACAAATCAGTAACCTACAGATTGGAAAAAAATATCGTCACTAACCCCATATCTGAGAGAGAGCTAATATCTAAAATATATAAAGAACTCAAAAAGCTAAACTTCAAAAAACCAAACAACCCAATCAACAAATGAGGCATATAATTGAACAGATAGTTCACAACAGGATAAACTCAAATAAATGGTCAGAAGTATTTAAAGTTCAAATGTCTAAAGTCCTCTGTAATCAGGGAAATGCAAATTAATATGACCCTTAGAGTCTACATTACACCAATCAGAATGGCTAAGATCAAAAAATTCAGGTGACAGCACATGTTGGCAAGAATGTGGAAAATAAGAATCACTCCTCCATTCCTGGTAGGATTGCAAACTGGTACAACCATTCTGCAAATCAATCTGGAGGTTTCTCAGAGAATTGGAAATAGATCTACCTGAAGACCCAGCTGTACTACTTTTGGGCATATATAACCAAAAGATGCCCTTCCATGCCATAGGGGCACATATTCCACTATGTTCATAGTAGCCTTATTTGTGATAACCAGAATCTGGAAACAACACAATTGTCCCACAACTGAAGAATGGTTACAGAAAATGTTGTTCATTTGTATAATGGAATACTACTCAGCTATTATGAATGAGGCCATCATGAGATTTGCAGGCAAATGGGTAGAACTAGAAAATAGCATCTTGTGTAAGGTAGCTCAAACCCAAAAACACATGTATGGTCTATACTCACTAATAAGTAGATACTAGTTTGTTTTTTTTTTTTAATAAAGGAGAGAATACCCATGATACAATGCTCAATAAATCCCAGGATACAGAGCTCAAGAAGCTTAACAAGCCCAAGGGCCCAAGTAAGGATGCCTCAATTCCACTTGGGAAGGAGAAGAAAACACTAAAGATGGCAGATGGAAGGTGGGACCTGGCCTGGGTGGGAGAGGGGGCAGGGATGGAAAAAGAGAAACATAAGAAGGTATTGGGGGAACAGAAGTGAAGCCCTGGAGGCCAGCAGAAAGAATGGAAACAGGCAACATTGTGAGGTAGGAGGTAGAAGCACACTGTAGAATGTACCAAATGCCTGGGAGGAGAAAAAAATCTCAGGACTCACAGGAAGGGACTTTATATGAAGTATCCAACTATGGAGAGAGGAAACTTGTAGATTCCACCTCCTGTAGAAAGACAAAATATTAAGCAGATGGATGGGGTTGCCATACCACAGACAAAAACTCAGAATTGTTACTGTCCTAAAGAATTGCAGGGAAAAAATGGAGCAGAGACTGAGGGAAAGGATGTCCAGTGACTGGCCCAAATTAGAATCAAATCCAAGGGGAGTCTCCAAGGCCTGAAACTATTACTGATGCTATTTTGGGCTTACAGACAAGGGCCTTGCATGACTGTCCTCACAGAGGTTCAACAAGCATCTGAATGAGTCATAGGCATATACTTACACCCAACCAATGGACAAAAGCCTGAGACCTCTGTGGTTGAATTAGGGAAAGGGTGGAAGAAACTGATGAGGAAGGCATTCTCACAGGAAGATAAGCAATCTCAACCAATTTAGATCCCCATGATCTCTCAGACACTGAAACACAAACCAGGCAGCACAAACCAGCTGATAGAGGACCCCAGCATATATACAACCGAGGACTGTCTAGTCTGGCCTCAGTGAGAGAAGCTGCACCTAACCCTAGAGTGACTTGAATCCACAAGGAGTGGGGCTGCCTCACGGGTTAGGTGGGGGGGGGCATCCTCTGGGACATGGGGAGAAGGAATTTGATAAGAAACAGTGGGAAGACAGACCAAGAGGGGGATAACTACTGAACTATATAAAAAATAAGATTAAAGATAATTTAGAATAATCATTATATACAAGGAAAAAAATCTGTAAATTTTAAATTTTGTTTGTTGCCCAATTAAAACTATATGAAACAAGAAAAAACCTCCTCTACAGGTGCAATTGAGTTTATTTTGTCTTGGTCTGGCTGGATATAGACTGTACACTTATGAGGTTTGTATAGTCCATGGTACTCCCTTGGATAAAACTTATTTTTCCTTTGCTAGCAGTTGTCAACTGGAAATAGCTTCATGCTTAGGAATGGGAATTCATGTCTAATTTCCGATCTCAGCACCATGATCCTTTCTGACTTGAACCTCTGCAGGTCCTGTAACAAGTTGTCATGGGTGCAGTGAGTTCATATGCACATCAGTCCTATTGGGTCTGGAAAACACTGTGTTCTTGCTATCATTTATCCTCTCTAGCTATAATTTCATCATTTCTTTCTTTTTTATTTATTTTTACATATATATTTTACATAAACTTACCAAAGTTAAATCAAGATCAAGTAAACTACTTAAACAGTCCTATAACCAACCCCTAAAGAAATAGAAACAGTCGTTGAAAGAGCCCCCCCTCCAATGACATAAAAGCAAGCCCTGGCCATACGTTTTTAGTGCAGAATTCTACCAGAATTTCAGACAAGAGCTAATGCCATACTAGTCAAAAATACATTGATGCAAAAATACTCAATGAAATACTTGCAAACCAAATCCAAGAACACATCAAAAACATCATCCAACTTGATCAAGTAGGATTCATCCCAGAGATGAAGGGATTATTCAATATATGATAATCTACCATATAAACAAACTGAAAGAAAAAAATCTCATGATCATCATTTCTAACATAATATACAACTGAGAACTTACGATTTCAAAGTTTAATCATCACTTGACTGAAATTATGGTCATAGGTTGTTAGAGACTCAATAATTTAATGCAAGGAAAATACTAAAATGTCAATTACCCACTCTAAACAAATAACTTAAGAATGATAAAGCTTCTAGATTAATCTGTTATTTTACATGCAGTGGAATGTACAGAAGTCTATACTTTTAAAAATATTACTGAGATCTAATGCTGGCTAGCTTTATGTCAATGTGACATAAGGTAGAGTCATCAAAGAGCAGAGGGACTCAATTGAGAAAATGCCTACATAATATCTAGCTGTAAGATATTTACTAAATTCATGGAAAGGTTCATCCCATTGTTCTTGGTACCATTCCTCAGTTGGTGGTCTTGGGTTCTGTAAGAAAATACAGGCTGAGCATATCATTGTGCAACAAGTCAGAAAGCAGCAGCACCCCTTCATGGTGTCTGCATCATCTACTGCTCCCAGATTTCTGGCTTGAATGAGTTCCTACCCTCACTGCTTTTGATGATGAACTGTTATATGGAACTATGACTAAAATAAACCTTTTCTTCCCAAGTTGCTTTGGTCATGGCATTTCATCTCAACAATACTAATGCTAAGACAAATGTAATCAATAAAATCCAGAAAATCTGTTTCTGCTTTGTTTTATTTCTTTTGTTTTGTTATTTTTAGAAAACTATGAGAAAAATATGTTAATTGTCTTTAGTAAATAGATTTAATAAATAGAACTATTTCAATATTTGTATATAGTAATTTGACATGAATTTCAACAAGCTATTGTAAAAAGGGATAAGTAAGGAAATAGTATGTAAATCAAATATTTAAATTGTTACTAGTTTTATTTTCTGTGATAAATTTAGTTTCTTTTAAAATTTATTCATTTTATTCTTCTATTGTTTACTATGAAATACAAATAAGTGTGTGATATTCGTTGATCTGATTTTCCCAGATTATTCTCATATTACTTTCCATGTACTAACAAACTTCTTTTTAAGTGCTAACTACTACTCCCATGTCTTTTTTTTTTACTTTTTGAACAACTGTATTTGTTATTTAACCAACTATAATTAAAAATTGCTTGCAAAGCAATAAAACCATTTTGAAAATCAAACTGGTGATTCCTCAGAAAATTGGAAATAGTTCTACCTGAAGACTCAGCTATACCACTACTGTACATATATCTAAAAGACACTCCAACATATAATAAGGATACATGCGCCACTATGTTCATAGAATCCTTATTTGTAATAGCCAGAAGCTGGAAACAATCCCAATGTCCCTCAACAGAAGAATAGATACTGAAAATTGTGGTACATTTACACAGTGGAGCAGTACTCAGCGATGAAAAACAATGACTTCAATAAATACTCAGACAAATGAATGGAACTAGAAAATATCATCCTGAGTGAAGTAACCTAGACAGAAAAGAAGATACATATTATGTACTTATTGATAAGTAGATATTCTCCCAAAAGTTCAGAATATCCATGATATAACCCTCAAACCATATGGAGCTTAAGAAGAAGGAAGACCAAAGTGTGGATGTTTTAACCCTACATGATGTGTTTATAAAAAGACAAGGAGAGAAGAATATGTTTGGTGGAGGTGTAGTCATGTGTGGGGTAAGGGAGGTGCCTCCAAGGACCCATGCTGCAGCATGCCTTTCCCCTGAGGGACTAACCACAGGAAGGTATAGTATAGAGTTTATTTTACGGCATGGGAAGGGGAGTTGAAAGGATATTAGAGACAGAGAAAGGCAGAGAAAGTAAAGAAGTAGAGTACTTGGAGAGAGAGGAGGTGGGGAATGGAGAGAGAGGGGGTAGGGACAGGAGGACAGAGTGAGAGCAAGAGGCAAGAGAATAAGAGAGAGCAAAGGGGGCAAGTAGCCCCTTTTATAGTGAATCAGGCACACCTGCCTGTTGCCAGGTAAATGCAGGGCAGAGAGTAGACAAAGTGCTAACAATACATAGGAGGGGCAACAAAATAACTTCAGGAGGTAGAGAAAGTGAGAAACCTGGGAGGGAGAGAGGAGGGAAAAGGAAAATGGATTGGGTCTTGGAAGAAACAGGAGAGAAGTGCAGAGGGTCAGGAAAGAAATATATAGCATTGGGGGATGGGAAACTGGTGGTAGCCACTAGAAAGTCCCAGACTCCATGAAAGTAAGAAGCTCCCAGGACTCACCATGAATAACGTTAGCAGAAATACATAACAAAGGAAAGAGAGAGAACATATAGAGACCAACTCCAGTACATAGATAATGCCCCTAGTTGAGGCCTGTCCAAAGGAAAGAGAGAAACAACAAATGGAACAGAAGCTGAAGAAATGACCATCCAAAGACTGTTCCACCTAGGGATCCCTCCCATCTGCAGACACCAAACCTGGACACTATTGCTGATGCCAAGAATCACTTGCTGACAGAACCCTGGGATGGCTATTCACTGAGAGGTCCTAGAAGCACCTGACCAATACAGATGCAGAAACTAGCAAGAAACCATTGGACTGAGCCCCAGGACCCCAATGGAAGAGATAGGGGAAGAATTAAAGGAGCTAATGGGGATTGCAACCCCATAGTAAGAACAGTATCAATTAACTGGACCACCCATAGATCCCAGAGACTAAACCACCAACCAGAGTATACATAGAGGGACCCATGGCTCTAGATAAATATGAAGCTGATGGTGGCCTTATCTGACACCAATGGGAGGGGAGGCCCTTGGTCCTGTGGAGGTTTGATGCCACAGCATAGAGCAGTGAGGAAAGAGTGGGTGAGTGGGTGAAGGAGCACCATCACAGAGAGAAAGCAGAGGGGGAGAGGGGGGATGTGATGTGGGAGTTGTGGTGGGATAACCAGGAAGGGGATATCATTTGAAATGTAAACAAATAAAATGATTAACAAAGAATGTAAAAAGAAATTGCTTGCAATATCTTATTGGGGAAGTATTTGTTTGATGGAAGAAATATACCAGTGTACACATCAGTGAGGAATATTACTCCCACTCCTGCAAATTTTAACATTAGCTCCACTTGGAAAGCTGGGCCTTATGAGTCTTTCCATCATACATGGTGGAATGTTGATGGGTCCAATCCTATGGAAGTATGATATAAACTGTTGTGAGTTCATGGCTGAGTCAGCCATGCCATGTCCAGAGGATAAGATTTTATAGCATTTCATACAATCCTCAATGTTTCACCCGTTTTCCTATTGTGAAATGTACACTGTGACATGGAAGGGTAGAATAGATGTCCCATTAAAGGAAGAAAACTCAGTTGTTTACTTTTAGAATTTGCACTGTTATGATTCTCTGTTTAAGCCTTGTCTAGTGTATAAAGAATTCTTCTGTGAGTGATTCAGAGAGCAACACTTATCTACGACTATCAACAGAAACATGTAGAAAATAGTTTGATACAATATATATGGGGAAAAGTAAGCACAATTAGTTGGCTCATCCTTAGGGTCTTTGAACTCTATAGCCATGGCTTTTAATGAAGTTTATAGTACAAGTACTGAGTTTGTGAAGTAGAATAGGCCTTACATCCAAATCAGAAAGCAGTTGATTACCCTCAGATCTGAAAAATACCATTGCATTAGCAGGGGTGTTTTGTCCAATATGTCATTATTTTAGCTCAGAAGTTTTATGTTGATATAAGATCAATTACAATTTTTCTCTCTCAGAATCCTGAGTAGCACCTTATACCACTCTGCAAGCTAGTCAGCATGGAATAAGTTTCCAATTTTGTTCCAGATGGAGTTCTTTATACTATGCAATCAATGTATGTGGTTTATTCAGCAAATGAGTTTTATCATTTTGTTTGGGTAGACAATCTAGAAGAGTGGCTAGATGTAGCATTGTTTGGAAGCTTCTGGTGCTTGCTTGATGAAGAATTCATAAAGACCTCACAGCTTAGGAGGAGAAGCATTAGTTGCTCATGCAAGATATGATTTCCAAACACTTTTAAAGAGAAACTAAAAACTGTACTAAAAGAGATATTTATTCAACCATATTCTCTATAGTTCTATTCATAATAGGTAGGGAATGCAATGTGTTGATGGATGTCCATCAACAGTTCAACACATAATGAAAATTTAATACTTATACACAATGGAATCTGGTTCAGCTGTTAATAAAAATGAAATTGTAGGGAAATAGATGATAGTAGTAAAATTATACTGAACAAGATATACCAGACACAGAAGTATAAATGGCATGTTTGTTCCAATGAGTGGAGCCTTCATTTGAATTTTTAGATCTGTGTGCTTAAATACAAGTATGTGTAGAAGTCAGAAATAAAAAAATTTGCTCTCATGGGAGGGGATAATTTAATAGAGAAAGTAATAGCAGAAAGAAGGAAATAATTAAAGAAATAGAAGAAACACTGTTTATGGAATGTTTAATCAGGGTTATAAGTACTGAAGTACTAAGTACTGATGCACTGGAAGGAAGATGATTAATCAATAAAAGAGGATATTTAAAAGCCATATGGAACCCTAATAATTTGTAAGGCAATTTAAAATATAAGTTTATAAAAGAGTTAAAAGAGATAGCCTGATATACTTGAAGGTTAAATAAGGTTGTTTCAAAATTTATACAATTTTAGACAAATATCCTAATGTCAGATGTGGAACACCCCCTTGCAAGCTGTGTTCAGAGAAGCTCCACAGACTCTCATAGTGGGACTCTTACAATTCTGCTACATTGCAGTCATAAACTAGTAGGTGAGATCCAACGGCTGAAGATGCCAAAAAGATTATTTGCAACATATAGAGAAATCAAGCTAGCACTGAGCTATATGCTTTTTCTCAACTGATAAACTTTCATACTGTTGGAACGTGCTGGCAGACTGCCATGGGAGAAAGGGTACCAACAGTCTTATCCATTGACTTACCCTAATGACCGCATCCTATGTCAAAAACACATTCTCATGCATGTTCATCGCTATTCTGTTCACATAGCTAGGAAATGGAAGCACTCTAAATACCTATCAATTGAATAAAGAAAATTTGTAATATACAAAATGGAAATATACTTAATATAAGAAAATGAAATAATGAGGTGTAAAGGTAAGTGGAACTGTAGTATATTCAACTATATTACAGTGAATGAGGTAACCAAGGAGCAAAAGTTAAATGCTTAATAATCTCTTTCATATGTGGATCCCAGCTTCCAGTTTTTAGATATGTATGTGTTTTTAACTTTGAGTACTTTTAGACATGTAGAAACTAGCATGCTAACAAAGAGCCACTGTGATGTGCAGAATTCCTTCAAAGATGAGTACAGAGAAATATAGGTGATATGGAAGTAGTGAGGGGAAAAACAGAGGGTTGAAATGTTTGTATTGAATGAGGGTGGGCAAGAGAGTGATGAGAGGACAGAAGGGTGTAGGAAAAAATACAGGCATGAACTGGTGGATAGCCTTCCCGACACATGACACACTGCACTTTTAAGTAAGAAACATGGTACACCACGCTCTAGAAGTTAAAACTCTGAAATCTGAAGTAGCATGCTGGTCATTGGACTGAATATGAATCTATCCTCTCTTTGGGTACTTTAGTGTGTTTCTTGTGCCTAGAGATACTGGTGGTATGAGTTCTCACTATGCAATCTGAGTTAATGACCTAACCAATCACAGCTGATAGGCTTCCACTGTGTAAGTAGCTATTCACATGCACAATAACCAACCCTGTTTCCTTAAACTGTCTCCCAAAGTTCACCTTTGCATCCTTTATTGACCCATGAACACTGCTATCTTGTCAGGGGATACCCTAGTAATGAAGGTAGAGAGTCAATTTTACAAGCTAAACCAGTTTTTCTGATTTAAAAAAAATCCAGTTGCTTAATCATATATGAAGTACATTATCTGCATAAATTGGTATGAAAATTAGAGCTTTCTTTAAAATAATCCTAACAGATTGAAGCAAGATTAGCTCTTGATTAATAATGGCTAGTTAGGTGATTGCCACTCGAGAGTTCATTATATTATATTATCTGCATTTGTACATCTTCAACACCTTCAATGACTAAAAACAAGCTATCCTTTTTGTTTATTTTTAGTTTCTACACTAGATCATAGGCTTCAGAGGGTAGAGAAGATAAGAAATGAATATCACGAAGCTTGGTATTCCCATAGAAAATACACTTCACTTGTAAATGAAAGAGAGGGGAGGGGAAAGAGAGAAAGAATATAAGAAATTCAAGTAGAGTGACCTCAAAATCTAGTTAGCTTATTTTTTTTTTTTAAAAAACTACTTTGTGTGTAATTTTTAAAAGATGAGACCTTAACACTTTTAGGGTTTGATGATAAATACAAGTTTGCCTAAACATAAATCAATCATCACCTTAAACATTACAGTTTTGAAAACCTACAAAGATGCTTCTAAGTTTCAGAAATTATAATATGCTAAAAATGACAAATACAATATTTAGCAGTATATGAATACTGGGTTAATTTTAATTGAATGCATGTACATTTTTCTTAATTAATCAACTTTTCTCCTTTTCTGGATACTTCTTTATGCTTCTGGGATGAGGGCTACCATTATAGAATATAACATAATGAGCAATATTAAAAACTGAAATAAGTGAGAACATACTAATGAAATCTTATCCCATTAACCAAATTCACAACCTTCCAAAGTTTTTCTGATGTAGTTTCTTTGATTCCTGTTTATACTTGATAAAAACAGAAAGCCAAACAACTAAAGCCTAGAAATGACTGTCTATGTCTAAGCTGTGGTAGATTGGATTCTATTTGAAACCTGGATGTATCAATCCCAACCTGAGCAGCAGGCAGGATTTCACTTACAGAGGTAAGGAAAAAGTATACTACAGCAGATGAGGGCAGTATATACCAAGTCTAACTTAAGTCTTGCCATAATTCCAAATAAGCAGAGAAAAAATGAAAATTCACTTGTGACTCACAGTGAGAAACATTCAGATATTACAAACTCTCTGCAATTTTCACTTTGCAGGACGATATTAGGTTTACTCAGCTATAACAATATGATTCTATAGATAAGTCCACGAGTCTATGATTTCATGCAATTTGTTTAACTGTCATGACATGTATCTAAGTGACAGTTTTTATCACTGGAAATGGCTGGTGCCCATGATTATCTTTTGAAAGCAATGGAGCTTAGCAGGGTTTTACAAAGAAGTAAATTGTCTTCTTTTTTCCTTTTTTTTGAAATGTAGACTCAGAACATGGAGTAGAAGAAAAAATACTGAAATGGCAGTTTTGACTGTTGGAATTTTACTACCATAGTTTAGCTATATGAACAATGAAAAGTCACTTCAGCTCTTAACTCCTGTTAACACATTATTAAAAGAATCTACTTAAATTAGATTATTTATATAGTATTTTGAGTCATAATTCATTAATTGGGTACATAATCCTTGAAAACTTATTGTAAAGGTACAACATAATAGCTAAGTATATGCTTCTGAAATTGCACTCCTTAGTTGTAAATCATATTATGACTTACTATATTTGTGTGCCACTAACACTCTTAATGCTTCGGGGTATTTATTTATTTATTTATTTATTTATTTTTTTATTGGTAGTATTATGGGAAATAGTTTCTTCTCTAATGAAATACATCCCAACCACAGTTTTCTCTACCTCCATACCTCCACTCCTTTCAGATACTCTCATCTTGTCTCTCTTCAAGATCTACTCTCCCTCCCTTTCCTTTTCAGAAATGAACACACCTCCAAGACAGGGCAACCAAACAGGCAGGCCAAAACAATATACAATAAGACAAAGGGGAAAAAAGCCCTCCTATAAAGGTTGGACAAGGCAACCCAATGGAAGGAAATGTCTCAAAGAACAGGAAATGGAATCAGAGCCAGACACTATACGAAAAGAGAGTCTAAAGTAGAGGTCTCCTTCTGGTTCCTGACCTATGAGATTTGGCAACACTTTGGAAGAGGCTGAATAAAGATGATACATATGAATCATAGATGATGAAGGACATGAGGAGAACATGGTCACCTGAATCAAATATACAGCATTCACATGGACTAATAGACACTGACATTGCACAAGAGGCTCTATTCTAGTTTCTCTGCTTTTATACTGTGTCTATTAACTTAATGTTTTTGTGGGACTGCTAACAGTCAGAACAGGTGTTTCCTTGACTATTTTGCCTGCTCAGGGTCTTCATTTATAAGGGAAGGTAATAATAATGCATAGGTCCTTGACTTACAAGAAATAAAAAATAATACTTCACTTAATAAACTTCTAAGATTATTTGGTGTTCAATAAATTTTAACTAGTATTAATATAAACTGAACATCAGAGAAACAATAGAAACTGGTGGTTTAAATGAGAATAGCATAGGCTTATGTGTGAGTATTTGTTCCAAGTTGGTGAAACTGTTTGTAAAGGATTAGGATGTGTGGCCTTGTGGAGGAGGTATGTTACTGTGGATAGGCTATACGGTTTCAAAATACTTGTGCCATTGTGTGCTTTTTCACTCTCTCTTGCTTGTGGATTAAGATGTGAGCTCTCAGATGTTCCTACCATCATGAATTCTAACTCTCTGAAGCTGTAAGCCCAATTAAAGTATTTGTCTTATCAATTCCCCTTGTCATAGTAAGTTGTCCCAGCAATGTACGTGTGTGTTCATTCTAGTAGTGATATATTGCTGCAATAAGCCAGACAGTTCTGTTCTTTGGAGGAATGTAGAAGACTGTTAATTGTAGACAGAATTGATGTTCTTCTGAAGTGTAAACTTCTAGTTCATTGGAAAGTTTTATATATGTATATGTATGTGTATATGTGTATATGTGCATATGTGTATATGTGTATATGTGTATATATACATACACATACACACACATAATATATATGTATATATTTTACTGGGGCATGCAGGTGAAAGAATGTCTTGCTAAAGCAAACATAAGAAAAGCTGTTTTCCTGAAGCAGATGCAGGTGAAAGGATGATTCAGTATAGCAAACACATGAAAGGATGCTTGATAAAGGAGTATAAATGTAACCTCAGAGACAGTGGAAGATGAACACTGAATATTGGTTTGGTTTGTTCTGCCTCACTATTCTTTACTAAAGTCATGCATGTATTGGTTCACCTTGCATATCATTGCTGAGCTCAACTTGTGGTAATGCTGCCATTGAGAGAAACTTGCCCAAAAACTGCTCATGAGTTTCCTGCAGCAGCTTGCTGCTTCTGCATGGCCTCATCTCAAATCATTTGGCAAGCCTTGCCATTTCTTCAGGATTGAACTACAGCTGCTGGCTTGTTCCTGATGTCTCCCAGACTAGAGGACTGGACCAAAGCTGCTGATTTATGGGTGATATCTGCGTGACTAGAGGCCTGGATTGCACTTGCTGTATCATACTTGGTGTTTGTTACAGGACTGAACTGCTGCAAAAGAAGAACAAGCTCACCTCAAAAGGACTATTGCTGAACAGGTCCACTTCCCCTTTATACTAATAACTTCTCTTTTTACCTCTGCTGGGTGGTAAGCTGGAGGAGATGGTGAACCCTTATTAAAAGTAGGTTACAAAAAATGTGTGCCTACATTCTACTTACAAATATTTCAAAATTGATAAAAGAGATTATCATGGCCAATTAAAGAATTTTATGAATTTGTATTTAACTCTCATTTATGACACTATTATGCTGCTGCTTTCAAATCCAGAAGCATAACCAAAAAGTATTGAGTTATGGAGGAACCACTGACCATGTGTGTAATTTGTAATAACAAAACTAATATACCAAGGTGGCAGGTGACATATCAGGTGTATAGAAATAATATATTTGTCATTCTTTTTATGAATAAAATAGTATATTTTACATATACATTCACTATATTGACTCATATAAGAAACAATGTTAGTGATATATCTTTTTAATAATATTATATTAATATTCTTTCAAGGAGGCATGATTTCCCACCACTCTTTTTATAGACACATTCTGTAGTCTATACAGTCTACCACACCCTAAACCATGTAGGTCAGCATACTTAGTCTATGAGGATGGCAGCAATCTTCACATTTTTATAGCGAAAATAAAAGAATCAAGATATATCTCCTACACTAAAGTTTAAGGGAATGTTGTTGCTTTTACAGAATCTATTTTTGGTCATAAAGTTTAAAGTTTTTAAGAGCTCAATACAATATACTTATTTTCTTTAAGTTTCCATGTCATAATCCCTTGAGCCCATGAATGTTACCTTAGAGTTAATGAGCTTTTGCAGATATGTTAAATATTTTGGCACATCAAGATTATACTGAATTATCAAAATGGTTCATTAATCTAGTCACAAATGTGTCCCAAGAGACAAGCAGAAGAAGATTATAAGACCACAAATTATAAGGCTGTATGAAAACAGCACAATATAAAGTAATGCAGCCACACACATGAATTAAAAACTTCAAGATGCTGACAGCTAGTACAAAATGGAAAACTTAAGAACAAACCCCTCATTTTTAGACTGTGTATTTTAGCAGTTTACTTTTAATTAAACATTTCAGCCTGGAGAAATGCATCAATATGCAGGATTTAAAAACCATTCATGAAGATCCTGAGGCATACAAGAGTCACAAGACTCTTGCCAGTGTTACATAAGCAGTAGTAACTGCTAGAAACAAAGAAACTCTCCATTTGATCATGCTTCCTGAAAATCATACAGGGAGGAGTTTCAGTGATACAGATTTCACAGGTTTTCACCTAGGCAGAAGTAAGCTTGTCTTGCAACAGATTGAGTAGCACATGCTCCTCTAAGTAATTCCTCATCCATGTTCCTGTAAATTACCTCAATAAATTCATTGCTTGATTAAGTTAGGCTTTTGTGGAATAATTACTTTAATCTGTTGTTATTACCTTATCTGCATTTACTAGATGTGTTTCATCTCTTTCCAGAAAAAGTCACATGTTAAGTATGAATGTGCCTAAATAACAGACAGAATTTAGCTCTGTAAAATTTATTTCATAATTTCCATCTCTAAAACAATGGGTAAATAAATTTCTTTTGGCTTAGGTCTGACATTTATGCTAATTTATTATAGCAGTCATCAAAAGCTAATATACCACTCTTAGCCCCTAAGGGGAAAATGCACAATACTGTAAAATATTTGTGCATGTGAATGGAGTAGATGGATAGAGATTCAATATGGGTATATGGTTTTCTTTTGTTTTCTATCATCTATAAAAGTTATCAGTTTCCTAGTAATGATGATATTATAAACACTACCAACTTCCCTGATACAATAAAATAATGTCCAAGGACAATGTCTTATCTTAACCAAATACTTTTGGAGATAACGAATGATCAAAAATCTTACTTTTCTGATGTCAATGTTTGAAGACACATTGATCTCTAAACTTTAATTTTAGAATTATATTTTAATACATGCAGTTTAAATATATTATTTAAACTTGACTTTTTGTCAACATTTAGGATGTTAACTAGAACATTTGCAACAAATGGAAATTATTCAGATATAACTTTATAGAGATCACTTTGTTATCTCCTAAGTCTGAATCATTTAATAAATATTCCTAATGATTCCTAGGAATATTAGATTTGAGAAGCATTAATATATGATATAATGTAAAAATTTTTAATTCATTATTGAATATATTAAGAACTTAATTTTAACATTTTAGTACTAATGGTGATATTGGGCTGAGTCCTTTCAAGAATACATACAGAAATATTTATGGAAAAAGTTAATGCATTGAATTTGCTTCAAGCCATTCTAACAGTAAGAATGGGAGGATAAGAACATTGAAAGAACAGTTTATACCATGGAATAGCAATTTATTTGGGCTGTATTATATGCATATAGAGGTTAATCATATGCCATATATTGTTAGATATAGTTGAAGTATGCAATATGAAGTCTTTCTAAAAGCTTAAGTATAAAATGAGTTGTTTGTACTTGTTATATATGAGCATCAGCATACCTTCCTAATGAAATAAATCAATATTATTATTATATGGTGGGGAAATGCATCACCCTGATACTTTTCTCTTTTATTACTACCACTTATTTTTTGTAAGATAGTTTTGGAGTGAGATGGATAAAATTGACCTGAAAGAAAGTTTTCATACTGGATTCCTGGGAATTATGTGGCCTTGCTGGTATTAGGAAGAGAGTCTTTCTGATGCCTACACAGGCCCTCTGTCAAAAATGCTCTAGACACTCAGAATTCTTGATAATGAGTGGAGAGCTCTAACAGCACAATCAACATGGGGTGGACAAAATGGATAGATGTTTAAATAAGTGAGTTTCTATTATCCCTTCAAGGTACAGTGAGAATCAAGTCAAAAGATGTAAAACAGAAACATAAAATCCATTTTATATCATCAGCTTGCCATTATTACAGAGAAGTTTTTGATTGATAAGTGCAGTACAAGTTACTGCTTCTCAGGCAGGATTCTCAAAATGTGTTTTCCTAGGTGATTTACTTCCATTTCTATGTTGAGAATTTTCAACAGTGGTTGTGATTCATTTCTCTTAAATTCTACCTCTGTTGGTACTGCAGGAAAACTGCAGCAGTAGCTGCTCTAGCAGTAATTGGCAGTTGGAAATACAGATATTCTCTTCTGAAACAGCTGCACACTAAGCTTCTTTCACTAGGCAACGATGTGCTCATTGTTGCTGAGGATTTGATTCATTCAGTTAAAAAAAAAAATCACTGAGTTATAGTTATACTGCATTTGCCTACAGAAAACCAGAAGATGTGATTGCTCTCATCATCCCATCTTCCTTAATACCTTATAAAGGCATATTGAGTATGCATAAAATTATGACAATGCTTTCAAAAGTATGCTGAGGTTTTTCTGCCTGCTCAGGATTTGCTCTTATTTATAATTTATCAGGTCACATTTAGATTGGAAGCCTAAAATAATAGGCAGATAAATTAGTTTCAGCAATAATATTGTGACAGAATGTGTCTACTTTTACCTGCTTTGGGACCTGAAAAGTAGATGGGTAGGGTGGTCAAGACATGGGTTTTTAAAAAATAATGCAATTATTCATTTGCATTCATTTTCAGATCAATTTAATGATATAAAATGTGCAGTCCTTTGAATATAAAACCCCTTTTCTCTAAAAAGTACTATAGATACTAATCTTTGACCTCAGCTTATGAGAACTTCATATTTTGCCTACATCTTACTTATGTTAATCTTTAGCTAAAGGCAGAGATCTGTAATTGTGGAAGAATCCTTTTGGATCTCAAGACTGATGGGAGCCACATTACTTGAATTATGAAGCTGTCATGTTGAAATAATATGAAATATTGTTGCCAGAAGCTTGCTACTACCTGTTGCTGCCTAAAATCTAATGGATCCTTTCAATAATTTCAACTCCCATCTCAAAAATCTCATGGGATTCCAAACCCCTCAACAATGATGTAAAGTTTTGAGAAACAGAAAAAACAACATGGAATATAGATGAAGTAACATAAGAAAATATCACGTGCATATTCACAATTGGATGCTGTAAATCCATACAGAAGTACAAAGTCATTTGCAGTAAACTTGGGGATCAAAATATCTGGTCATAGTGGGGACAGGTAACACAGACCATAGTTTTAACAGAGATCACAGTTATAACAGAGATCACATGATTTCCAGACAGCAACATGGACCCTGGAATACTTCTTCTGAGGAGCCCCAATCCAGACCATGAATGGTTCTCTATCTCTGACATCCTGTCATTGCTAAAAGCAGGGCATCCATGCTGCTGGGCATCATGTTAAAGGTTAGAGCCTGCTGGAGTTCTAGCATGATCTCCTTGACTCTTAGCAATGACAATAAGTCAGAGATAGAGAATCATTCATTGTAGTATGCCCCCAGGATGTTTAGATGCCCAAGGTTTATGTAGATGTGCCTGGTCCTGCTGCAACTGGGTCTCTGTGAATGTCAATGGCCCATGTTACTATAATAGGCAGCCATATGATGTCAATGGGCAATGCTGCAGCCAAGGGTCATGTTGATAACTGTGGCCTGAGCTGCCAACAAAGGCCATGATGCTGTTCATAGTTCATGCTGTGGTTAAAGGCCATGTTGATATCAGTGTCTGTATTGCTACCACAGACCATGCTACAATTATTGGTCTATGATATTGTTGTATGCCATGTGGATGTCTGTGATCCATGCTATCACAAAAAACTATGAGAAAGTCCATGGTAAAATCTCCTCCTGACTGTAAAGGGTAAGAAAACTTCTTTTACAGTGTTATTGATGACTGTAGACTCATAACTGAGAATAAAAGACATTGAGAGGTTCTGTGATAACCCCCTCCACATCCCTTCCACAAAAGAGTATAGATGCCAATATGTTGAAGAGAGTTCTTGAAATTGTGATAAAAATTGGTGAATCATCTTTTCACAATTGATGTTATCTAGAGGGGGATGGGAAAAGACTCAATTATTTTTAAGGGGCTGGACTCTGGGAGATTGACCATGTTCTAGTGGGTATATGTGCAATAAATATTGGACTTGGTATTTCAGTTTCATTTTTGCTTTTCATTTATTTTGGGGGTGAGGTACAAGGGGATGGACCTAGAAAGACACAGAAGTGAATATGAATTGAATATATTATGTGAAACACCCCAAAAATAAATAAAGATATAAGGTTGAAAAAATATTTAGGACACAAATCCTAATTATTGTATGCTTGTATGTACCTAAAATTTGTAGAAAATGTATACAGATAAGAATCAGATAACTTTCTGAACTTTAGGTTAATAGGAATGAGTTGTGGAAAACACATATGAAAAAATATTGAGAAGAGATAGAAATGTTCTAAAATAGAATCTTGTAATATTTCCACATAAAACAAGAAATATATATGTATATGTATATGTATATGTATATGTATATGTATATGTATAT
>NW_021604563.1:8439310-8615825 GCF_004785775.1 Grammomys surdaster
TATATGTATATGTATATGTATATGTATATGTATATGTATATGTATATGTATATGTATATGTATATGTATGGCACAGGACAGGGAACTTAGCACAGTTCCTGGTGAAAATCTTTTATCTGGTTCATCCCCTTTACAGACTTATAAAGTGTTCTTGCCCAGTGCTCCTGAGATACGCTGTGTGTTAAATTAGGAAATAGAGAATATATACATATTATATATATATATATATATATATATATATATATATATATATATGTAAGTTTTCTTGGTGCTGTGACAAAATGCCTGATAATATACAACCTAAGGAATATTTTGGCCAACAGTCCAGGCATATAGTCCACCATCATGGAAACAGAAAGGCAGAAGGACCAGTTTCTGTCTAAGGTCATGGAAAATAGCTTGTTTATATCTTCATGGATTAGGAAGCAGAGGAAAAGAAAAGTTGATACTCAACCACTTTTTTTCTTTCCATTCAAACGTCAGTTCAGAGCCACAAAACCTCAGAAGATACTACCCATGCTCAAAGTTTAGGATGAGTTTTGTTCCTTCAGTTAGTCCTTTGGGAATATCATCACAGAAACACAAAGAAGCATGGTTCTCTAACTCCCTTGCACTAACTTAAACCAATGAATTTGCTGGTTAAAATGTACTATCTTCTCTTATTACATATGACAACAAAAGGAGATCAAGGGGATACAAATTGGCAAAGAAGTAGAGGTGTAACTCTTTGTAGATAATATGATAGTATACATAATCAACCCCAAAAATTCTACCCCACAACCTCTATAGCTGATAAACAACTTCAGCAAAGTGGATGGATATAAAATTAACAGAATAGCAAATCAGTAGCCTTCCTTTATACAAATGATAAATAGGATGGGAAATTAGGGAAGCAATAGCATTTACAGTAGTCACAAATAATATAAAATACCTTGGTGTAACTCTAACAAAACAGGTGAAAGATCTTTATGCCAGGAATTTCAACTCTCTCAAGAAAGAAATAGAAGAAGACCTCAGAAAATGAAGAGATTTCTCTATGCTCATGGATAGGTAGGATTAACATATTGAAAATAGCCATCCTACAGAAAACAATCTACAGATTCAGTGGAATTCCCATAAAAATTCCAAAACACTTTTTCAAAGACATGGAAAGAGCAATTCTCAATTTTATATAGAAAAAGAAAAATCCAGGATAGTTAAAATAATTCTTAACCATAAAATACATTCTGGGGGAATCACCATCCCTCACCTCAAGCTGTACTATAGAGCAACAGTAATAAAAATGGCATGGTATTGGTAACAGAGGCAGACAGGTTGATCAGTGGAATAGAACTGAAGACTAAGAAATAAAACCACGCACTCATGGACACTTATTCTTTGACAAAGAATACAAAAATATAAAATGGAAAGGAGAAAGCATCTTCAATAACTGGTACTGGTTTGACAGGCTGCCAGTATGTAGAAAATGAAAATAGATCCGTGTTTATCAACTTGCACAAAGCTCAAGTCCACATGAATCAAGGACCTTAACATAGAACCAGATACACTGAATCTAATTCAAAAAAAAAGTAGAAAAGAGCCTCTAACTCATTGGCACAGGGAGAAATTTCCTAAACAGAATACCAATGGCCCAGGCTCTAAGCTCAAGAATTGATAAATGGTCGCATGAAGGCTGGATGCCCCTGTGTGGGGGAATTTGAGGGCAGAGATGTTTGAGTGGATGGGTGGATGGGTGTACACTCTCATAGAAAAAGGAGGAAAGGGAAATGGGATAGGGGGTTTATGGGGGCGGTAATGGGAAAAGGAGAAAACATCTGAAATATAAGTAAATAAAATATCCAATAAAAAATTTAAAAAGTAAAAGAAAAATAATTGATTAATGGGACATCACAAAATTGAACAGCTTCTGTAAGGCATAGGACATAGTCAAAAGGACTAATCAGCAGCATACAGATTGGGAAAAATGTTCACTAACCCCACATCTGATACAGAGCTAATATCCAAAGCATGTAAAGAATTCAAGAAGCCAAGCTCTCAAAAACTCAATAACCCAATCAAAAATTGGGTATACAACTAAACAAAGAAATCACAATAGGGGTCTTGAATGGCAGAAAAGTACTTAAAAAATGCTTAAAGTCCTTAGTCATCAGGAAAATCCAAGCAGCTGACTGAGACAGACACGAATACCTACACCCAACCAATGGACTAGTTGGGTACCCTGTGCTTGAATTAGAGAAAGATTGGAAGAAGTATTGGAGGAGAGCTACCACATTGGAATACCATTAATTTCAACTAACTGTGATCCCTGAGATCTCTGAGACACTCCACCATCAATCAGACAGGATACATGAGAAATTCTGAGGTCCCTCCAACACATATATAACAGAGGATTTTCTGGTTTGGCATTAGTGGGAGAAGATGTGCCTAACCCTAAAGAGAGAAGAGGTCCTAAAGAGATTTAAGGCCCTAGCGAGCAGGCAGGCCTGGTGGGATGTGGTGGATCAGAGTGGGAATAGCATCTTCTTGAAGACAGTGGTGAGGAGGAATAGGATGAGAGAACTGTGGGAAAGCAGACCAGGAGGGGGATAAAGACTGGACTGTAAAAAACATAAAAATATTAATAATAAAAAATAAGCCAGAGTGTGTCTTTTCAATCGTGAATCCAAGTTTCTTGGCCAGGTACTTAGGAGGCATGTACACCTGTAGAGAACATAGTGTGAACTTTAACAATTTAATGATAATATGTATTCCTAAATATGATAAATATATATTGTCCACTGTCTTTGGGCATGAAATGACCCATGCTCTCATGAACTCAAAGGAACTGAATTTACCTGCTTAATACCTTCACAAATTGAGGGCTCTCACAATCCATCATTGAATGAAAAGAACTCATAGTGCCCCACTTCTCTCTAATGTTGTATCAACATTAATACTTCCTGTAGGACAGATAATCATCTTCATCAGAGATGGGGAATGGAGAATGGATATCATCAAAAAATGGTATACATTTATGGAGATATCAAATAATCAATGAAAATACTATTTAAATGAAATACATATGATATCTGTAATCCTGTTAGGCTGGAGTATGCACACGGGTTGGCATGGGTCCTATGGTGCTGAATAGTGAGTTCGTGTCTGTCTCCCCAAGGGGCTGGGGCTGCGGATCAGGGCAGCAGAGGTGCTGGAGTTTGACTGTGTTTACTCCACACAGTTCCAAGCAGATGTAGGACTGTGAGAAGCTGCAGGGCTCCACTCCAGGAGTAAGGAAACATAGTCTGGGGTCCCATGTAGGCCAGAGCTCTTGGGTTGAGGATCCCTGGGCCAGGAGGCAGCTGGGAACCTACTGGTCTCAGACCCTTGGGCTCTGTGGTGCCACTGAGTGGACACGGAAGGACAAAGACAGGGGTGGGGGGCATATGGGCTAGACCAACCCACAGCCAAAGGGGCGAGGAGGACAAACTCTTGTGGCATCCTGACGGAAGGTGACAGTGTCTCGCTTGGCTAGGTCTCAGCTGGCTCGGCTAACTCGCTTGAGTTGGTAGTCTCCATGTATGGAACTTAGAAAGGTTGTCGCAAGAGGTTAAGGCTCTGTAGTTGAAGACCTTCTCCACAGTTCCCCATGGTAGGCCCCAAAGACAAGAGGTAGCCCATGATCTTAAAATGCTTATTGTCATGGTGAAAATGGATGAAGTTTTACCCCTGTGTTCTCAGGGTAGACTTGATATTAAATATCTTTTGCAAGGAGGAAGGTTTGGAAAGGAATGTTTAATTGGCTTTGCCCTCTGGCCTTTAGGTATCTCATGGATATGGATATGTCTTGAGGCTTTGTGGCCTGTAGTCATGCCCTCAAACCTGTGCTACATGGCCGATAGCCACAAATCTCTCTATGGGAGGGACTGTAGATGGCTATGGCTATGTTAAAGCAACCAGGGGTCCCAGGAGCAAGGTCAAACTCTTACTGTCCCTGAGGGTCTCCAGGGTTAGAGGCCAGCTCAACCAGGTACCCAGATGCCTTTCACAGCCTACTGCCCCACATAATCCCAGAACTCTTAAAATGTGGACAAGAAAATCAGGACTTCATTGTCATAATGTCTATAAAATGATGGAATGGATGATCTCCTTCCCCCCCCCCAAAAAAAAATCTGGTAGTCAAATGACAAATAGATATATGAAATGGAACAAGAAATTCTAGTGCACTATTATTGCATCATAAGTTGAGTAGAGAAACCAGTACCATACTATACATTTGAAATTCTGAAATAAACATGAAAGCCTCAAGTATAAAAAATTAACTGTTAATATTCAATTTATATTTCTCCATATTATGTATTCAATATTATATTAAAAGAATTGAATATACAAACAGCTATGTAAATAGATGTCTACAATGATTTAAACATTGTACAATTTATATCTGCAATTAAAATTGCATGGTGTGCTATTAATATTACTGTCTGATACTGTACATATGCATATATATATATGTATATATATATACATTTTGAAAATAAATAAAAGTGCTTTATAATATACTCAAGTTTAAAATATGTTTGCAACAATTTATTCTCTCCAAAAGCTATAACTTTAACTTATTAGTGTTTATGACATTGTAAATCAATTGGTTTGAAATATGTCAAAATTTTTAAATTTTATAAAACCATAGCACAAATAAAAAGTAATATGTCAGGAAGCTGAGTTTAAAATTAAGTCAATTGTTACCTAGGTTAGTGATTTTATGTAATTATTATTGTTATTATTATTATTGTGGCAATTTTCTACATTTAAATTGCAGATGTCTCTGGGTCAATTATTGTCATTTTGTACTTACTAAGCACTATTTTTGAGATAAGGAGCAATATTGTCAAACTGTCTTTGCATAAAACCTGGAATCTGAAATACTGGTATGTCTTTTATTTTCAGTAAAATAATCATGCAAATGTTGCTACATTTTTCTAGTATAGTGAACAAGTATCTCATGATTAATAATTAAATGGCAATCTAGTCTTACATTTAGATTTCAGAGAAAAATTTAAAAGTATACAAGGAAATATGTAATTATTTTACTGTAGATAATAAAAGGTAAATAAGTCTTCCCATCCACCTATAGAATCGCTAGATTCTCACTTCAGCATCGCTTTTGCAATTATTTTCTCGCATACTTGCTAGAAAATGCAAGGTATACTCAATTATTAGCAGTGTTTTTCTTCATTAAAGAAAACTTAAAAGAGGAAATTAAAACATTTGGCAGAAGCCGGACAGCGGTGTAGCACACCTTTAATCCCAGCACTTGGGAAGCAAAGGCAGGAGAATTCCTGAGTTCGAGGCCAGCCTGGTCTACAGAGTGAGTTCCAGGAAAGCAGGGCTACACAGAGAAACCCTGTATCAACCCCCCCCCAAAAAAAAAAAAAAACATTTGGCAGAGCTATTACCTGAAGAAAAATTCAACATGATATACTTTGATTTGCTTTATCATTTAATGCATTGTATAAGTAATATTTAAAGCATAGTAATTATAGTTACACTTCACAGATATTCCAGACAAACGTAGAAAGATTCTGATTTGAGATGGTGTAGCCACACTGAAATTATCTTTCAACTCTTTAAGTTTTCTTTCAGAAATGAGTATTTAGTTTGATTTTGATGTATAAGTTCTTGTGAAATATAATATTTCAACTAAATCATAAAAATTCAATTGTATTTGATGTTCATCACAGTAATTCTCAGAGAGAAATATTTATTTGAACACACTGCAAGTTTTAAACATGTAAATTCTTTTTCAGTATGGTTTGTATTAGGTCTAAAGTTTTGCATTTCTAACAAATTCTCATATAATGTAATTACTAATGACCCTAACTATACTTGTAGTATCATGGAATTATAGTATATATATTACTAAGTGATGTGAAAGCAAGCATTAGTCATGGCATAAACATCTGAAAATAAAATGAGACAATTATTTATATTCCTACTAGATTTCATATCATATGAAGTACATAAATGAGCATAATTATGAGTGGAATACATTTTTTTGTGTATTTTATTGGAGAGAAAAAATGCACTTCCTAACATAATCACATTAGATAATCTTTTGGCTTTTCCAAAAGAATGAACTATTATGTGGGGGAGTTAGAGTTTGTAAAAGGTCTGGTTTAAAATTGTTAAGCTCATAATCACTGACATCAACATAGTCAAATCTGTTGTAGTCCAGACTGGTCTGAAATTCAGTTTTGGTTAGAGGTAGATAGCAACATCCAAACTTCTGACTCCTGTAAATTGGAGATAAAATAATTCAATTCTAGGCACTCAGTGGAAATGCCTACAATCAAAGTACAAATACAAGTACTTTAATGCATTAATTCATTTAGTGTCATACTTCTAAATGATAGATATGCTTATTTCCTCCATTTTCTATAGAAATTCAGATATAAAAATGAAATAAAATAATAAAACTAAAAATGTCTAATTAAACATTAATTAAAATCTAGGTTAACTTTGGTCTGGTCTTAAATCCTGTGGTATATTTCCTTTGCAGAGATGGCATTATATTAGAAAGAATAAGAAAAGAGGTACAGAAGCCGAACACACAAAAGATACTCTATAATTTAACTAACACTTTTTAAACTCAACTGATAATGGTGACTATATTAGGAGAGGAAATACGTGGTTGTTATTAGTAAGCCACTGACTTAGGCAGTTTTATCTCTATAGGAAGCAGGATTCCAAAGAATACCAAGATTTTGCATTCAGAAGCATAAATCAGTCATATAGAATCAAGTATAGGTGATGCAATAATTCATCTGCATAATATTTAATTCCTGCTGGTAATTATTTATTTAAGTTACTAATGTAGCTACCTGTTCATAGAAGAAAATAGAAGTGGTAGAAATTATATGTTTTCTTCCAGAAATAAAATACTACATTCAATTTCAAGCTGAGAAGTACAAAAATTACATATACTATACATAAAACATTAAATATTTGAGAACATCAAATAGTATTAGCTGCATTCTTTTGTTCTCCCAAATAGTCCTTTATTCATTAATCACGAACAGTCAAAAGAGATCATTAAGACTTAGCATGGTAAAAAAATGCTACCAAGAATCAAGCCCATATGGTATTATATGTAATAAAATAATAACTGAACTTTAAAATTCAGAAGGAAAGATATGCTACTATAATCTCTTGACTGAGGTGACTACCAAAATGGCACTTTACATCAATAATTCAATTTTGTAAAGTATTTTCAAATTTTAGTAAATGGGTCTGCATTAAACATATATCATTATTCATAGACTTCATATGAAGTTATATACTCAGAAAGCATTAAAATATACAAATGAATAGAGAATTAATCAAAATAAAACAAAGCAACATACTTCTGAATCATATTAAAATTAAGTTCACTTGTTGATTGGTTACCATCATGTCATTATTCACTAAACAACAATCTGTCAGCATTCTTATTTTATGTAATATATCATATCGGTTTTCACATCTACATTTTCAATATGTAAACCAGATTTATGATTTACTTTTTATTTTATGTATATGAGTATTTTGCCAGCATGTGTGTCTATGTACCATATATATGCCTGGTGCAAGTAGAGAGAGGAGCCCTTTGAACCTCTTGTGGATGCTGAGAAACTAATCTGCATCCTTTGCAAAACCAGCAATTCTTATAAACCACTGAGATATATCTATCCCTGATATTTATGAATTTTATTAACTATTATCTTACTAAGTAGCCACAAAATATTGGCTGGACTGAGTTTAAACTTATAATCTACCTGCCTCCTCTAGCTCAGGGCTGGGATCACAGGCAAGTGCCAAATCATCAATTTGTACATAATATTTTATTTCACTCAGCTCTCTACCCCCTTCTCATTCTTTTTCTAATTTATCATCAGCCTTATTTTAATGTTATCATTCTCTCTTGGCAGGTTTGTCTCACTGATAAATTTCTTCAATATTTTCATATTAGTATTCTCTACTTTCATTTATCTTTGAAAGTTGTACTAACAGTGAATTGCAAATTATAAAACCTGTAATCATTTTAATTATATGCAAGTATTAAGGTCAGTTCTAGGTTGAGGAATTAGCAATACAATAGATGCAAATAGTCAAGGAACAAGCAAGACAACACAAATAGTCGAAGAACAAGCAAGGCAATAATCAAATTTCCATGAAGAGTCCCGTGATCACTGTTTCTAAGGGCTTATCAAGATGACCAAACTATCCAAGCCTACGTTCCAGTCCTAGCTCCTGTTGAAATAAATTAAAATACTTCTATTTTGAAAAAATAAAATAAAAAACAAAGCCTGTAACCAAGCAAATTACTAAATCTTTCACTTCTATTCTACCAAATAGTAATTAGATATCTTCCTATAAACATGATTTTTGATAATTCAAAACATATTGATTCCCAAAACAGCTGACTTCCCAGGAAAACAAGGTAGTTTATACAAGTATCCCTTTAAGATCCCACCCCCCCTTTTTTTTATTTTTTACAGTGATAATTTAAAATGCCTTCCATACTTTACTCATCTGAAAAAATGTGTTCAGGCAAAAACTAATCCTTTTCCATGCTTCTAAGGTTTACACTCATATATCTATATTTAGCCCAATTTCTGTTATTTCACTATCTTTCTTTCAAGTATAAAAATAATTACAGTTCTGTTTACTTTTTCTTGAAATCTTCCTCTCACTGTAATTTGTTGTCTTTTACTAGATAACAACCCTACACTTCTCAATTTTCTGGCCAGTTTATACTACTCTATAAACATTTTAATATATTTAATGTTAAAAATGGAAAACCATTGACCTCCCCTTATCTCCAGCTGTGGGTTGAATGAGGATGACCCCCCACAGGTTCATAGATTTGATTGCTTGCTCCCCAGTTGGTAGAGTTATTTGAGAAAGATTTACAGGAGATAGTGGGCTTTGAGGGTTCAAAAGTCTTTTTCATTCCCCAGTGTCTCTCTTGCTTTCTTTGCCTTGTATTTGTGGATCAGATATAAAATCTATGCTACTCAGGAGTGGTGGAACTCATCTTTAATTCCATCAGGATGGAAGCAAAGTCAGATGGATCTGAGTTTAATGCCAATCTTGTCTACAGAGTGAGTTCCAGAACAGACAAGGTTATATAGAGAAACCTTGTCTTGATAGACAAACAAAATATCTCTGATTTCTTTCTAGTACTATGCCTGCCTAAAATCTGCCATACTACAATCCATGATGGTCATGGACTCTAACTTGTAGAAACTGTATGCAAGTACATAATAAACCCTTTCTTCTGCAGCTTGTTTTGGGCATGTTGGCTCATTTAAGCAATTGAAAAGTCATTATGACATCTTTCAAGTCTTTGTCTTTCCCTACACTTTTTCTTATCTATTAATCACAGACAATCTGTTTTTTTTTTTTACTTACACTTTCTATCTCATTCCTTTCTATTTTCTTTGTATAACCATTTATTCTGACCCCTATTCCCTATTCCCATTACTACATCAATACTGCCTTAATTGTTTTAGTCAGAATGCAATAGATATCAGTATAAAATTTAGTAATTCTATGAAAATAAATATAAGGAAACAACTCCTTGGTGATAGTAAGAGTAAATCATTTTTATCCCATATCAACCCAACTGGGCATGTAAACAAACAGAAATTTGGAACCTAGACATGTTAAATATGTAAGCTTCACTCTTTTCTTTTCCCCCAGTTCTCTTAAAAGGAATGCCCCAAGGGTGAACCTAAATAGAAGCCTGTTGATTAAGTTGATACATATATTGGTACCTATTATATCAGACAACCTTCAATGTGATATTTTGGTATTTACAAAATTTGACACTGTTGTTCGGATCACATTAAATAGCTAGTACTTTCTGTTTCATAGATGAAAGATATGGTTGAATGTCTTATCTGCTTACAGTTACAAGGCTAGTGATTGGCAAATGAAACACGTAATACACCGCTCTCTGAACTCAAAATTTATGTATCTGCCAATATGCACATGGCCTTAGGCCCTGAATTTATAGCAAAACTTCTTTGGTTTAACTCACATTTTAGAAGCTTACTAGGGATTATGAGGATTAAAAAAATCTCTATCTATGTTGAACACTTACAATATTCCCTGACATTTAGAAAGTACTCCCAAAATGTTAGCCACTATTATTAGACACTGGGCTTTAAAACATTCTGAGACTTGAAAGAGTTAATTGCTTTCTAAAGCCTCTACATTGATTGTTCCTCTCCCTTGACCCACAATTTCTTTTCTGTAGGAAACTGGAACATAAAATGGTACTGATTTTCATTCTGCATACAAGGCAGATTTTGCTTGAGAAAAAACTGCTGCACATTCTCATTAGAAATTCAAGACCACGTTCAACTGCAGCCTCACAGTGAAAACTCATCTTTTTTGAGCAATCACTTTGCAAGACAAGTTGAAAGGCACAAGTTCAGATATAGATTCTCATTCTGTAGCTGTGGGGGAAGTGTCTGCGGTAGATTTTGTTTGTCATTGGGAGAACCAAACTGCTTTTAGGCATGTTTGGAAAATGAACACTACATCAATACCAACTCAATATGTGAGGACATTATTGAATTTATAACACACACACACACACACACACACACACACAGGGAGAGAGAGAGAGAGAGAGAGAGAGAGAGAGATAAACTTAGAGACAGAGACAGAGAGAATTTTTTTTATTCATTTACCAAGCTCAGTCTCCACAACATGAGAGACTCATCCAGTATCATAAGTGCCTACACAGTAAAGAAACAGCAGTATCCTGTGTCTCTTTTCTCACTGCCAGCAGCCCTGGCTCCTATTCCCCTTTTTAACTGCCACCTGCTGAGGAAGAAGCAGCTAAACAAAAGAGACATTTGCTTTTCTCTTTTTTACTTTAACATACATGTATGCTCCTTTTCAAGATCTAGTGCCTTGTGCAAATAATGTAATTTGGTTTATACTGATGAAGAGGAAGAATAATATCTGTACTCTTTTGTTTTCTTTCATTTTGTGACTAGTGAATAAAAATATTGCCCACCTTCTGAAAAATTCTTTCCTGCCTAGTTTGTCACAAAAATATATGGCATTCACAAAACAAGTTATGTTAAAATAATAGTCTATCTATCTATCTATCTATCTATCTATCTATCTATCTATCTAATCTATCTGTCTATCTCTTTTACTGTTTCTTTTTCGCCATAACTCATCTATTTATCTTCTCATATATTGTACTAAAAGAAAACTATATTCAGTTAAAAATATTTGATGACATCTTCTCTCTGCCTTGAAGAAATTCTCATTTTAAAAAGTGACTTGATGGTTGGGCCTGGCTTTGTGGGGGTATCTATTTTTTCATTAATCTTTTTGGTAGCCAGTTAGCTGTGCCTTCTGTGGTATTGGACAGGCATATCAGTCCTTGGCTCCATAAGGGAACTGGGTCTGGGCCATTCCCTTTATGGGTAAGAGGGTCCTTCCCCATATCTGTGGCAAAGTTTTGTTGGTCTTGGTGGTGCCAAAGGTCACCAACATGGTCAGCAAGAGATTTGTCATGAGCTTTTAGCTTTAGAGGTATAAAAGTGAACAAGGCATGATGGAGAGTATTACAGGGGGACTCCTTCTGAGGGGGTACCATTCCCCCTCTTTTGTTTTTAAAGCCAATTTTTCAGAGTTCTTGTAAAATCAGGGCAGAAGCGCCAACAGTCGCTCCTTCCACACTCAGAGAGTCATGAAGTCCTTATTTAAGAATATATAAATCTATATTAATAATCTTTTGTCAAAGGACTTTTATAGCACCACTGACAATTAATCAGACTATATAATATATCGATTAGAAATAGCTTTTTCTACTTTTTGTGAGACGTTGCCCATCGTCAACAGCATAAAGCCTTCGACCATCGATGTGATTCATCTCACATCAATGTTTTGGGGTTGTGAACTTGTCTAAGACCCCCCATAATTAGACACCCAAATTCAAAACTCACATAGTTGGGATTGATCATAAGACGCCTTCTCTAACTAAACAGAGAAGGGGGAGATGCCAGAAGCCAGGACCCTCGCAATTACCCTCACCCCCTACCTTTCCCCACCTGCACAATGTCCCCTGAAGCTTGGCAACTGCAAGATCCTGCTTGGCAACTGCAGATAGACTCAAAGCAGTGTACCATATCTTCTGAAGAATAGCAGGGAGACCATAACTCAAGCAGTGTACCATATCTTCTGAAGAATAGCAGGTAGATCATAATTCAAGGCAGTGTACCGTATAGACCATGACATTTTTCAAGGCAGAGGCCAAGAAGATTCTGTACTTTTCCACCACCTGGCCCCTCTTACCCCCTCCCCTTGTAAAACATGCTATAAGAAAGCATTTCATGTTCAAAAAAAATTAAATAAAAAAAATTCAAAAAAAGTGACTTGATGTACATTTATTTGGTAGCAGTATCAGTGAAAAAATATAGCATGTAATCACTGATTTTTAGGTAACACATAGGTGGTTACAAACAGAATGTATTATTACAACACTCTACTTTTAATTCACAAGTAAAAATATTAAAGAAATGCAATAAGAATGTAAAGCAAGTCTTTACTGACTAGATCAGTATCTTATTGAAATAAACCCTTTATAGTTGTTTGATCATACTAGGATCTCAATCTTGTCATTGTAAGGTCCATTTAAGCTTATCTCAAGGAAAACAAAAGAGAATAGATCTGCTAATATAATGTAATATCTGTCAGAAATTTTTGACTCCATTTAATGTTCAATCATTAGAAACATTGCTTCTCTTCTTCTATACTAGGAACATGTCCTTTTTGTGTACCAGATGATACTAATAGTCATACTTGGAGTGATCCATGGTTGAGTCAGGGAGTTAGATAAAAGCACATGGACATACCTTATGACTTTCTTGCCAAATATGCCTTGAAATAGAAATCAGATATTGCCATTTAAAGCTTTGGGTCTGTTAGAGATATAGTTAAATGGCACAATAGTTAAAAGCACACTGGCTGCTCTACCAGAAGATTGAAGTTCAATTATTGGCACCCAAATCATGGCTCAGAACATGCAAGAAAAACACTGATATGCATAAAAATAATAAGCAAATATCAAATCAGCTACTTTTTCTGACATTGTGACAAAATATTTGACAGAAGCAACTCAAGGAAGGAAAGGTTTACTTTGACTAAGTGTTTTAAAAATATTTCAGTCTTTTATAATAGGAAAAGCACAGAGAAGTGGTTACATTTTGTGTTGGTAAGTACTTGCATTGGCCAGTTCTCCACACAGTATAAATTTGTAGATAGAGAGTAAGGAAGAAAGAATATAGGAATAATATATTACTAAGCATCTTTCCTCAGTTATCCACTTCCTCCTACTAGATTCCACATCCTAAATATCCCAGATTCCTCTATAAATAGGAACCAATTGCTCAAAATATGAACTTGTGAAGGTCATTTAAAGCTCAAACCACAACAAAAACAAGTTGCTCTTGTGACTATAAAGCAAAGCAAAGGTCCTGAGTCTCCTTCTAGAAATGCTAAATTTAAAAGGAAGACTTTTGAGAAAGCTAATCGTCAATGATACTTTTACATTAAATGTGGAAGTAATCATGTTTCCTAATACATATAATTTTGTGATTTCTGAATTCCGATCAACAGTTATTTAGGAATAAAATATTTGGCAACTGGGCTGCAAAATGATGCTTTAACTAATCCCTAGTATGAATGATTCAGCAAAGATACAAATAAGTATAGTTTATATAAGTTCTTCCTGTCATATAAGTTTTTCATAGAAGAAATTGTATATATGATGGTCATGAAGTATGAATTATTTGTTAAACAAAAGATATATGTGATTCAGATTTTTTACTTCTTAACATTCTTAATGTTAATATTATTTTTGTTGTACCAACTTAGAGATCCTGGTAAGACACTAATTAATGTATAAAGAATGGAAGAAGTCCTGAGTGAATGTGTATTGACAGAGATACATGCCTCATATTCACAGGAATTTGTCAAAGCCTTCACCAAGGATAAGGAAGACTCAAAGAGGTAGTAATGCCATTCTCTGGTCAGAGTGTGAGTATTGGCAATGTGGGAAAAACTATGAACCCCAGCTTCCTCTCTACCCCAGAAATTTACAAACTAGATTGTCTACCTACAGAGACCTCCTCCTAAGACTAACTAATATGTCCTACTTATGCTGTATATAATAAAAACACAAAGCTTCAGGTTGGGTGGTATTGAATTCAGTTCCATCAGAGTACTCACAGCTCACCTGACCCAGATTTTCCATATGTGTCTCTTCTTTCTTCATTCTCTCATTGTCCTTAACCAGCTTAAGACTACAAGATGTATAGGACACTACAAACAACATAAAAAATAGATTGTCAAATGTAGCATAGGCTGTCATAATTTTAAACTGTTTTGACTTAAACAGTTTTTTATATAGCTCATTATGTATTCCTACACACAACATATACAGTTGCTTTCAATATATATGTGGATATAAACTCACATGTACAGACCTGTCCATACATTCAAATGAATCCAAACATTCAAAAAGAAAAATATTCTTTTGTCATTTGTCTTGAATTTTTGTATTTTCTATTCACAATCACTGTTTTAAATGTTTTCCAAATCATAATATAAAAATGTAGTGATTTGATGCTATGTCCCATAAATATATTTTCTTGTTCTTTATTACTAAGCCATAAATTCTACAGCAGCCTTTGCCAATCTTACCAAACATCCTGACTAGATATCAAAAGTGCATTCTTATTATTGACATAAGTAACTCACTGATAGCAAGTGAATGACAGGAAAAACAAAAAATACAGAGAGAATTCTTTGATACAAAAATTGATGACACATATTCTCTGCTCAAGTTTTTGATGGTATTTGAGGCAAAGAGTAAAAGTATAGAATCTCATAGAATAAGGAAATGTTTTCTTCAGAGATGTATTTTTTAACATCTTAGTACAATTAATGTAAAGTATAATAAGTTGCTCTTTTTAAGCTTACAGGTAAAATATAACAAATGTATCTAACTATATAATCAACATCGAAACGCTTTGAGTATTTCATTTGCTGAAAAAAATTTACTCCTGATCTCGTCAGGTAAAGTCCTTCTTGTGAACTCCAGACTCTGAAATGTTGTGATATATATTTTATCCCTATTATTGGGGCTTTTATAGAGTCCCATTAAAAAAAAATAGAATATACCATCATCTGTGTTCCTAGTTTCTTGAATTTAACATCATATATCCAAGATTCACTTTTATTGCTTTAATTTTTTTCCTGGCAGCCCAATGTATGGATATGCCTAAGTTTAGCATTTATCAATTCCCTATTGATCAATAATTGGATTGTTTCCAGTTTGTAATTTTTCTCAATAGTACTTCTATGCATATTAATATAAGGTCTAGCTGTGAAGATGTATTTCTTCATCTTTTGTATAACTAAGAAGAATAATGATTCAATTACATTTCCCTTTCATTAATTTAGAAATAGACAAAGTTCTTGTCATAGTGTTAATCTGCCTAGATGTATTGGTTCCAGAACTTGACGAAATGTGAGGAGGGAATGAAGAAAGGATATACAGAAAAGCGAGAATCATGTTGGACATGCACACACTGGTGGAGCGATAAGAACTAGCACAACATCCTGAAACTTCAGTGTGTTTCACATGTATAATACAGGATCCAGGAATAAGCTAATTTCCATAGGCAGTCTCTGTAGATGAACAGTCTCAGGCTATGAATACCTGGGAGAAAGAAGGAGCTGCTGTTACATTTTGTCTTGGTCCATAGAAAGGCTTTAGTATCCCTCTGAGCCTTACTTCATATGAAAAGATATGCCAAATTTTCATAGATCTGAGAGGTACTGGTTCTTGACATAGCCATGCCCATATCAACAATACATATTCATTCAGGATTTCACTTGTTTTTTATACACTCACTTACGCCTGCCTCAGCTTCCTACATTTTTCACTGCAAATTAATGATGGCTCTATTTTTACTCACCTTTACTAAACCTTGGCATTTCTTGGGTTTTGAAGTTTCAGTGATTCTAGTTTTATAAAGTATTATTTCACTAAGAATTTATATCAATTTTACATTTTTGATTAAGAAAATTAAGCATATATTATTACAATTGTCATATTTAAGTCATTGTTAGTACTTTTATCACAATGTATTGCAAAGGCACTGCCCTGGTGATAGGTCAAACTACTAAACATTCTTTTGAATCTCTCTATCCATACGATTACTTAAAGAAACATGGATTTTAATACACTTGTTTTTTTATACCACAGTATTATATTTTAATTTTTACAAGTATAAAATATAATGCATAAATGTTTTACAAGAGACTTTAATTCTTCTCAGTTCTTGGAGAATGCAATATCAAGACATGTGTTGCAGAAATTAAGCAAAACTGTAATAAAATGGGAAAAAAAGAAGTTATGAGTTATCAAACAATTATGTTTTCTGATGAAAATACTGTCAACATTATAAAAGTTTGGTTTGGGACTTGGGGACTGTAGACAATTATATTTGGAAAAAATAAGACCAAAGATGATGCTTAATCTTAAATGCTGGTAAAAAAAAATGAAATATGAAATGAGTTTTTTCTGTGTTTATGTATATTCATGCATAAATATCTTGTATTAATTTACATTTATATTTTTGTTTCTTTATACATTTGAGAATTGTTTAGTAAAAGATACTGTTGAAAATTTCTCTGTACCTATAGTCTTTTAGATACTAGCTATACTATTTGTCTCAACTAAGAACAAGTTTATTCTCACAGACAAAGCAATGACAAAATGCCTTTACTAGGCTCTATCTTGGTGACCTAATGAGTTAATTAGCATTGCTTTCAGGGACATGGGTGACTGAGTATTTAACTCTACCCTACTGTGGGAGCTGAATCATAAAAGCAATATTCCTTGCCCTTCAGCACTGTCAGAATTTTTTCACTTCTTACATAAACTTGAGAAGATATCACATGATTTTTTGTAAGCTTTTGAGCATCTTGAAACTTATAAATACCTTCTTGAACTGACTGAATTGTTACTAGCTTTCTTAATATCATGATGCTTGTGGGTAAGTGTTCTTCCTCTTTTGAAGTGAGAATGTTTCAGTTTACAATAAATACCTTTACAACATAGAGGAATAAAATGAGTTATAAATGCAAATTCTTAGTGTTTTTTTTTTTTACTCTCCTAGTTAGATTTCTATTGCAATAAACACTATAACTAAAAACAACTTAGGGAGAAAAGCATTTGTTTCAGTTTAATGTATAGTCCATCTGAAAAAAGTAAGGGCAAGAACTCAGTTGAGAAACCAGTAAGGAGGAACTGAATCCATGGAGGAACACTTCTTATTTGTTTGCACAGCTTACTTTCTTATACAACCCAGGACCACATTGCCTAAAAGTGGCACTGAGTACAATTGGCAGAATATTCCCACATTTAATCAAGAAAATATGCTATAGACTCACTTACAGACCAGGGTGATGGAAGCATTGTCTCAGTTGAAGCTCACCATTCCCAGATGATGCTGCTTTTGTCAAGTTGACAAAAACTAATTAGCAAAAGTAAACTCTTTTTTACTTAACACTCATGGAATACTATTAAGCCATAGTTCCCTCCCCACACACCCAGAAAATATCCAAAAAAAAAAAAGAACAGAAAAACCGTACTTTTCCTTCTTGTTTATCCGAGAGATTCAATGTTAATATTAACATCACAATATAAAGCACAGTACTATTTAAAATGTCCAACAGTCATTAAATATTTCAGCATTTAAATATGACTATTCAACAGAAAACATATGTCATCACCATACTATAATCTAAATAGAACCTTTTTCTTCCAAAGAATTTTCCTCCAATTTACTGTAAAGATTGTGAGGTTTTTTACTAAGGGAAATTTTTTTTAAAGTATTATTTAAAGACCAAAAAACAAAAAAAAAAAAAACAAAACACCAAAAAAACCCAACAAACAAAATTCTAGACAAATAAAACACTAAATTCATAAGATTGATTGGGAAATAGAGACAAATATTTATTCTATAAATAATGTGAAACATTGTCACTATTATTCATGAGAGAACTCATAATAAATGGTCCAAAAAAAGAATGATTTATAAATATCCACAAGTTGCAACTGACATCTAATTCTAATAAGTACTTTCCTCTCTCTCTCTCTCTCTCTCTCTCTCTCTCTCTCTCTCTCTCTCTCTCTCTCTTTCTCTTTTTCTCTCCATTTAATATACTACTTGAAGTTCTAGCCAGAGCAATTTGACATCTAAAGGAGATCAAGGGAATACAAATTGGAAAAGAAGAAGTCAAAGTATGTGTATTTGCAGATGATATGATAGAATCCCAAAAGTGTGCAACTTGGTACTCACATGGGACCCTTAACAAGTAGAGTATGAGTTACCTTGGTCATTGGATCCCCTTCACCCCTATCTAAACTTCCTATTTAGACCCCAGTACAAGAAGATGTGCCTCATCCTGCTGGAAACTCAATGTCTCAGAGTAGGGGTAATATTCTTTCAATTTTGTTCAATCAACATTGCAAAAAAGCATTAGATAGCCAGTAGATTTAAAAAAATCAGTCAATCTGTAAATAGATGATGTGTCAAATAGGATTTAGGATACAGGCAACATGACAAATATGATTTAAGAGCACTCTGGAAAAAAGAATGGATTAGGATTCAAATTTTAATAGAACTTAACATATTACCAACAGATAGATTCCCCATACTTGTGTGTCATTGATCATTGTTCCTCTACTCCTTATTTCCCACTTTGACTTCTGTTGCATAAATGCTAATTATTACACTTTCCATACTAAGTTGCTGATTGATAGTAAATGTAGCAAAAGTCTGAGTCAATTTGGAAGCTGAACTTGAGTCTCTATAATTATTGACCCTCTTCTTCTGAAATTCCAGTGTAAATCTGTTCAATGCTTTTCAGATGATGGGGCAAAGTATTATCTCTGAGGAGTACCATAGAATGTGTTCACAGGCTTACATCATTAAATTCTGGAAATATTCTCTCAGTGAAATCTGCAGTTTTTAAAATAATTGACTGTGCATTATACAAAGAAAATCTTACTCTGCCTGTGCTATGTGCCTGGAATTTGGGTTGTTGTCTAAGAATTCAAAAATACTGTATTCTACTAGTCGTAGTAAGTGCTCAGTGAAATGAAGTGAGAGATGGAATCTTGGCCCATGTTCATGTCAAAACACATTCATTTGGACTCTAAAAACCACTCTGTGTTTTTCTTCTCAGGCTAGAAGAATATGTAGTGGGATGTAATATATGAAGTAATTGACAGGATTTACACAATTGATCATTGTCTGATGGAAAAATAGCTATTCTGAAAGAGAAAGGAAAATGGGAGTTTTTCACAAGAGAAAACCAAACCAACTGAATCATGTAATCACCAGCAACAAATACTGATTAGATGCGTGAGAAATATTACTATAACTTTCCCTTTAGCACACTTGTCTGATAATGCAAAAGCCAGATGGGTCAATGAAAACAATAGAAAATCACAAATAACTAATAAGAAATGTAATGACAGCCACTGTCTTAAATGTTAAATATTTACTAGTATATAAATATAGATCTATAGAATTATTTCCTTTAATATTGTTGACAGCTAGGATTAAAAAAAAATAACTTTATATATGCTTGAGAAACAGTATACTACTGACTGTGTCAGGATAAGGCTGTGAACTTACCTAATCCCCTCCAGAATATAGTCTAAACATACTTCGAACATGCTTATATCCTACTGAATGATAATTTAGCCCAAATATTAGTTTGATAAAGTATTGTGGACTTCATAAATTTAGTAGAATTATCAACTACTCATCTCAAAGATCCCTTTTATTGCTCCTAATTTGTTTTATTCCCTTTGAATAAGCCTGAAACATACACTTCTTTTTTTGTCTCCATAAATTTAATTAGCTCTTTCTAAGCTCAAATTCATATGATGACTTTTCAATATTAAAATGATAATTGAAGGTAATCATGTAAGCTTTATGTATTTAGAAGTTTAGATTGCAGCAAGGGGAAGACTGGGACAATGAAAGGAAAGGTAGGCTGAGGTCAGGATACAATACATAAAAGAATAATAAATAATATTTTAAAATATAAAAGTAAAAACATAAAATATTTCAAATACAATTATATTCTAGTAAATTCGCTGGATTTGGCAGACAACATATTGAATATTTAGTGGGCTAGTCTAGCACATTTCTTGGTGAACTGCAAATCTTCTAATTTCAATTTAATATCAGGAAAGAACGAACTATTTTTCAGCTCCAAAAGAAAGTGAAAAGGCTTTATGAAGCACAGGTACTGAAATTAAATTTGTTGGGCATAACACACACACACACACACACACACACACACACAGAGTTTATATGTATGTTTATATGTTTATACATACATATAAACTTCTAATAAACCTTAAGGGGAAAATAACAATGTATTTCTTTTGGTTTTAGGATACAGACTTAATCCTGCTGTATTTTCCACATGAAAAATTTTCCTGGTAAATTAATGAACTGTAGACAAATATATTGCTGATTACCAACTAAAATAGTCTTAAATAATGATAAATTTGAAAGTACACAGTAACATTTAACTATAAACCAGAAGTTGTATATGCCTGATCTAAATAAATCTAGTCAGAAATGTACAAATTAGCAGATGGATTCATTGATCACACTTATTGGCATTTTCTATAATTTGAATATTAAGTGAATTCAGAAAAGTTTGGTACCCAGATGGCTTTGAGGGCCATTCTTGAAACTTTAGGAATTAGTATGCAGTTTGTTCAAATAGAGCTCTTGGGGGTGGATTCTTGGGAATATCTTCCTTGACATCAATATTCTCTCTGATTTATGTCTAAAATGAAGCAAAAAAGTTCCTCTGCTACGTGTTCTCTCTTCTCTCTCCCCCAGTATTCCTTACACTTAGTCCCTCCTGTTCCCTTTTCCATACTGCCTGCTGCACAGTTCGTTCTCTCCATCAACACTTGATGTCTATTTTATTTGACCTTTTGGGTGAGATTCAGGCATTCTCCTTGGGCCTTACTTGTTACTTAGCTTCTTTGAGTTTGTGGATTGTAGAATATTTGTCCTGCACTTTATGGCTAATATCCACTTATTCATTTGTACATACACATATTGCCTGTTTTTCTGACTCTGGGTTACATCTCTCATGATGATAATCTTAAATTCTATCCATCAAAAACCATAGAAGAAAAAATTCCTATCCTTAAGAGACACATGCCCAAAAGGTACAAGAAGCTTTCAGAACACCAAATAGATGGGACCAGAAACGAAAGATCCCTCAACACATAATAATTCAAACTCTAACCATATAGAACATAGGAAGAAAAACTGCAAGGGGAAAAGGCCAAGTAACATATAAAAAAGCACACCTGTTTGCCTGCAAAACTCATGATGCCTTTCTTAATAGCTGAATAGTATTCTGTTGTATAAATGAACCACATTTTCTGTATCCATTCTTCCTTTCTGGGACATGTGGGTTGTTTCCGGCTTCTGGCTATCACACATAAGGCTGCTATGAACATAGTGGAACACGTGCCCTTGTGACATGATGGAAGCATCTTTTGGGTACATAGCCAAGAGTAGTATAACTGGGTCTTCAGGTAGATCTATTTTCAATTTTATGAGGAACCTCCAGATTGATTTCAAGAGTGGCTGTACCAGTTTACAATCCTACCAGCTATGGAGGAGTGTTCCTCTTTCTCCATATTTACATGTTCTGTTACCTGAGTATTTGTCCTTAGTTGTTTTAATTGGGGTAAGGTAGAATCTCAGATTCAATTTGTGTTGATTTGCATTTATGTGATGGTCAAAGACTTTGAGCACCTCTTTAAGTGATTCTGGGCCTTTAAGATTCCTCATTATTGAATTCTGTTTAGTTCTATACACCATATTTGATTGGGTTGTTTGTTTTATGGCGGTGTTAGCTTGTTGAGTTCTTTATATATTTTCAATATTAGCCCTCTATAGGAAGTGGTGTTAGTGAAGTTTTCTTCCCAATATGTAGGTTGATGATTTGCCTCATTGAATGAATATGTCCTTTGTGTTACAGAAGCTTTTCAGTTTCATAAGTTCCCATTTTTGAATTCTTAATCTTAGAGCCTGAGTTACTGGAAGTCTGTTTAGGAAATTTCTCCCTGTGCCAATGAGTTCAAGGCGCTTTCTCATTTTCACTTCTATTAGATTTAGGGCATCTAGTTTTACATTGATGTCCTTGATCTACTTGGACGTGAACTTTGTGTAAGGTGGTAACTATGGATTTATTTTCATTTTTCTATATACTGACAGCAAGTTAGACCAGCACCATTTATTGAAGATGCTTTCTCCATTGTATATTTTTGGATTGTTTGTCAAAGAATAAGTGTCCATAAGTATTAGTTTTATTTCTGTATCTTCAATTCTATTCCATTAGTCAAAATGTGTTTCTCTGTACCAATAACATGCAGGTTTTGTCGCTATTAGTCTATATCTGTAGGATACCTTGAGAACAGAGATAGTGATTTCCCCAGAAGTTTGTTTGTTGTTAAGAACTGTTTTCACCTCATCCCTCAAAAAGTGTTCTTGTCTAACTTCTGGATATGGACTCTATAAGATTTCCCTCCCCTTTGCTGGATATTTCAACTAATGCCATCCCTGTTTGGTCCTAGGATCCTCTTGCTATCCTAGCATCTGAGACTTTCTTGTGGCTGCCTCTGGTTCCCCTTCTCCCATTACTACAAACCTCTGTTATTTTTCTCTAAAATTTTAACTCATAATTCCTCCTGTCTAAAGGAAATATGAGAACAAGGAGTGAATTAGAGACTGAAGGAAAGGCCATCCAGATACTGCCCCATCTGGTGATCCATTCCATATTCAGATACCAAACCCAGACACTATTGCTGATGCCAAGAAGTGCTTGCTGACAGGAGCCTGATATAGCTGCCTCTTGATAGGCTCTTCCAGAGCCTGACTAATACAGATGCAGATGCTACCAGTCAACCATCAGAATGATCACAGGGACCACAATGGGGGAGTTAGGAGAAGGACTAAAGGAGCTGAGGGGGGTTGCAACCTCATAGGAAGAAAAATATCAACTAAACTGGATGACTCAGAAATCCCAGGGACTAATCCACCAACGAAAGAGTACACACGGAGGACCCATGGCTCCAGCTACCTGTGTAGCAGAGGATTGCCTTATCTGGCATTAATGGAAAGGAAGTCCCTTGATCCTGTGGAGGCTTGATGCTAGGATGGTTAGTTAGAAATGGGTTGGCGAGTGGGGAAGATTATTCATAGAAGCAAGGGGAGGAGATATGGGATAGAGTGTTTGTGGAGGGGAAAACAGGAAAGGGGATGATGTTCGCAATGTAAATAAATAAAAAAAACTAATAAAAATACATAAAAATATAATTTTTTTAAAAAAGTTACTAACTCAAAACATTCAGGAAATATGGGACACTATGAAAAAGACCAAACCTAAGAACAATAGAAATAGGAATAGCCTTGAACATATTAGGACAGGAGAGACTTTCAGAAGTTTAGGAGAATGAATGGAAATAGGCAGCTACTTGGGGTGCAGTGTAGGGTGAAACATTTAGACAGTACCAGAGGTCTTGGATGTGAGAGACTTCCAGGACTCAATGTGGGGGAACTTAGACAAAATGCCCAACATAGAGGAGATGGAATCTGAGCAGACCACCTCCAGTAGATACACACAGCTCCCAGTGGAGGGATGGGTCATCAACACACCTTCAAAATTTTTGATCCAGGATTGTTCCTCTCTAAAAGAAATGCAGGGACAAAAATGGAGCAAAGACTAAAAGAAAGGCGATTCATTGACTGGCCCAAATTGGGATCTAACCCATGGGCACATATCAAACTCTGATACTATTACTGATGCTGTGTTTTGTTTGCAGACAGGAGCCTAGCATGACTGTCTTCTGAAGAGACTCTACCAGCAGCTGAATGAGGCAGATACAGATACTTGCAGTCAAGCATTGGACTGAGGCTGGGGGTACCCCTATGGAAGAGTCAGGGAAAGGAATGAAGGAGCTAAAGGGGGTGGGAACCCCATAGGAAGGCCAACAGTGTCAACTAACCTGGACCCTTGAGATGCCTGGCAAGGGAAGTACCCTCTCAGAGGCAGGGGGGATGAGTGGAAGAATTCTGGTTGGGTGTACTAATAGGGGAGATAAAAGTAAATAAAGTAATCAATAAAAAATATGGGGCAATATTTAGAATGTAAACAAATAATACAATTAAATATATTAAAAATATTTAGCATGCTTATTTATTTATTTATTTATTTATTTATTTATTTATTTATAGTCTCCCTTTTTTCATGATCTGACTAAATTAATTAAACTGAAGAGCTCCCAAACACTATATAACCATCATTGCAAGGGGAAAAATAGAATTACCTCTAGCTTTAAAAGAGTAAAAATATACTCCATGTGAAATGATGGTCCAATAATATTGATAGGTATTAGAAAGTAAATGATAGGCTAGTCATGGTACCATACAGCTTTAACCCAATACTTGGGAGAAATAGACAGAAGAATCTTTGTGATTTCAAGGACAGTCTGTTCTACAAAATTTGTTCTAGACTGGCCAAGGCTATATAGTGAGATCCTGTCTCACAAAGAAAGAGAAGGTGATGATTAGAACAAAAGAACAAATACAGCATCAAATGCTTACTGTGTGCCATGTTCCAGGGGATGAGTTTAAATGCTTTCAGTGTTATCATATTTTTGCTGTAGTATTTGAGATAGTTACTATTGTTTTTCTAATTCTTTTGGTATAAGAGAAAACTGAGTCACATATAGGTGAAATAATTTGCTGGATGTCACACAGCAAGAAAACGTAGAATAAAGACTAGAAATCTATGAATTATCTGAAAGCCAAAATCTTAGCATATGGGAACTCCAAGTGTATAAGGATAAAATGTAAACTGATGTATGTGTCTGTTCTAGTTAATTTTTGTCAACTTTAAACTAGGTAGCATAATCTGAAATGAATGAACCTCAGTTATGAATTTTATGAAACTGGGCTGATACTTGATGTGGGAGGGTCCAGTTATTTATTGTGTGTGTTGCCATCCCTGGGCAGGTGATTACAAGTTGTGTAAAACAGGAGATCTATAAAGTCATGAGTCACCATCCAGTAAGTAGCTTTCTTTGCTTCACTTCCTACATTGAGTTCCAACCCTGACTTCCCTAGATAGATGGCATATTGTGGTATGTATGTAAAAGCCAATAAAACAGTTTCCTCCACAAGTTACTTTTACTCATGATTTTCATCACAATAACAGAAAATAAATTAGAATATTGTCACGAATAGGTCCAGAAAAGTGCTTTTTAGTTTCCTACAGGCATAATCATATTATGGTGGTACATACCTGGCATCTTAGCTTTCCAGAGGCAGGATGATCAGAAGTTGAAGGTTATTCTTGGGCTATATGGTGATTTTTCAGTCCTACCTGTGATATATAATATTCTCCTTCAGAAAAACGATAGAACATCGCGATAAAAAATAACATCCTATGTAGTGTGATTTACTTTGTGTTCCTAACTCTTTAAAAGATTCCACAGGTCGTAGTCAAATGGCTATTTTGTGAAATGCTTAGAACTGCTTAGTTCAATGAACTACAGTGTCAGCTGTCTGTCAGACATCTGGAAACAGGAAAGGAATGAGAAAGCCAGCAGATTTAGTAAGGTCCAGGAGACAGAGGAGTAGGGTCTAGGAGGCAGACCAGTAGAGTCAGAGAACAGAGCTGGAAGAGAAGACAGTTGGTGACAATTGAGACAGGAGAAGCTGAGCTGAGCCAGAGAAGATATTGTTAGGAGACAGAAGAACCCATGAAGAACCCATTATATATAGGCACACATATACACATAAAGACAAAAAGCGACAATAGTTTTGGCACCTCAGGAAGGGGTGGAAAAGTCAGTTCACCTTAAATACAATCCAAGATTTTCCTGAATGTCTGTCTGGATGAAATTTTCTTTCTTTCTTTCTTTCTTTCTTTCTTTCTTTCTTTCTTTCTTTCTTTCTTTTTTTTTTGTTTTTCGAGACAGGGTTTCTCTGTACAGCCCAGGCTGTCCTGGAACTCACTCTGTAGACCAGGCTAGCCTCGAACTCAGAAATCTGCCTGCCTCTGCCTCCCAAGTGCTGGGATTAAAGGTGTGCGCCACCACTGCCCAGCATGAAATTTTCTTAAAGAACGATTAAAGTATGCACAAACATCTTAGATAAAGCAATTTTGTGTAATACAAATAAAGAGAACATCACTACTAAAGGTTGTGGAAATGGCTCAGTGGGAAAGTGCTTGGAATAATTGCATAAAATCCTAAGTTTAAATCACAAATTTAACTTAAGTTCAATACAGTGATATATGTATATATATATATATATATATATATATATATATATATATGTTCAGTACAGTGATATAACTTAAGTTAAATTTGTGGGATATATGTGTGTGTGTGCGTCTGTGTATGTGTTTCAAGTGCTTAGAGTCAGGCAGTAGAATTTTATCAGCTTGTGGCTAGCCCACTTAGCTGAATCAATGAGGTTCCAGTTAGGTGAGAGACCCTTTCCTCCAAAGATAAGGTAGAAACTGACGGACAAATGTCAGTACCTGGATTGCTGTCACACACACACACACACACACACACACACACACACACACACTACTATTTCAAAGCAACTAGTATCAGCAATAAATCAAAATATATTTTAACTGCAAAGTTATCACCAGATGAAAAGCCAAGATACTTTATTTAATTCATTCACTTATCTGAACTTAAACTTTCATCTTCAGCCTGAGATCTTTCAGATGTTTTATATTCTTACAAATAAACTCCTAATCTAGATTTTTTTCAATCTCCCTTATTTCATAGTGATGTACTTGCTGTTTTTCTTACTATAGTGAAAGTTACTTGAATGCTATTGTTGAAGCCTTGCTCCTAATTACATGAAGCAAACCATTAAAAACACTTCAGTGCTTACAAGTAGGGATAATGCTTCTATAGGGAGACTACATGTTAAATGTTCACTTAATCTCACTAGTCTATTAGTTCTTACATGTTTATAGAGCACTTTTTTTTTATCATTGCTGTTACTTATACTTAAAATCCTGTATTCTTCCTCATCATGAGTGTTTTAAAATAACTTTCAGACTCAAATTGGTTCCTGGAAATGTGTTTAGGCTATTATCAGAGGAATGGATAGGATATAAAATCAACCTATTCTAGAGTTGGTATGTGAAAATAAATGCAAATAAAATGAACATGTTCTTTTAGTATGTCAAATATATCTCTTTTCAATTAATCAGACATCTGTAGAAGTATCTGATAAAGATATGGGAAATACTTTTGTAAATGATAAACAGATATTTTGAGTTCTCTGTTATTTTACATGTTAAATGGCAATATAAGAAGAAAGGATTCAAGATCTAAGTGGATGAACACATAAGAATTTAATTTTACTCTGAAAAAGTCCTTTGTAAATTAATACATTTTCCAGGGTAAAACTCCTCTAAACAGTGACATAAAGATGCAGCTTGCATCTTTCTTGGAGGTTAGCCTTATAGTTATCAAGAAAGCTAGACAGCTGAAGAGTCATACAGGACTTGTTTCTGCTACAGTATGGAAATGAAAACATCACTTGTTCTTTCAGTCACTCTGCTCTAAATAGAAAAATGAGCTGGGAAATAAATAGGGGCACAGGGGTATAGGATGAATCATAAATGCCTTTGAATATTCAACAAATATAATTTTTAAAAACACTTAATGAATAATCTTGAAAAACTATATGGATATAAAACATCCTTTAATTGCAATAATTTTATCAGAAATATACATATAGGTATATTTTAAGAAACAATTTTGTTGATGAAACTCTAAGTTGATCTAGCCTGACAAAACTATAATACTTTAAGAACCATATTAAGAGAGTCCATTATTACCACTGCAGTGTTCTACACAGGTGAAAAGTCATTTAACTACTAAATGTTTTATATAATTTTGATTTTCATTCAAAGAATCTGAGGTGAAATCACCTATTTGAGAATAAAATTACAAAGCCTCTCTCATTATGTCAAAATACATTTTTTACCATGACATTATAATACATCTTCTATAATAGATGTTTTTGAAGCAGAAATTTGCAATTTATGTTAGTCTTGTATAAAATGTAAAGTTAATATATTTTTCAACTTATTTTTTTAATATTAGTAGTGAACATGAGTCAGAAAAGGCACAAGGCACAGAATCTTAATGAAATATAAACACAGAAAGAGAAATGATGTCATCATTGTCTAAATTTAACTTCTACATTACTTCAATACTAATGTTTAAGACAAAAAATACTTTTAAAATACATACTAAGGTATTGGCAATAGATTTATGTAACAAGACACACAGCATACTAGAATTCTGGCACTCAACTTGCATATAGTAAATGAGCTTCAGTATGAAGACATTACAGTTTGTTAAAGATCTTCTTTTATATGCTAAATATCTTGGGAAATTTGCAATTTAGACACACTAATGAGATGAAATTAATACCCAAAGTTTAAAATACTACAAACTTGACATTTGTAGCTTAACCACAAATTATGTTTAAAAGGATCATCACTTGTCCTAAAGAGCATCACTGGATAATTAAAGTGGCAACATAAAATGTGCAAAAAAATCATAATTTTTATTAATAAAAACCTCAATAAACAAAACCAGGGACAGTTTAAAATAATTCCCCTTGAAAAAATAACAGTTAATTCAAATCATGTAGCTTTCTAATGCTAAATAGCATTTCATACCGGAAAGTGAATAGTGTTTAAATAGAAGTAACTGTCATACCTCTGGGAGCTTTATGCTATAAACTGTTTTCTTGTTCATTTGATACAGTGCATAAAAACATTCTAGAATTTTAGTATGTACAAAAAAAATGGCTACTGTACTAGCAAGAACAGGATGTATAAGGATTAAAGGCTCACTATTCAGCTAGCCAAAATAGCAAACATACACCTCTCCCACTCTCTGAGGCAAGCCCTTCCCCAATGTAAACAAAAAACTTCTTTAAAAAAATGTAACATCAACCAAACAGTTGCAAAATTAATTTTTGAACAACAGTGCGGTTTTATCTTAAAAATGTCAACTATAATTATTAGTATGTTTCTGACTGTATTTTAAAGATGTGTACAAATTATAGACATTTGACATTAGATATGTTTTGGTCAATATTATTCATTATCTAAAACATTTTAATTTACTTCCAAACATTTTAACACCTGTATGACAATTGAGTTTGGTTCCCAGAGGAGAATCTACTAGGCATAAAGACAGATATTAAACAAACAAAAGCTATATAGAAGCTGCATTTAAAAAGTATGGCCTTTTCAGGCACAACAGCATTTTTATACTGGCAACATGAATTCCAGAATGACTCATGGAATGTCATGTAATTCGGTAAATAAGACCTAGCTTTTGTCACAATTGAAGGTTCCATTAGACTTTACTTCATTTTAAATATGAAAAGTCTGTTTTTTCCTCATTGTTATACTGACTTGTGACTTGAACTAGACTTATTTTTCTTCCACTTACTGTGTTTCTTGTGATGCTTCTTTTTTCTTTTTTTCACCTTTTCCATTTGTCTTTCTTGCTCATCATACTTTTTTTTTTTTTTGCCCAAATCTCCTCTACATAGTCTGATTCAAATGAGGATTCTGAAGAGGATGGCTTTTCATCAGGATATGACATCTTTCTATTTTTGCTGTACCTTTTGATATATTTCTCTTTCTTAGTTTCATTCGTTGACTTTCTTTTCGGGGTGGGGGGGTAGAAGCTGCTTGCTCTGTGATTCTGATTCAGATATGGAGCTTTCTAATGATTTGAATTAATGGCACTTCTTTCTCTTTTTCTCTTGTTTTTTGGGCTCATTCTTGGAATATGAAGAAATGCTTGATGAATCAGAGCTTGATGAAGAGGATGTATACCGACATGATTTGTTCTTTTTCTTTCTTTCTTTTCTTTTGTATGAACTCACATTTCCACATAATACTTTCTGTTTTTCTTGAGCTCTTTCTTTAAATTTTGATTCATGTTTTCTGCAAATTCAGCCAATGTCCTGGAGAAATTCTTTTTATTCTCTAACTGTTTCTTACTTCTTCCCAGATAGAACTTGGTAGATTCAGATAATCCTGTATAGTTGGGCCTGCAGACTAACTTGTACCCCTACATCTGGCCATTGCTATTGGATTCATATAAGCTACACGGTTATTTTGTTTCCCCACGGTGCCAGGTGATTCTCAGAGCCAACTATCTCTTGCTAAAGAGAAGAAGGTCAGGCATACTCCAAGTTCTCCATCTGCTGATATACCAAGTGGTCTCCATTCTGTGATAGAAGCAGATCAAATAATTATAGAACCCGTTTAATTTAAGACAAAATAACATGGAAGCTTAATTGTTATAACCATCTAGGAAGGTGAGGGGGAAAGATATAAATGAAAGGTGTAAATAAAAGGTAGGACAGCACTAGAAAAAACAAGTGTCTTCTTAACAAGCTAAGGACTGATGCACTCAAAGGAAGTCATGAGTTGCCAGGAGAAGATCAAATGGCCAGTATTTATGCACAGAGCTGAGAGGACCTCCAAAGCCCTTCCCTCCAGTAGGTGAGTGTTTAGCTGTTGATGGATTCTAGGGAGAGAGAGCCAGTCTGGTAAGGGTGCGACCACTGGTAGGTTTACCTGCTCTAGTGGATGTCCACATAACCATGCTTACCACATCTTAGACACAGAAGGTTAGGAAAAATTAAAACTGAAAATCTGGGAGTTGGGGATAGATATGTTGAATGTATTTTATATATGTCATGTATGTGTCTGACAAATACCAGAAGTTTTTGACTATTTATTTTACATAGCATTATACACACCATTTTATCCTTTCTTTCATCCTTGTCTTACATGCTTTACACAATTAAATGGACAGCTAAAAATCTCCACCAGACAGAAAGATCCTTTTTAATTTAGGTACTTAGAGAAAAGTCTATCCCCACTTCTTTTGAAGTGCTATACATTGAAAACCATTCTTTCTCATTTCTTATATCCAAATCATTACTTGATTGGGCTGTTTAAACCTTTTTGATATCTCTCATTCTATTGTCTTCTTTCCAAATTTCTTGTTATGATCTTTTCTCAGGTCACTACTCCTTCCTATTTGATTTCAATCTTGAGTAACTATTAAACTTCTGTAACCAATGACTGCTTTAACCACTGCAATGGACTTTCTCATCCAATCCCTACTCACCCTATGACATTGACTCTATTTGTTATACCTGTTTCACAAATAAACTGAGGCTTAGAAAATCTGACTATAACTTACGTTAAGAAATAGGGCTAAAATTAAGATATAAACAAATCTTAAATAAAGACCTCCACATTTTCAAACCCTGTGCACAAAACACATTATATTTCTCCTTCATGACATGTTTAAAGTAGTAGGGCTATTTCTATTTTCTATCTATAATTACATGCCCACAATAATCTGAGGGATCATGAAAAATCTAGAAGCATTATATTTTATGAGAGGCCAATAATATTGCTATAAAGGTACTATATGGACCGTCTTGTATCTCATTCTTTGTTTCATGTACTCATTGTTTCCAGTTCTTTTGGTTCATGAAACATGCTACTTTCCAAACTTGCCCATTATACTTAAATTCACTCATGCTTCAGCCTTCAGTCTAAGTATAAGTTCCTTAGAAAGGAAAAAAAATCTGTAGAAATAATTATATAACATCTGTAATTTTATAAGACACAATTTCCTAACACCAAAAATTTCATATAATTTAAACTTATAACAATGTAGTTTACATTTGTCTACTTCTCACCCTCATTTTCTATATGTCAGCATATTTTTCTAAATTTACACTACTTACTAAATTGGTAATCATTTTGCTTGTATATGTATAATGTATCATTTTATAAACAGAAGGCCATGAGGAGTAAACATTCTGGTTTGACTTTTCCGGGTTCCTATGGTGTCCACAATATACATCATAATCTAACCCATATTAAATATTCCACAAATATTTTATTAATTTAAAAACATAAGAATTGATGCATAGATTGATTAGCTATGTGAAAAAAGGACACTCAGAAGGAGATTCTTTGGGGTAACCTTTTAATTTTTATTTATTTTAAGATAGTATTTCACTACAGTAATCTAGGTGTCCTGGATATGTCAAACAGGTTTGCCTGAAACTCATAGAGACCTGCCTGCCACCGTCTCCTAAGTGCTAGGGTCAAAAGTATGTGCTGCCCTATTCAAACAGATTTATGCATTTTTGTGCAGAAATCTGCAGATAAATTCACATTGAGAGTGAAATAATGAAGGATATATCAAAAAGAATAAACAGCATGTTAAAAAAATACTGGTATTCTCAAGTGTACAGTGCAATTAGAGGTGTTATAGGCAATGACACAAGACAGTAGGGTTTGCAAGCATGGCTTCATAAGAAGTTAGAACCTTGGGAGGCCCTTCTGAGTCATTTAAACATCTTTGTTCTGTAGCTGACTAAAAAATTGCAGCCTATTAAGAAGAAGATAAAGAGGACTAGATGCATAATAAATTTTTTCCGTTAGTCCCCATCTTCACTTCTGACTTGTTAAATAACTTATAATACCTAGCTATCACAATCAAAACAGTATAGATATTCCAGTGACTGTGTGACACTTTCCAGTGTTTGATTTACTATTTCCTTGATATTATACTCCATGTCATTATGTTATATCCATGTTTGATCAGGTATTCTGTCCTTTTCATTCTTACTTACATGACAAAAACCTGTCCTACATTATCGTCCTTTTTACTTAAATAGCAGAATCCCATGAACACTTCAATTATATTTGATTTGATTGTTCATTATGTTATTCTATACATACAGTAACATAATTTATTCTAATTTTAGTTCCTTGAGCTTTTGTTCTCATATCACTTAGAAAACCAGGCAAGCCCAATTCAAAAAGATTATAGATTTATTATAAGAAGGTTAAGTTTATCTAGGGATACATACAGGGAAGTTAATGATGAAATGTTATTTTAATCAACAAACTGACATGTGTATATATGTGACTATTTAAGAGGTCATCATATACAAAATGAAAAATTGATTGAAATTAGGTAAGACTGAAGGCAAAGAAAATATTTATACATAGTTACTTATGAAATACTTTAAATAAAACCAGTTATGCAATGAATTTTTAAAATATTAAATTATTTTTGATATATTTGAAGATTATTGTGCTGAATTAGTAAATAATTACATAGAACTGGCCAAGCAAAGGAAGGAACTAAGGGCAAGACTCTAACTTGAGATACTATATAAAAGCCATCTCATTGATAAGGTAATGAGAAAAATATAATATTTTAATGGCTCAAGGTCCTTTTTTACACACTGGCTTTTTAAAGTTCTCCTAGACACCTGAATAAATTTACATGTAGAACATTGGTTGTACTGTCATTGTTACTCTGAATATGAACTGAATTAGAAGTATAATATCAGTTCAAGAGTGAGGGCTGAAGCTAGGAGAGAAAATTAAAGTATAACTTTGAGGAAGATATCAAATTAAGTTTTACAAGATTGAGTCTTAGAGTCAGCAAGGTAGGGACTGACAGATACAGAAAAAAATGATGCAGACTAATCTATAAAATCTGTGATATAAGAATAACAAATCAATGTAAGCAACATAAAAACAACAATCCCCACAATTGTGTGTTTAGTTTCTATGATAAGCAGGCATTTCTTCTACCTTTAAATATTCAGAAAAAATGGAAAGAAAATAAGGAAAACAAGTGCAGTAGATGATCAAATAAATTTACATACAAAATATGCATTGAACTCTATTTTTAAGAGAATGTGAGCAACCTATAATGCAATTTCAATTAATCCAAATAAAAATATATATTCAAAATTTACATGTTTGTTCAAAATTTATTTGAATACTTTGGATGATTTGATCATGTTTATGATTGTGCTTTTTAATTCTATGTCATAGAGTTCACATAGGGAATATACACTGGGGAATATTTCCATAGAAATTTTGGATTTTGAAAGAAACATATTGTTTTGGTTATGTGTTTTCTGTGAAGTGACCTGGGTATATAAACTTTTTTTTTATTTGTTATATGTCTGATATGATTCTAGTCTGCCTCTTTTAACTAGAAGTTTGATTCTATTTTGATATTTCTTAATTCTGGTTGATTTTTCACTTTATCTGTAGTTCTTTGGATACCATGAGTTGATTTTTGCTTGGAATAATGGATAACCAAGAAAGTATGTGAACATGATTCTTGGCTGGGTGTATCTGGGCTGACACATTTGTGCGTGTACACAGGATGTTTAGAGCACGGCTAATTTATAGAGAAGCACAAATGAATGTTGAAACTCAAAGCATTTATCAGCAGTAAAAGGTTTCTTAACATGTAACAAACAGTTTAATTAGAAAACAAATGTAATGACTCTACAGTATTTCTACAATACTTTTGTAAGTTATATTCTGTGATTTTACTATAGTCTTGGTTGATAACACACGTTATGTCCACTTTAAAGTACATATATCAGCATGTCATGCAATGCCAAGAAATGATGCCTAAAACATACAGCTCAGACAAGAGACTATTATATATACTGCATTTTAGTAGTTTCTATACGGTTGTCTTAGTTAAGAATTAATGCTTTGTGCTGACAAGATCCTGATATAGATGTCTCCTTAGAGGTCTGCAAGAGTCTGACATATTCAGAGGCAGATGCTCACAGCTAGCCATTGAACTGATCATGGAGTTCCCAATGGAGGAGTCAGAGTGAAGACTGTTGGAGCTGAAAGGGTTTGCTGCCTCATGAGGAGAGCAACAATACCAACCAACCAGAGCTCCCAGAGTCTAATCCACCAACCTAGGAGCACTTAAGGAGGGATCCATGACTCCAGCTGTATATGTAATGGTGGAGGGCCCTGTCGGGCATAGGTGGGAGAAGAGATCCTTGGTCTCATGAAGGCTGGACGCCCCAGTGGTTGGGAATTTGAGGGTGGGGAGGTGGGAGTGGGGGCGTAGGTAGGGGCACATCCACAGAGAAGTAGGAGGAGGGGTGAGAGGATAGGGCTTCCTGGGTGAGGGGGGGATGAGGTAAGGGGATAACATATGAAATGTAAATAAAACATCCAATTAAAAAAAAAGAATTAGGACTTCCAGTCTGGGCCCAGAGCATAGAGCAGATCTCAGGTGGCAGCTCTGTACCCAACCTCAGAAAACCCAGAGGAAGAGGGACTCCCAGGAGTTTTAACTTGGACAGCATCTCAAGTAAAGAAACAGCAACACCCATCCCCAAACAGGGGGTAACTGGGACCTAGTGGGACCCAGGAATTCACTCCTGGCCAGGAGTGCAGGTTCCTTCAGTTCTGGGCCCTAGCACTCAGCAGATCCCAGGATTCAGCTCTGCACCCAATCACTAAGAACCCAGAGGAAGTAGGGCTCCCAGGAGCTCTAACCCAAGCAGTATCTTGGCAAGGAGGTGGCAACACTTTTCCCCAAACAGGGAGCAACCAACCAGGACTCACTGGAACCCAGGATTTCACTCCTGGCCCTGAGAACGGGCTCATTCTGGTCTGGGCCCCAGTGCTCAGAAGAAAACAGGAGACAGCTCTGCATCCAATCTCACAGAACCCAGAGGAAGCCGGGCTCCCAGGACCTCTAACCTGAGCAACATCCTAGGCAAGGAGGCTGCAAAACCTGCCCCAAACAGGGAGTAACTGGGACCCACTGGGACCCAGGAATTTACTCCTGGCCTGGAGGACGGGTTCCTTCCAGTCTCCAACTGACCACTGAGCAGATGTTGGGCCTCAGCTCTAACACCAGCAACAAAACCCATCCCAAACAGTTCTGACAAACCTAGATAATAGGAAAGACAGGCTACAGTCAGAGACAGCACAGATAGCACAAAGGAGACCCAGATGGCTAAAGGCAAGTGCAAGAACATCAACACCAGCAACCCAAGGTACTTGCCATCATCAGAACCTAGTTCTACCACATTAGAAAGCCTTGAACTCTCCATATCACCAGGAAAGCAAAAACCAGATCTAAAAATCACTTCTAATGATGATGATAGAAGGACATAAATAACACTACCAAAGAATGTGAGGAGAACACAGGTAAACAGGTAGAAGCCCTTAAAGAAACCCAAAAATACCTTAAAGAATTACATGAAAACATGATCAAACAGTTGAAGGAATTGAACAAAACCATCCAGGACATAAAAATTTAAGTAGAAACCATAAAGAAGTCACAAAAGGAGACTCCCCTGGAGATAGAAAACCTAAGAAAGAAATAAGGAGTCATAGACACAAGCATCACCAACAGAATACCGGAGATAGAAGAATCTCAGGTGCAGATGATACCATAGAAAATGTTGACACATCTGTCAAAAAAAATGCAAAATGCAACAAGTTATTAACACAGAACATCCAGGAAATCCAGGACACAATGAGAAGACCAAACCTAAGGATAATAGGTATAGAAGAGAGTGAAGATTCCCAACTTAAAGGGCCAAAAAATATCTTCAACAAAATTATGGAAGAAAACTTCAATAACCTAAGGAATGAGATACCCATAATCATACAAGAAGCCTACAAAATCCCAAATAGACAAGATCAAAAAAGAAATACCTCCCATCACATAATAGTCAAAACACAAAATGCACAAAACAAAGAAAGAATTTTAAAAGCAGTAAGGGATAAAGGCCAAGTATCATATAAAGGCAAACCTATCTGAATTTCACCTGACTTCTATAAAAGCCAGAAGATCCTGAACAAATGTCATACAGACCATAAGAGAACATAAATGCCAGCCCAGGCTACTATACCCACCAACACTCTCAATTACCATAGATGGAGAAACCAAGATATTCCAGAACAAAACCAAATTTACACAGTATCTTTCCACAAATCCAGCAGTACAAAGGATAATAGCAGGAAAGCTCCAATAGAAGGAGAACAACTATACCCTAGAAAGAGCAAGAAAATAATTCCATTCCAACAAAACCAAAAGAAGATAACCACACAAACAATGCCTCCACTATTAGCAAAAATGACAGGAAGCAACAAAACCTTCTCCTTAAAATCTCTTAACATCAATGGACTCAATTCCCCAATAAAAAGGCATAGGCTAACAGACTGGATACACAAAAAGGACCCAGCTTTTTGCTGCATACAGGAAACCCACCTCAGCAACAAAGACAGACACTACCTTAGAGTAAAAGGTTGGAAAAATTTTTTTCAAACAAATGGCCCTAAGTAACAAACTGGAGAAGCCATTCTAATATCGAATAAAATCGACTTTCAAGTTAAAGCTATCAAAAATGATAAGGAAGGACATTTCATAATTGTCAAAGGAAAAGTCAACCAAAATGAACTCTCAATTCTGAATATCTATGCGCCAAATGCAAGAGCAACCACTTTCATAAAAGAAACCTTACTAAAGTTCAAAGCACACATTGTACCTCACAAAATAATAGGAGGAGACTTCAACACCCCACTCTCAGGAAAGGATAGATATTGGAAACAAACTAAATAGAGATACAGTGAAACTAACAGAAATTATGAACCTAATGGACTTAACAGATATCTATAGAACATTTCACCCTAAAGCAAAAGAATATACCTTTTTCTCAGCACCTCATGGTACCTTTTCCAAAATAGAACTTATAATTGGGCACAAGACAGGCCTCAACAGATACAAAAAAATTGAAATAATCCCCTGCATCCTATCAGATCACCATGGTCTAAGGCTGGTCTTCAATGATGACAAAGACAATGGAAAGCCCACATTCACATGGAAACTGAACAACACCCTACTCCTTGATAATCTGGTAAGGGAAGAAATAAAGAAAAAAATTAAAATCTTTTTAGAATTTAATGAAAATGATGACACATCATACCAAAACCTATGGGATACAATGAAATCAGTGCTAAGAGGAAAACTCATAGATCTAAGTTCCTACAACAAGAAACTGGAGAGAGGATACACTAGCAGCTTGACAACTCACCTGAAAGCCCTTGAAGAAAAAAAGCTAATACACCCAAGAGGAATAGACAGCAGGAAATAATCACACTCAGGGCCGAAATCAACCAAATAGAAACAAAAATAACTATCCAAAGAATCAATAAAACCAGGAGCTGATTCTTTGAGAAAATCAACAAGATAGATAAACCCTTAGCTAGACTAATCAGAGGGCAGAGATGCAGTATCCAAATTAATAAAATCAGAACTGAAAAGGGAGCCAAAAAAACAGAAACCGAGGAAGTAAAAAAAAAAAATCATCAGATCCTACTACAAAAGCCTATACTCAACCAAATTGGAAAATCTGGATGAATTGGACAATTTTCTAGACAAACACCAGTTACTAATGTTAAATCAGGATCAGATAAACCATCTAAACAGTCTCATAACTCCAAAGGAAATAGAAGCAGTCATTAAAAGTCTCCTCACAAAAAAAAGTTCAGGACCAGAAGGTTTTAGTGCAGAATTCTATCAGACCTTCAAGGAAGACATAATAACAATTCTCTTCAAATTATTCCACAAAACAGAAACAAAAGGACTACTACCCAAATCGTTCTATGAAGCCACAATTACACTCATACCTAAACCACACAAAGACCCAACAAAGAAAGAGAACTTAAGACACAGATCAATCTCCCTTATGAACATTGATGCAAAATTTTTCAATAAAATTCTAGGTAACCGAATCCAAGAACACATCAAAACAATTATCCATCACGATCAAGAAGGCTTTACCCCAGGAATGTAGGGTTGGTTCAATATTCTGAAATCCATCAATGTAATCCATTATATAAACAAACTCAAAGAAAAAAACCACATTATCATATCACTAGATGCTGAGAAAGCATTTGATGAAATTCAACACCTCTTCATGATAAAAGTCTTGGAAAGATCAGGAATTCAAAGTCCATACCTAAACATAGTAAAAGCAATATACAGAAAACCAGTAACCAACATCAAACTAAATGGAGAGAAACTTGAAGCAATCCCACTAAAATCAGGGACTAGGCAAGGCTGCCCACTCTACCCCTACTTATTCAATATAGTACTAGAAGTCCTAGCCAGAGCAATTAGGTAACACAAGAAGGTCAAAGGGATACAAATTGGAAAGGAAGAAGTCAAAATCTCACTATTTGCAGATGATATGATAGTATTCTTAAGTGACCCAAAACTTCCACCAGAGAATTTCTTAACCTGATAAACAACTTTAATAAAATGACTGGATATAAAATTAACTCAAGCAAATCAGTAGTCTTTCTCTACTCAAAGGATAAACTGGCTGAGAAAGAAATTATGGAAATGACACCCTTCACAATAGTCACAGATAATATAAAATACCTTGGTGTGAACATAAGGAAGCAAGTAAAAGACCTGTATGACAAGAACTTCAAGCCCCTGAAGAAATAAATCGAAGATCTCAGAAAATGGAAAGATCACCAATGCTCATGGATTGGAAGGATTAATATAGTAAAAATTGCTATCTTGCCAAAAGGCATCAACAGATTTAATACAATCCTCATCAAAATTCCCACTCAATTCTTCACAGAGATAGAAAAAGCAATCTTAAAATTCATTTGGAATAGCAAAAAACCCAGGCTAGCGCAAACTACTATCAGCAATAAAAGAACTTCTGGGGGAATCACCATTCCTGACTTCAAGCTGTATTACAAAGCAATAGTGATAAAACCTGTGTGGTATTGGAACAGAGACAAGCGGGTGGATCAGTGGAATAGAATAGACGACCCAGAAATGAACCCCCATACCTATGGTCACTTGATTTTGACAAAGGAGCTAAAACCATCCAGTGGAAAAAAGACAGCATTTTCTTTTCCTTTTTTTTAATTTATTTTTTCTCAAATCGTAATTCATTCACACAGGGGTTATAAACGCAGAAAGGCAGGATATGGGTAGGGGATGACACTGGAGTGTGGGTGATCAGCAGGAATACAGATATCATCAGAACCGGGTATCGGCTGGGTGAAGGTTCAGGGGACAAGTCACTATGACTCTGCCTATAACTCGCTTGTCCTTATTTAAGTTGGTATTTTCTGCCAAGGCTACCTATTTACAAGGTCTATGACTACTCAGGCTTGTAAATTTCCACAAAACTGCCTGTTTATATTAGCTTATAGCCATATGTTTCGAGGTTTTTCCACTGAGACCTAAGACTTGGTGTTAGTATACATGTATAGTAGGCCTATTGCTGATTTTAAGCATATGGCTGATTTTAAGCATTCAGTGGGTAAGCAGGGCTGTCCCTGGCGTCTCCTCCCTTCTCTAAGTATAGAAGGGCTGTGGCAATTCTAAACTTGCAAAGGCTGGGATAGAGGCCTGACCTCCAGTATTTGAAAGGGACTTGTAATGGCTCCAGTCCCCCTGTCATTGTCCAGTGAGGCATGAGGGCCATGCCTGTCCCAATAAGACAACATTTTCAACAAATGGTGCTGGTCCAACTGGAGGTCAGCATGTAGAAGAACTTAAATTGATTCATACTTATCTCCTTGTACAAAGTTCAATTCCAAGTGGATCAAGGACCTCCATATAAATCCAGCTACACTGAAACTAATAGAAAGAAAATTTGGGAAAAACCTTGAACACATGGGCACAGGAGAAAAATTCCTGAATACAACACCAATGGCTTGTGCTCTAAGACAAAGAATTGACAAATGGGACCTGATAAAACTGCAAAGCTTCTGTAAAACAAAGGACACAGTCAATAGGACAAAGTATCATCCAACAATTTGGGAAAAGATCTTCACCAACCCTATATCTGATAAAGGGCTAATATCCAAGGTATACAAAGAACTGAAGGAATTAGACTCTAGACAATCAAAGAACCCAATTAAAAAATGGAGCACAGAGCTGAACAAAGAATTCTCAACTGAGGAATCTTGAATGGTTGAGAAGCACCTAAAGAAGTGTTCAGCATCCCTAGTCATCAGGGAAAAGTAAATGAAAACAATACTGAGATTCCACCTCACACCAGTCAGAATGGCTAAGATCAAAAACACAGATGACAGCACATGTTGGGAAGGATGTGGAGAAAGAGGAACACTCCTCCACTGTTGGTGGGATTGTAAACTGGTACAACCACTATGGAAAGTAGTCTGGCGGTATCTCAGAAAATTGAACATAGTGTTACCTTAGGACCCAGCCATACCACTCCTAGGCATATACCCAAAAGATGTTTCAACATACAACAGGGACACATGCTCCACCATGTTCATAGCAGCCTTATTTATAACAGCCAGAAGTTGGAAAGAACCCAGATGCCCTTCAACAGAAGAATGGATACAGAAAATGTGGTACACTTATACAATGGAGTACTAATCAGCTTTTAAAAACAATGAAATTCTTAGGCAAATGGATGGAACTGGAAAATATCATCTTGAGTGAGGTGACCCAATCTCAAAAGAACATACATGGTACACACTCACTGATAAGTGGATATTAGCCCAAAATCTCACAATACCTAAGACAAAACACATAGACCATATGAAACTCAAGAAGAAGAAGGAAGACCAAAGGGTGCTTTGGTCCTTTCTAGAAGGAGTATCAAAAGGTTCATCCAGAGCTCCCAAAGTCTAAACATCCAGCCTGAAAGCACAAAGGGAGGGGACTCATGTCTCCACATGTATAGGGAATTGAGGGTGGAAGTGGAGGGCCATTCCTGAAAATTTAGATCCTCTAATGTTAGGGAATTCGAGAGCAGGGAGAAGGGACTGGGAGGATGTTTGGAGCACACCCTCATAAAAATAGGAGAAGGGGGTATGGGATAAGGAGTTTCAGAGGAGACTGGGAGAGGAGATAACATTGAAAGTTAAATACATATAATATCCAATTTTAGAAAAAAAAACAGATAAAGAGTCTAAAAAAAAAGAGAGGGAGAGAGGTTACTTATTTTAAATTATTTTCAAAAGTTTCTAGGAGTTGCTAATTGGCTAAGATCCTATCTTCAGCTCTCCACAAAAGAATTCAAGTCTCTGTTCAATATTCTCAAGAAAGATGTAAGTTCTAATCTTCCTCAACAATTAATTGAGAAAAGAGAGGTAATCTCACAAAAAGTAGAAGAAGCTATTACTAATCGATATATAGTCCGATTAGTTGTTGGTTGTGCTCTAACAGTTCTTTGATAAAAATGATTATTAACATAGAATTATATTTCTTTAAATAGGGTCTTCATGGCTCTCTGAGTGTGTAAGGAGCAACTGTTGGCACTTCTGCCTTGATTTTACAAGAGCTCTGAAAAATTATCTTTAAAAACGAAAGTACCCCCCCCAGAAGGAGTCCCCCTGAAATACTCTCCATCATGCCTTGCTCACTTTTAACTCTCGAAAACTGAAACCTCAAGGCAAATCTGCTTCTGACTCCCTCTGGCATCACCGAGACCAATAAAAACTATGCCACAGATATGGGCAAGGACCCTCTTACCCTTAAAGGAAATGGCCCAGACCCAGTTCCCTTATGGGGGTGAGGATTGATATGCCTGTTTGATACCACAGAAGGCACAGCTAACCAGCTACCAAAAAGATGAATGAAATAAATAGATACCCCCACAAAGCCAAGCCCAACCATAAATAAGATGAATAACAATTGACATCCAGAGGAGAGAAATTTCCTTGAGAATTCCCTTCTTTTTCCTTTCCAGGTAAAAATGAATCGCCCGTGATGTCTGCTGTTAGAGGTTCTAATCCAGATGCTGGCCTCCGAACTTATACTACTCTGACCTTTGAAGGGCCATTGAAAAGAACATCAAACAGCTAGAAATTGACATCACTAATCTGAAGAAATCCCTCATTTCACTGTCTAAAGAGAACTCTGAAAATCACAAAGATCATTATTGGACTTGATTTACTCTATTACACTAGCAAAGGCAGTGTACAGCTCTTGACTGTGTTTAGCCCTTAAAGAAGAATGTTGCCTTTACATAGACAAGACAGGGAGGGTTACAGAGAGTGTGAAATAAGTCAGAGAAGGCCCTGAGAAAAGTCAAAGAGAGAAAGAGAAAGATGAATGTTGGTACAAGAATTGGTTTTCAGCCTCTCCATTGTTGTCAACCTTACTTCCTCCCATTTTGGGATCATTATTTGGGTTATTTTTTGCATATTTCTTCTGGTCCTTGAGCCTCAAATAGGCTAACTAACTATACAAAACAACAGATAAATAATTTGGTAGCAAAACCTATTCAGATACATTATCATAAGTTAGCTATGGAGGACCACGAGACTCAAGATGAGGTTGTTACTTTAAACAGGGTGTTCCCAAAACCCATCTCCACTCAACCTAAAAGAGGGGACTTCTGCCCCTTGACCTAGCAGAGAGGGGCCACCCAGACCCTCCTCTGATTGGTGATCTGAATTCTTGCTTAAGCTGTGAGTCTAAGCCCTGCAAAGGAATATAAATAAAAGTTAAAAATATCTCTCTGATATACTTAAGTGACCCCAAAACTTCAATCAGAGAACACCTAAACCTTATAAAACACTTTAGCAAAGCGGCTGGATATAAAATTAACTCAAGCAAATCAGTAGCCTTCCTCTACTCAAAAGATAAACTGGCTGAGAAAGAAATTATGGAAATGACACCCTTCACAATAGTCACAGATAATATAAAATACATGGGTGTGAACCTAACCAAGCAAGAAAAACATGTGTATGAAAAGAACTTCATGCTCCTGAAGAAAGAAATCGAAGAAGATCTCAGAAGATGGAAAGATCGCCCATGCTCATGGATTGGAAGGATTAATATAGTAAAAATGGCTATTTTGTCAAAATCCATCTACATATTTAATGCAATCCCCATCAAAATTCCTTCTCAATTCTTTACAGAGATAGAAAGAGCAATCTTAAAATTCATTTGTAGTAACAAAAATCCCAGAATTGCGAAAACTACTCTCAGCAATAAAAGAACTTCTGGGGGAATCACCATCTCTGTCTTCAAGCTGTACTACAAAGCAATAGTGGTAAATACTGTGTGGTATTGGAACAGAGACAAGTGGGAGGATCAATGGAATATAATAGAAAACCCAGAAATGAACCCCCATACCTATGGTCACCTGATCTTTGACAAAGGTGCTAAAACCATCGAGTGGAAAAAAGGCAGCATTTTCAACAAACGTTGCTGGTCCAACTGGAGGTCAGCATGTAGGAAAATGCAAATTTATCTATACTTATCTCCCTGTACAAAGTTCAGTTCCAACTGGATAAAGGACCTCCACCTAAAACCAGCCACACTGAAACTAATAGAAGAGAAACTGGGGAAAAGCCTTGAGCACATAGGCACAGGAGAAAAGTTCCTGAACAGAACACCGATGGCCTGTGCTCTAAGACCAAGAATTGACAAATGGGACCTGATAAAACTGCAAAGCTTCTGTAAAGAGAAGGACACAGTCAATAGGACAAAGTGGCAACCAACAGATTGGGAAAAGATCTTCAGCAACCCTACATCTGATAAAAGGCTAATGTCCAAGGTATACAAAGAACTGAAGAAATTAGACTCTAGACAATCAAAGAACCCTATTAAAAAATGGAGCACAGAGCTGAACAAAGAATTCTCAACTGAGGAAACTCGAATGTTTGAGAAGCACATAAAGAAGTGTTTAGCATCCCTAGTCATCAGAGAAATGCAAATGAAAACAATACTGAGATTCCACCTCACACCAGTCAGAATGGCTAAGATCAAAACCACAGATGACAGCACATGTTGGGAAGGATGTGGAGAAAGAGGAACACTCCTCCACTGTTGGTGGGATTATAAACTGGTACAACTACTATGGAAAGTAGTCTGGCGGTATCTCAGAAAATTGAACATAGTGTTACCTGAGGACCCAGCTATACCACTCTTGGGCATATACCCAAAAGATGTTTCAACATACAACATGGACACATGCTCCACCATGTTCATAACAGAGAGAAAGAGACAGATGAAGGCTGGTACAAGAATTGATTTTCACCCTCTCTAAGGTTGTCAACCGTATTTCATCCTATCTTGGGACCATTATTTGGGTTCTTTTTGCTTTTTTCTGCTGATCACTGGATTTCAAATAGGTGGACTAAGTCTGTGATACAACAGATAATTAATTTGGTAGCAAAACCTACTCAGATACATTATCATAAGTTAGCTATGGAGGACCACGAGACTCAAGATGAGGTTGTTACTTTATACAGGGTTTCTCCAAAACCCAACCCCACTCAACCTTAAAGGGTGGACTTCTGCCCCTAGACCTAGCAGAGAGGGGTCACCCATAACCCCCTCTGTCAGGCAATCTGAATTCTTGTGTAGGCTGCGAGGATAAGCACTGCAAGGGAATATAAATAAAAGATAAAAATATCTATCTGGATTCCCCGAGGTACAAGCCTGACTGCATAGGGGTTGATGTCAAAAGTATCCCCACTCCAGGGAAAAGACATCAGGATGGGTATGGCCCTCACGCCTCACTGGACAACAACAGGGGGACTGGAGCCAATGCAAGGTCTCCTTCAAATACTGGAGGTCAGGCCTCTATCCCTGCCTTTGCAAGTTTAGAATTCCCGCAGCCCTTGTATACTTAGAGAAGGGAGGAGATGTCAGGGGCAGCCCTGCTTACACACTGTAGGCCTAAAATCAGCCATAGGCCTAAAATTAGCAATTGACCTGTCATACATGTATACTAACACCAAGTCTTGGGTCTCTGTGGACAAACATTGAAACAGATGGCTATAAGCTAATGTAAACAGGCAGTTTTTGTGGAAATTTACAAGGCTGAGTAGTCATAGACCTTGTAAATAGGTAGCCTGGGCAGACAATACCAACTTAGATAAGGACAAGCGGGTCATAGGCAGAGTCATAGTGACTTGTCCCCTGAACCTTCACCCAGCCAATACCTGGTTCTGATAATATCTTTATTCTCCCTGATCCCCCACACTCCAGTGTCATTCCCTTCCCCACATCCTGCCTTTCTGTATTTATAACCCCTGTGTGAATTAATTACGATTTGAGAAAAAATAAATTATAAAAAAAGAAAAAAAATATGTTTAAACGAAAAAAAAATATCTCTCTGGACTCCCTGAGGGACATGCCTGACTGCATAGGGGTTGATGTCAAAAGTATCCCCTCTCCAAGAAAAAGACATCGGGATGGAAATGGCCCTCATGACACACTGGACAATGACAGGTGGACTGGAGCCATTACAAGGTCCCCTTCAAATACTGGAGGTCAGGCCTCTATCCCTGTCTTCACAAGTTTAGAATTGCCTCAACCTTTCTTTACTTAGAAAAGGGAGGAGATGTCAGGGGTAGCCCTGCGTATACACTGAAGGCCTAATATCAGCCATAGGCCTAAAATCAGCAATAGGCCTGTCATACATGTATACTAACACCAAGTCTTGGGTCTCTGTGGAAAAACTCTGATACAGATGGGTATAAGCTATTATAAACAGACAGTTTTTGTGGAAATTTACAAGCCTGAGTAGTCATAGACCTTGTAAATAGGTAGCCTTGGCAGACAATACCAACTTAGATACGGACAAGTGAATCATAGGCAGAATCATAATGACCTGTATCCTGAACCTTCTCCCAGCCAATACCCTGTTCTGAAAGATATTCTTCTCCTTGTCCTGCCTTTCTGTGTTTATAACCCCTGTGTGAATGAATTATGTTTTGAAAAGATAAGTAAATTATTAAAAATAGAATTAATGCTTTGAATATACACTATGACAAAGAAATCTCTTTTGTTCTGTTTTGTTTCTTTTGTTATTACTATTATCATTGTTATTATTATTGTTGTTGTTGCTATTACTTAATATTTTTTTACAGTCCAGTCATTCTCTCTCTCTCCTGGTCTTCCCTCTGACTGTTTCTTATCCCATTCTTTCTCCCCTATCTCCAATAGGATGTCTTTACCACCCTACCCAACCAGACTTTCCCACTTCCTCAAGTCTCGAGTGTTAGGTCCACCTTCTCTCACTGAGGCCAGACCAAGCCATCCTCTCCTGTATATATGTCTGGGGGGGTTGGGGGCCCTCATATCAGCTAATGTATGCTGCCTGGTTGGTGTCTCAGTATCTGAGAAATCTTGGTGTCCAGGTTAGTTGAGGCTGCTGGTCTTCCTATGGGATTGCCCTCATCCTCAGCTTCTTCTAGCCTTTCCCTAATTCCACCACAGGGTTCCCCAGCTTCTGTTCATTGGTTGGGTGTAAGTATCTGCATCTGACTCTTTCAGCTGCTTGTTTGGCCTCTTGGAAGGCAGCCCAATCAAAAAATGGGGTATAGAACTAAACAGAATGGATCCCTGAGGGCCAAAAGAAAGAATGAAATCAGGCAACCACTGGATGAAGAAGGTGGTCGGACCCTCTAGAATGTACCAGAGACCTGGGAGGTAAGAGACTCTCAGGACTCTGAGGGGAAGAATTTAGATGAAATAGCCAACAGTACGGAGAGAGAACTTGTAGAGTCCACTTTCAGTAGGAAGACAGGGCATTAACGGGAGGGATGATGTTGTCATCCTACCTTCAAATATTCTTATCCAGAGTTGTCCCTATCTAAAATAACTGCAGGACAAAAATGATGAAGACACTGAGGGAAAGGAGGTACAGTGACCAGCCCAAACTGGGATCCACTTCAAGGGGAGGCTCCAAGGTCTGTCACTACTACTGATGCTACAGTGTGCTTTCAGACAAGGCAACTCTTCTAAAGACAACATTTAATTGGGGCTGGTCCAGAGGTTCAGTGCATTAGCATGGCAGCACCTAGGCTGGCATAGCATATGTGGAGCTGATTGTTCAATATCTTGTTCCTAAGGAAAACAGAAGACTCTTCCACACAGGCAGGATGAAGACCTAAAAGCCCACACCCTGAGTAACACACTTCCTCCAACAAGGCCAAACTTATAACCAAAAGGCCACACCTCCAAATAGTATTGCTCCCTGGGCCAAGCCTATACAACCCATCACAATAGTCAAAACTGACTGAGCTTATAGAAACCTAATGACTTAATCATGCCAAACCAAGACTTCTAGTATTTTCCTACCATGATTTTTCAGCAAGTATCCAGTTAATATAGCTTTCACTGTATTGCATTAAAATGTTTAATTTTAAAGGTTGCTATTTGAATTCAAACTTGGGAGTCACAAAAAATTATGCAATGTATTTTTGTCTTATGATTAAGACAAAATTTCCAATACTTTAAAAAATTACTCAGGATGTATTTCTCCTATGAAATGCCATTTTCTGTACTAATACATGTAGTATCAAAATCCAGGTGGTGGTGGTGTACACCTTTAATCCCAACACATGGGAATTACAGGCTGGTGGATCTCTGAGTTTGAGGCCAGCATGGTCTACAGAGTTTGCTCACCAAGGTTACAGAGATAGACCCTGTCTCAATAAAAGAAAAAGAGGAACTAGAGAGATGACTCAGAATTTAAGAGCAATTGTTACTTCTCCAAAGGTACCAAGTTCAATTGCCAGAACCTACATTGTGGCCTGCAATCATCTATAATGAGATCTGTTATCCTCTCCTGGTGTGCAGGCAGATATGCAGGGAGATGACTGTAAAAATAATAAATAAATGAATATTTAAAAAACAAAAATATAGCATCAGAGTATCAATTGGCTCTGAAAATGTTGAGGAATCTCTGTGTCTTTAAGTATCCAATAGTTAGCTAACATTGATTATTTCCTGGAAAAAACAGACTAACCCACATATCTATTGCTGAATAAATTTCCTTTCAATTTAATAAATGGTAAAATTAGATACAGATATAGATATAGATATAGATATAGATATAGATAGATACTTTAAATATAATTTAATTATAATTTATGGACAGTAAATGTTTAATTTTTATACCTATTTTATATAGCTACCTCAGGTCATATTAAAAAAAGTTATTAACTAAGAAATTTTCACAAGTGGAAAATGTTTTAGAATCCTCAGTCTAGAGAAAAGGGCACAAAGAATAGCTTTTATAAAGTTAGGTAAGATAGAATATAAGTTATAGTAATGTCAAGTAGATAATAGAAAAACAACAGCCATAGTTTACACATGTAGAATCCCAGTATCTTGGAGATGGACAGCGAGGAATCAGTTAAGATCTGCCTGAGTGGCATAGGGAGTTCAATCCCATGTTGTATCTTCATCTGAGAAGTGTTTGTGAGAGCACAAAGAAGTTGTGTTCCAGAAGTACCCAGGGTTGTACCTTGTGCTGTAGCTGGACTTGGTAATATGTAAAATTCACCAGGTGATACTGGTTTTAAAAACATGAAGGGCTCAGAGAGCAGCTGAGGCTTGACACTATGAGAGATAAGGAATATTGATATTATCTTATATGTAGGTAGTAGCATATTTTGTTATTCAAACTATATGAGCTTTAGCTCCTTTTTAGCTTATGAGCAGTATTAATTAATTCTGTTGTTTAATTTCAACATTAGCTGTTGTGGATACTTCAGTTGCCTCTCTTTTGCATACACACATAATTTTGTATTCTTCAGTATTATACTTTCTGATTCTTAGCAGGTACTGCATAACATTTTGTGCATACCCTGCATTATCCCCAGCATCATCCATCTCTAAGAGTTCTGGATCTTTCACTGTACAATAACTTTTAAAAAACAAAAAAAGATTAGGGCAGTGAGCAAGCTATTGTGATGTTTAGCTTTATCAACTTGACACAACCTAGGAATACTTCAGGAGAGAATCTCTGTGAAGTGTTGTCTATATTGGGTTGAATTCTAAGCATGTTTGTGACAGACTGTCTTAATTGATGGATGTAGAAAGCCCCTGTGGTACCAATGTTTCAGAAGAGAAAAAGAGAGATCAATGCAAACAAGCACGTGAACATGTATGCAATGATTTGTCTTAACTCTTTACTGTGGATATGATGTCACTTGCTGTTTGAAGTACCTATGTGTTCTCTTTCTTACAATGATAAACTATAACCCAGATATTAACTGTAATATATTTTTCCCTGCCAAGTTGTTGATTATATCAGGGTATTTTATTACAGAAACAGAAACTAATATGTAAGTACTTCAGATCCTAGGCCTGCTCACATCCTGAACTAGGAAAATGCAAAAAAAAAATTAATAACATTGTATGAGCTACAGCCACAAATTTTTAGATATGCTATATATAAAAATTTACTGGTTATAATGTAATATCTATGTGGCCCAATTGATTCATCTTAACTAGACTTAATCTTACACTCATTACTGAAGTAGTAAGAAGGAACTTCTGTATACATTTATAAAATTGCTGGAAAAGGCCAGGAGTGTAGTCTGAATTACAGATCAAATAATATCAGAAATAGCAAAATCATTTATGTTTTTCTGCTTTGTTTTAGTAAAGAAACCACTAGAGAAAAAAATAGTTATTATAGTGTCAATATTAATGTTCAAAGCAGAAAATGCATAAGTTCTCAATTCAGTTTAACCCTTCCCTTAATTATAGTTATAATGTCAAAGAATTTGACATATTATATATATACACATTTTCACTCTGACAGAATATGTTTGTCTAGAATATTACTTTTATAAGTAGTGAGACATGGATGTGCATTATAGATTCAAAATACCCTGAAAATTTTAGTTATGCTATTTAAGAAATATTCTAGCATAAACCAAGACTAAATGAGCATTAATTAACTTACATCTATTTTATATGACTATTAGTATAAATATATAACTCGAACAAAATTTTAACATATTCTTTGCCCACTGTCCCAGTTTCTTCTTAAATACTTCATAGTATAAATTTTGTAGAAACCCTTAACAGGAACTCTTCATTTATAAAAGACAGTATATAGCTTATATATGTATAAGACAGTATATAGTTCAATACTATATCTCAAAGATTAATTTATAACCAATATGTAAATATTATATATTTCAACTTTTCAGCTAGATTGACTTACCTTTAATTTGTTCCATATTTACACATATATTTTATGAGTCTGTATAAAATGGAAATGATATATGTTATAGAAGGGGACCATGAGCTACCTCTATCTGCACAACTATGAGCATCCAATCTGATTTATATTACAAAATATGTCATCTTTTCCCAAGGAACTAGTTTCACCAAGATACACTTGTCATCTCTTTTAATAACTTATAAATGATTAATGGCTGACATGTAGTAAGCAAAATACCAGAGGGACTATTCACTATTTCCAAGATAACTCAGACCATTTATGGAACAGAAAACTGTGATGTAAACATTAATAGTTTCACAATAAAATAGTTAAGTGAAATACAATTGTTATTGGAGCTAGGTATATTGATGTAAGTCACAGGCCTTCTGCTAGAAGTAACAGCATATGCAAATTGCTTAACAAGGTGCTTAACATATCAATGTGACAATGATTTAATTATAGATAGCTATTGAAAGTAATGGTGGACTAAATCCAGAAACATCATAAACTGTGAAATTTATATCAATATCACTTTATTATGCCACAAGCAAAAGGTACTACATTTACATATCTAGCCTATCATGAAAATCTATGCAAAGAGATCACTCAGCATTTATCCTCAGGGGGAAAAGAAAAAGATGGCAACTGTGGGAAGAACACAAACAGAAAAAGCATCTTAGGGCATTTGTCTATATATGAGGGCCTAGTTGTCCCACTCACTGCTGAATGCTCAGAATCAAATCATATAACCTCTCTCCAATTTATTTTTCTTTCCAGAAAATGGAATTAATATAGTATCATTATTTTAAAAATCCTTTCCTCTGTCCTCATACTCCAATAAATGCCCATTCACCTTAGTCTGAAAGTTGAAATTATTTATATAAATGTAGAAATGTCGTGCAGTGCTCCCGCCTAGGGATCGCAGGCTGATGGAACCGCCGCAGGATACCGGGGTCGGCGGCGGCTGCTCCGGGGTCAGGGGCGTGGAAGGAGCCAGCCGAGCCGGCCCAGGGCCTTCAGCAGCCGACGGGGCGGGGCTTGCTCCACACCGGCCTCTGGTCGCCCGAAAACCGGAGCGGGACCTCCGTCCCAGCCCCCAAAAGCGAGAAAGTGTTGTCAGCTCTTTTAGTTCTCTCCTTCCGGGAGTCGCTTGTGAGAGCCCACGGAAGAAAAGTGTCTCAGCTCTTTTAATTCAGCTCGCTCTTCCCGCTGAGGAGAGAGGAGAGTGTTGTCCTTTGAAGTGCATGACTGGCGACTGGTGAGGGATCGCGAAAACACTCCGACAGCAGGAGACCTTGTACCGCACAGCAGTAGTAGTTTAATTTGAGCTCTGGAATTATATATATACAGTTTCGGGGAAAGAACAGGTAGCCCCTATTGGTTTGTCTTGGGTGTTTGAGGATGCCTTATTTGCATGGAGGTGCTATGCTACGTGATAAGGGTCACGGTTCTCTTTGTGGGAAGCGGAAGCTAAGAGGGCCATTGGCGTGGGAAATCTGAAGCAACCTTCCGTCCTGTGACCCTTTTCAGGCTGAGGTTTCCGGGGCTTCGAAGATTTCTACCAAGCTTTCTGGCTTTCTCATAGCCCACTGCCCCACATAGAAATACTATACTTATAAGAGTTATCATCTATCATACATAATGGGAGCAACTATCAACACTTACAGTGACCACGACCTGTTCTGAGTGGCTTGCAAGTATTTCCATTTAACTTTCAATAATTCTATGGACTAGGTGCTACTCTATTCCTTAATTGATAAATGAAGAAACAGTCTCAGAAAGGTTGAGTAATGTGTCCACATTTCCATAGCTAGTAAGAGATAAAGTGAGGTTAGTCCTTTAGCACTGTGATTTAAAGCCTGTTTATGTAGGACTGTTACAAACAGAAGAGTGCCTTTGGGCATTTTTTGTATGTTTATATTCTACCAGGTTTCAGGTCAGAAGCCAAATATTTCTTTGAGAGGGTAGTAGACAGTTTAAGGAAAGGAAATATAAATTATTTGATGAAATCCATTCCTGTACTCCATGATATCTTAAAGCAAATGTTTTGCAAATTTATCAGAAAAATCTAAAAGTTTCAGATAGTTTAGCAAAAAGGAAAAAATGTCAGTGCTATGACAGGGTAGAGATGAGACTCTAGGCTACATTATTCAGTCAGTGGATTATTCTGTATTGTCCCGTGGCTATTTACAATATACATTCACGTTACTGTGGATATTTGGGGGAAAATAAAGAAGACAGGTAAACTATTACAAAATGTAATTTTTTACTTTCAAAGCTTTTTCTTTCTTATACAGCTTGATTAGTAGTGCTGTTAAATTAAACTAGTTGAAGGTTTGACTTGTCTTTATACCTATGAGAAAAATTGATGATAATATTATAATCAGCAAAAGGGAAATTAAAATTCTCCAATTCCATCTTAACAATCCATAATCTCTACAAAATATTACTTTTTATATTCTAGATTATTATATATCTCTTATTTTGGAAAGGAAATTTTATTCTGTTTATTCCTGTACACTATCATTTGAATTTTTCCTTTGACTCACTAGATTGATAGCCCCTAAGGATCTCAAAGCATAAGTCCCTACATTGTTCCAAATAGTAGGCCATATTTTCTCACTTTGACAGGTATTCTTAGTCACTTGACAATACCATGTCAGATAAGCCAGATGTATTAGTTAGTTTTCACATTTAATAGATCATTACAAGTAGCAGTTGTCATATAGTACATCCAATATGAAATGTCAGTTCTTTTAACATAGCCCATGTATCCCCCACTTTGACAAACATTGAACTAGCCTGTCTGTATATTTGCTCGAATTATGGTAATAAAGGTTTCAATACATTTATACCACTTACCCTAAGCATAGTAATTTTTTTCTCTTTGAAATAATTTAAGAATTTAACTTCCTTTCCTCTGCAGAATAAAATTTAAATTCTAATTAAATAATAACCATGAATATAAACATACATATCAACTATTTAACTTATTAAGTATTCTAATAAGCACCTCTACGAAACACCTTACACTCTATTTGATACATGGCTTCCAATATATATAAGTAAAAAAGTTGTTCATCATCTGAATAAATTCAATAATTAAAGAAAATATAGAAATATATAGCAAGGTATGTAATTCTATCATGTGAGAGCAGAGACCAAAGTCTTATAATTCCAGGCAGGTGCCATTTTCACAAAAATTTATAGCTTATATACAAACAAATTTTCTCAAAACACAAAAGGTGAAAATAGAGAAACACTTTAAACTTTATAAACAGTTATCATGGAGAACAATTTTCTTTTCATATGTTTAAATTACTACCTTAATATATGAATTATGGTTACATAACTTAGATTCAAGTATAATCATTTTAAAATATAAAAATAAATTGCCTCATTGTTGAATGTGTATGGGAAAAGCTGGTAATCAGAATTTAGGGGGGATTAAATTTTAAAGGAAGGAAAGAAAACTGAGAAAAATTAGGTTTTACATAAGTCATGCCAAAATGAGTGGAACCAGTGGTTTGCTAGAAAATAGTAACAGTGTGTCACATAGACAGAGCAAAAAATTAAATTATATATTGAGGAAATATGACAAGTACATAATATGCAGATATTCTTAGAAACAAATAATTAAAAGAAAAAAAGAGTGCAATTTGAAAAAGAAAAGCATTTCTTTTTTTTTTTTTTTTTTGGTTTTTCGAGACAGGGTTTCTCTGTGTAGCCTTGGCTGTCCTGGAACTCACTCTGTAGACCAGGATAGCCTTGAACTCAGAAATCCGCCTGCCTCTGCCTCCCAAGTGCTGGGATTAAAGGCATGCACCACCACTGCATTTCAAAAGATATAATGAAATACCAGGATTTGTTTTTGTATTGGTTTGATTAATATGTGTGTATGTGTTTGTAACAAATTATCAAAATTTGTGATTTTAGATAGTGTATGTGTAACTGTAAAAATCATTCAAATTTTGTAAGCTATAAACTATATTAAATTTCAAGAGGGAATAAAGCCATTATAATATGCTTTGAGATGACAGTAGTAATTGTTATTAATCAATTCAAACAAATTTGCTTACTATGTAATTGGCATAGTTAAATATCCATCAATTGCTTGCTAAATATTGAAAAAATATTTATAAAATAACTTATTAACAAATTATAACTTTTCTTGAAAAGAAATCCATGATTGCAACATTATATATAATGACTATATAATTAGCCTTTCAGTCTTGGTTCCTATGTGTTCTACTTTTTACTTTTCAGTTGTGGCTGGTTACCTTTTTATGAGATCAACAAAGACAACATAAGATCTTCACTGCTCTTATCAAATAATCAAAAAAACTTAAATGAGTCTATAATCTTCAACCTGAGCAACCTGGTCATTGTGTAACTCCTCTAATCTTTCCTTTTAAAACACTCATCCTTCCCTTTTCCTGTACTTCCAACTCAATGATCTTCCTTCACTATTTTTGACTTACTACATTCTTTCCATACTGACAATATATACATACGTATATTATATATGTATATACATGTTATATATATTTTAGGTCCAATAATATTACTTGACAAGAATCTATTCATTTTACTTTTAATAATCATTATATTTAACAATTAACTATTAATATAAGCATTTATAGTAATCTCATCCAGATTGTGTTTTATAAGGAAATTAACTATGTTTGTGATCATTTCAGAAGGTCACACAAACATCAACATACTAACATGCCATGGTTTCTCATATTTAAAAAAATCAACAAAAAAAAGCAAAAACAAAAAACAAACCCAGAAACAATATCCCTTAATGTTATTTCTTCTATCATCTATTTCTTTCTCTGTATCCTTTATAGGAAAACTGTAAGAAAGAGCTTTTAGATAAACTTACTACTCTATCCAGTTTCTCTTGAACCCACACTAATAACAATTTAACCTCAACTACTCCATAGAAACATTATTTGTCAATGTTAACAATTACTTTCCTGTCAGTAAGTCTAAGGATAAGCATTATTATCTTAACTTTATTGTTAGCATCATTTAAAAGCACATCACACCCTCTTCCTGGAATACTTACCTAATTTAGAATATAGGATAGCACACACATTTTTCTTTCTTTTACTTCTCCATGTTTTTTTTTTCTTTTAAATTACTTTTCAGGTTCGTTCAGTTTTAACAGATATGAAGAAGTTAAATTATTTACTGAAGTTCTTGCAGTAACTTAGGAATAACATTTATAGAATAACATTTATAGGTTATAGAATGAAAACTTAAAGTAACAATAGTAGTTACTAAAATTAATGAAGAGTACTAACTAGGAAAATAAAAAGGTCCTTTTATCCAGGTAAACTAAACACTCTCCTAAAAAGTGGATGTGAATTTTCTCACTACTCATCATTTATTCTGTTATATATGTCTACTGTAAGTACATAAGGATTGCTTTCACTCTCATTTTTTGTACCCATTCTTGTTTACCAAATACAATTTCCACTTAACTTGAGAACCTCCTTCTATCATCAATTACATAAATGTCCATATTAAATTTCTACAATGCATTAAAATTCACAAAGTAATAAGATTCTGTTGCTATTTTTGAAATTTTTATTAACATAGATTAATTATACATGACAGAGTTCATTATTACATTTTCATGAACATGCTATCTATTTTGATCATATTCACCCCTCTTGAACACTCTTGTCACACATCCACTCCCTCTGAATCCTTTGCAATTCTCAACCATTTCCTTTCTACTTTCAATCTTCTTTGTTACCCAATACGCTTAATTAGAATTTCAGGTAAAAAACGTTGAAGGGTTATATAGAATGGGCAACGTAATCAGATATCCCCCACTGGAGAATATTAAACAGTTTTTAAAAGAAAATGTTTAATTTTTCTCCTAACAACTGTTAATTTCCTACAAACTCTCAGAGATATGTGGTCTCTCAACACCCTTTTTCTCTGTGATAGAATGTCAAAGGGACTAAACTTCTGCATCACTTGCACAGGCAACTTAACTGCTGAGAGTTCAAGAAGAATCCAGTGGTCCACTCTATCACTTTTGCCTGATCTTATATTTATTCTACCTTTCTTTTCCTTGATGCTATTGAGATTTTGAGTAGTTGATAGACTTTAATATATGGTGTAAACTAAAGTTCTGCTTTCCATACTGTTCCTACATTTTATGTCCAATATAGATTGAATAATATATAAACTTCTAGTAAAGATACTATATCTTATACAGAAAATCAACGTGGGGTTGCAGGGTATATTATCTTTAAGACTTTGTCTTCTAAACATGTATTCAAAAATAAGGCTTGATTTTGTTTATATACTTCAGTTAAAATATACCTTACAAAAATATAAATATAGAAAATATATGAAAACTATTGAGTTGTTAAGAAAATTGGAAAATATAAAGCAACATTTTCTTAGTGAAAATTTCCATTTGGAAAATGGATATTTAAATGAATTTGTATCTATATAGCATGTAATAGTTTTCTGATTGCTATTTTTAAATATTTAAATTATATATTTCAGTATTAGTGCCATAAATTCCAATTGCAATGATATATATCACATACTATTTACCACACAAACAGATGCCCCTTATAACCATCAATACTTTGTCAACAGTGTAAAAGAATCCTAATATCAAAGTGGTTGGAACCATGGCTTTGGGGCTAATATCCACCTATCAGTGAGTGCATACCATGTGTGTTCTTTTGTGACTGGGCTACCTCACTCACGATAATATTTTCTAGTTTCATCCATTTGCCTAAGAATTTCATGAAGTCATTGTTTTTAATAGTAAAGTAATACTCCATTGTGTATCTGTACCACATTTTTCTATATCCATTCCTCTGTTGAAGGACATCTGTGTTCTTTCCTGGCTATTATAAATAAGTCTGCTATGAACATAATGGAGCATGTGTCCTTATTATATGTTGGAGGATCTTTTGGGTATATATCAAGAAGAGGTATAGCTGGGTTCTCAGATAGTACTGTGTCCAGTTTTCTGAGGAACCACCATTCTGATTTCTAGAGTGGTTATACCAACTTGCAATCCCACCAACAATGGAAGAGTGTTCCTCTTTCTCCACATCCTAGCCACCATATGCTGTCATCTGATTTTTTGACCTTAGACAATCTGACTGGTGTGAGGTGGAATCTCAGGGTTGTTTTGATTTGCATTTCCCTAATGACTAAGAATGTTGGACATTTTTTAAAGGTGCTTTTTGAACATTTGATATTCTTCAGTTGAAAATTCTTTGTTTAGGTCTGTATCCCAGTTTTTTAATAAAAGCTCAGAATACCCATGATACAATTCATAGACAATATGAAGCTCAAGAAGAAAGAAGACCAAAATGTGGATGCTTTGGTCCTTCTTAGAAGGGTAAACAAAATATTTACAGGAGGTAGAGGGTGGGAGGGCCTTGGGAAGAAGAAAGGAGGAACGGGAAAGGGACAGCAAGATAAGGTGTAAGAGGGAGACAGGGATAATATAAAGAGGGTCAGGAATTTGAACAGCAGTATGTAGCAATGGGGGATGGGGAACTGGAGGTAGCCACCAGCAAGTCCCGGATGGCAGGAAAGCAAGAGGTTCCCAGGTTCCAACTCAGATGAGGTTAGCTGAAATGTCCAACAAAGGGGAGGGAGACCCTGTAGAGACCATATCCAGACTTTAAGAAGGGCCTCAGGTTGAGGTATGGGGCCACGCATTCATCTCTAAATTTTTAACCCAGAATGAATCCTGTCTAGGGGACAAAGTGTGGAACAAAGACTAAAGGAAAGGCCATCCAGAGACTGCCCCACCTGGGGATCCATATAGACACCAAACCCAGACACTATTGCTGATGACAAGAAGTGCTTGGTGTCAGGAGCCTGATATAACAATTTCTAGGCCCACCTGAGTCACAATAAGTGTTCCAGAAAACAAGGGCAGTGTGATGAAAATATATTTAAAAAAAAATAGGAAAACAAATCATGTATCATAGCCGTTTCCTAAGAGGCTCTGTCAGAGCCTGACCAATACAGATGTGGATGTTTCTAGCCAACTGTTGGACTGAGCACAGGGACCCCAATAGAAGAGTTAGGGGAAGAACTGAAGGAGCTGAAGTGGTTTGCAACCACATAAGAAGAACTACAATATCAACCAACCAGACCCCTCAGAGCTCCCAAGGACATGGAGGGTGGCTCCAGCTGCATATGTAGCAGAGGATAACCTTATCTGGCATCACTGGGAGGGGAGGCCCTTAATCTTGTGAAGGCTGGATGCCCCAGCATAGGGGAATGCCAGGACAGTAAGGTGGGAGTGGGTGTTTGGAAGTGGGAGCACCCTCATAGAAGCAGGGGGAGAGGTGTGGGATAGGGGGTTTCCAGAGAGGAAAATGGGAAAGGGAATAACAATTGGAATGTAAATACACAAAGGAAAATAAATAATAATACAATACAATAAAAAATAAATTAGAAAAAATAAATTTAAAAAATGCCCACTCAACACCTCACTGTATATCTTGGATCTTTCATGGTGACAGAAATCTATAATTGAAGAATGCAGTATATGTTGGCAGCTTCAGCCACAGAACAAGTTGTAGGCCCACCTGAGTCACAATAAGTGTTCAAGACAACAAGAGCAGTGTGATGAAAATATATTTTAAAAAAATAGGAAAACAAATCATGTATAATAAAATAAGCTCTGTGTGTTTAGAAGCCTCAACATTACATTTCCTTTTTCTTATATTTCCCTACCATAATTTGTGAGCTGTCTTTCACATACATCTTTCAATAAAAGACTTGTTTATATATAAGGAGGCTCACAATGATTTATATCACACAAGCTTCAGGACTGCAAAGCTCATTTTTGTTGTTCTCCCTTTGTAGTCTCACCCATCCAGTGTCAGGAGGCATCTAGGATAGGCTAAGGCTAGCAGGTGGCCATCCTGGACATGGCCCACTGTTCTTGCATGGCTTGCCTGGCCAGAGAAGACAACACTAGTAATAATTCCTTTACCTAATCTCCCCACCCCCAACCACACTCCACCACACACTGTTAGCAACAAAGTGTCAATAGGTCCAGAGGCCTGCAACTTCTGGACTCAGAGTAACTTAAAATCAAGATAAGTGAAGTTATTATAAAAAGCTCTTTAAGACCAATTCTTGCCTCTTGCCAATACCCTCCTTCCCCCCACCACACACACTTCAAGAAGGAACCAGAGCTTTGGAGCTGGCCTGTGGCAATCCAGGAAGCAGAAACAGAAGAAATGTTTAAGCCATGAGGTGGAAACACAGGGAGACACTGTCAGAAACAAACAGACAAGCTCTGCTTTTCTTTTCTGTTTCAAAGTCAGCAGGAAGATTTGGTAATTTCACAATAGGTGTTGAATAGTATTAAAAGGAGTAGAAGGAAGTTGTAAGAAGCATGGAACAGAGTTTCACATGTTGGAAAAATTAAAGAGCTAAATGAGCTGAGCTCGGATTTCCAAGGAGGTGCAGAGTTACCAGAGTGGAAGGAGTGCTCAGAATGTGGGGGCAGGGGTTTCAAAATCACTGGGTACATCAAAATATGAGCTGAAGGATAGAAGAGATTCTTCCCAGGAGAGGTATATGAAGTCCACGTGTGTTGAATAGGAGGATTCTGGAGGTCAAGTGTCAGGGAGGGCAAATGTTTCTTGATGTGGAAGTTCAAAAAATATGGAGCACCCAGAAGTGAAATGAACTGGAAAATTTAGAGAGTTGGAGATTTTCACAGGAGGCTATTTAAGAGGTTCCGAAATATGTGACCACGTATTTCAAGCAATGGTCTTCAGGGATTATACCGCTTCAGAAGTGAAAGTGGCAGCGTTACATAAACTGGAGAAGTCCTTTTAAAGAGGGTAGAAAGGACAGATTGCTCAGCAGGACTTGCACAATGTCAGGCTTTAAGGAGGAAACATGGGCCTTCAAGAAGTAGACAACCAAAGAGGTGTGTGTCAGGGAGTAATGGCAGAATTGGCAATTCAAAGGTTACAAGGTCAGGTGTTTTGTGAACTGAAATTGGAGAAGCAGGTGTTGCAGAGTTAGTAAACAGAAATTTTGTTGGAGAGGTATTCAGAAGTAAGCAATCCAGTTTCCTAAGATGACAGTCTTTGCATACTGAAGAGGTAACGGTGTCTTCTGGGCAGATCCTTTGCATCAGCACTTAACTATTTATGTGTACTAATGCAAAAGAAAGCTCCCACCCACCTAACACACACACACACACACACACACACACACACACACACACACAGAATCTTAGAAGAATTTCCTCCAGGGATTATTGTATAAAGTCTTAAAAACATTGTCATTTGGTAATTTTAATTAAATGATAAAGAAATAGGAAGTAATTATATTCTCTTATCTCATTTTGTTGTTCTATTGCTTTAAAATACTTGAGTGTTACTATACACATAATGATTCATATAGTCATGTTTGCATCATTCCTTGGAGACATCATTTACCATCCTGTCAGTATGCCAGAAGTAACCAGGATTATGAATGAAAGTTAACTCTTGTGTTCTTTCTTTCTTTCTTTCTTTCTTTCTTTCTTTCTTTCTTTCTTTCTTTCCTTCCTTCCTTCCTTCCTTCCTTCCTTCTTTCTTTCTTTCTTTCTTTCCTTCCTTCGTTGTTGTGTTGTGCTGTGTCTTGTTTTGTTTTTCTGAACCAGTATCTTCTTATTCAGTCTTGCCAAGGATCAATTTGTGAGCCTACTGTCTCAGCCAACTCAGTGTTGAGATTATAGAACTGTGTAACCAAGCCTAGTCCCTGAGATGCTTTAACTAAAAGTCAGAATTCAACTAATTATAAATAGTGTGATTCTTGACAGGTTGAAACCAGAGGTCTTCCACATCTTATTAACAGCATACTAACATGGATTAGCATTCCAGGTGTTTGTTTTTAATGTCTTCTCTGATTCTGATGAACAAAGTCCATGTACATTATTAATGGAGTAGTCATTTCTTAAGGAAGGTCAAAAATTTCATGTATCAGTGAACTTTCAGAGGCAGCAATATAGATAATAGGAAAATAATCTTCCCTTTTCCTTCTGTTCTCTGTTATTTTGGATACTAAGATTACTTACATATATGTTGTGTCATGCTTCTATCACTGAATAATATATCAGTCATTTTTCTAGGTTAAAACAAACCTTTATTACTACTAAGTACTGATTAGTGTTATTTTCTGTAGACAGATTAATTCATTTAATTTAACTATTACTATTACCAATTTTTTTGAACTTGAAAAAGATTGTTTTTCTCTTTCATATTATACCTTAAAATTTATAGTTGAAATAATTTCTAGTCCGTTTAATGTTATCTCTTAATATTTTCTAATTTTATCTTTTGTTGTCTCAAAATAGTCAACTGTATCTCACATCTATCTAGTTAACCCTTAATTTTTGTATCTTCTCATATTAATGTCACTGATACATACAGTTTACATATGGTAGTATTTACTTATTTGTATGATTGCTTTTTGTTGTTCTTTTTGCTTTTTTATTGTTTCATATAAATTAGATTGTTAGCTAATCCTAAAGCTACTTTCAAGTTTCTTTTACTTCTGTACCTTCAAAACAACCACTACATTAGTGAGTATATGTAGAAAGTAATTATACTATTTATTTTAGTATTAAGTGTTGATTTAAATGATTTACATTATTGTACTCCATACTCCATATCATGATTGCATGCCTTTTTAATATGAGTTTAACATTAGATTGAGTCCAATGAAAGCAATACTGAGTAAATGACATCTGATCATGTCTCTCATACTTAAATGTCACTCTTCAAAAGTTACATCATATGATTGGTTAAAATTATCATGCAAAACTATAATGTAATCTATTATTGAGACTGTGGAAAAAGAAAATCCATGACTTAAGACTTGAAAAGGCTATATGTAACTTGACCCTTAAAAGATATACAGAGCACATTTTTAAGAAGAAGAAACATACAAATTAAAAAGGAAACATGTCGGAATTTGGGGATTTATGCTTAAAAATTGAGAGAAATTAAAACTCAAAATAGCTGGGACCAAAAAAATAAAATAAATAATCACTGTGAATCTCAAACTTACAAGTCTAGACTTGTTAACATATCCAGTTACTAAGCGTTTATGTGACTTATGATTTTCATGTATAGTGGGCATCTATTTTGTATTAGTTTGTTGAATATTTATTTTCTGTCTCATAGTACATATTTTCTAATGACAACAATCCAATGGGCTCATGGAAAGAAGCTTACCGCACTGTAGAAAATATCAAGTAATTAAGTTGGTGGAGTTATAGTTGATTTTAGCTTTGATATTATGTCTGTTTTATTCATTACAAATTGATGATGTTCTCTATTTGATCATGTGGACATAATATTTATTCCCTTGAATGGTGCATTATCTACCATTTTATTAGTATACTAGGAGTAACTGAATTTTAAAGGTTCATTCACACAAACTCTCCTGACAAACTATAATAGGCTAAATCTAAATCTTTGTTCTTCATCTTATAATTGGAACTAGCACAAATTCAGTAATGATCAATTGGATAGTGTTTTCTATCTGTATCATGTAATATAAATACAAAATGTAATCATATTACTGTTGTATATAACTAACAAATTCCAAATGGCAATTATGTAGCATTGTAAGCATTTTATAAATAAGTACATTCCAAAATTTAAATTCAGTACATTTTTTAAGACCACATGAGCAGCAAGCATTAACTATGATGATTTTTTACTCTGGAATATGTTGAAAAATTTATTTTACTCTGAAGTCTTAAGTTCTAAAAACTTACTTACTATGGGCTTTGTGGCATGGACAGGATTTAAAATTTAAGTTTTCAGGCTTTTCTTTACTTGTTAACTAAAAATAATTAAAGATATCCAGAAGGAAAAGAAAGACAATGAAAATAATGTTTTCGATAGGTTTTTCTAGTATTATATAATATGGAAGCAAAGTAAGGAAACTGTAGGTAACTTAAAAAAGGAAGATGAGGTAAATAATCAGGATAGAATGTGACATATCTGACTAATGAAATGGAGGTTTGAACCAATAAACACATAGAAGGGAACAGCTATAGGAATACACAGTCCCTTGTTGTAGCTATCTCTTCAAAACGTGCATCTCATTAATGCCTTTGCATGGTGTTTTATAATAACTTTGGTCCAATGATTTCAAATTTTAGTCCAGTAAGCACTAGTCTTACAGAATTAAATAGAATCTCTTAGTAAGCACATTATAAACTTATAAGCAAGCACACATGATTTGCACCCAAATTAGTCGCATATCACTTGCAGAAATTTTCTTCGAATCATCATAAAAAAAAAAACCACAAGGAAAGAAAGAATTTTACAAAATTTAGACAGACATTTGCAGAAATTGGCTGACATAATTCCTATCATGGTAAAATTAAATTATTTAGAAAAACTGTGGTCCCATTAATAATCATCATTTTCCATACCAAAAAAAGAGCTAAAAGCCAAAGTAATTTTACATAATAAAAATAGTTTGACCAAGGGCCATTGAGATGGCTTAGACAGTGAAGTAAAACTGCTGTCAAGCCTGGCAGCCTGGATTTGATCTTCAGAATGCACCTGGTGTAAGTATAGTAATGACTCCAAGTTTTCCTCTGACCTCCACACATGCACCTTGGAACAAGCATGCTGTACATACTCACAAGCATATACACGTTTGTGTGTATGAGCAGAATGAAAATAAATAAATGTAAAAAGAAAAGAAACTGCCCAACTTATTAAAAATGATAAAGGAAAGAAGACTAATGAAGAAATGGAGTACAGCCTCTGATAACTTTGTAGTCATTCAATAACGTACAGTGGGACAGAGCATTTACTTACAATGTAGTCAACTAATAATAGGAATAAAGAATGGACTTCTTCAGAAAAAAGTAATTTTTTTTCAGAGTGAGGATCAAACCCAGGGCTTTGTGCTTGCTAGGCAAGTGCTCTACCACTGAGCTAAATCCCCAACCAAGAGAAAAACTAATTTTTGTGTGAAACTATATCAGAAAGTAATTACTTGACACTATTTCAGTTCTTTTTTATATACTGTGACTAAAAAAAAAACACATATTGTGTTCAATATGATTAATGATGCTTTAAATATTTGCTTAATATGTCCTAGGTGTTAGTAGTACACACCTTTAATCCCAGCACTCCAGAGGCAAGGGCAAGGGGCTCTTTTGTGAATTCGAGCCAGTGTGGACTACACGGTGAGTTCTAGGACCTCAAAGAGTATGCAAATAAACCCTGTCTAGAAAAAATGTTGTTTAATTACAAAAGTAATAAAATATGTTTACAAATCTAAGAACTTTCTCACAACATTAAAGGTTATAGCTACTACATTAGTACGTACAAAGTTTTTATGTATATGACAAAAAAGCATATAAATGCAAATTGTTTATATGCCCATACAGATAATACATGACAATGTAGAGAGACGCAGTGAGCAGTGACAGTATTCACCATTACAAGATGGCGCTGACATCCTGTGTCCTCTTATGGTAAACATGCTTAGTGCACATGTGCAAGCAGTGAACATGCGCCAAATCACGGCCCATCCCGGGGCATAATATGTGTTCCTGAGCAAGCAGCCAACCTGAAACGAACACGCCACTCCAGGGTATATATAAGCAGTGCCTTTCCGAGGCCCGGGGTCTTCCTCTTCACATCGCAATAAACGCTTGCTGCAGAAGGATCCTGGTGTCCGCGTGCGTTCTTGCTGGCGAGACAATTGTGTGGGTTACAGCTGGTGCCGAAACCCGGGAACTCACCATCACCAGCGCCGAGGAGACTCCCATTCATGGGGAGGATTCAGAACTGCAGGACGAATGTAAGCTCTGAGAGGTATGTTTAGTCTTGATCTATCTCATCTCTTTCCCCAATTACTAGGTGCTCTAGAGGCTCTCGTTGTCATTGTGGCAGTGCTCATTCTCTTCCTTTTGGTTTCGTTTTGTTTCCACCAATTCTCTTGTTAAATCCTGCTGCCGCCTGAGCCGGTATCGCAGCTTCAGTCCCCCAGGCGCTGTTGGGCACAGTTAGTCGAACGTAGATAAGCCGCGATGCCCCTCTCCGTGTGTCAGATTCTCTCGTAGATAAGAGAGCAACATGAGAGCTTCGCATTCGGTGATCACGGCGCTTCAGTCGCTCTTGTGACAGCATGAATTGAAAGTCTCTACAAAAACGTTGGAGGGGTTTGTGAAGGAGGTCGATCGCGTGGCGCCCTGGTATATATGCTCGGGGTCGCTAACGCTTGCCTCCTGGGACAAATTGGAGGGCGATTTAATTAGGGAACAACAGAATGGAAATTTGAAGCCTGGGACTCGGCCGCTGTGGAGGCTAATAAGATCATGCCTACAAGATGAGAAATGCCGCCCAACTATCGTGGCAGGTCAGGGAGTGCTAGAGGAGTTACAAGACAGCATGTCAGAAACAGAGCAGGATAAAAGGTTAGGAGCTCAGAAAGAAAAAAGAAAACACACCATCCAGATGGGCGGTCACCACTGCCGAATCGAAAGCAAAAGAAGGCGGGGAATAGGAACCGCACGGCTCCCAAACCTGTGGTGATCTCCCAGACAGCACTTCCTGCCGTAGTCCCCAGTGCTCCTCTGCCCTACGCGGACGGGTGCTGTTCGGACTCCTTCCTTTCAAAGGAAGATAAAAGAAAGATGTTACAAGCCTTCCCGGTGTTTGAGGCTGCAGAGGGAGGTCGCTTCCACGCACTGGTAGAATATACCCCTATTAAAGAACTTGCTGAATCAGTTCAGAAGTATGGGTTTGATGCCAATTTCACAGTCATGCATCTCGAGAGACTTGACGCTATGGCAATGACTCCGAATGATTGGCAAAGTACAGTAAAAGCTGCCCTCCCTAACATGGGACAATATATGGAGTGGAAAGCCTTGTGACATGATGCTTCTCAGACACAGACAAAAGCCAACGCTAACACGGAAGCCAATCAACGGCAATGGACATTTGACCTGCTAACAGGGCAGGGATGGTTTGTTAATGATCAGACAAACTACAATTGGGGAGCATATGCCCAGATCTCCGCTGCCGCTATTAAGGCATGGAAAGCCCTCTCAAAGAAGTGGGAGGCTGGGGGAAATTTAACGAAAATATTACAAAACTCCCAAGAGCCATTCTCAGACTTTGTGGCTAGAATGACAGAAGCAGCAGGCAAAGTTTTTGGAGACCTGGAGCTAGTTAAACCACTGATAGAACAACTGGTGTATGAAAATGCTTCGCCAGAATGCAAGGCAGCAATTACCCCTAGAAGAAGCAAAGGGTTGACAGATTAGATAAAGGTCTGCCAAGGACTTGGAGGCCCACTGACCAATTCTGTCCTCGCAGCAGCTATTTTACAAAGCCAAAACCGCTCAAGTCCTTGCGGCCGTAAAGTATGCTATAACTGTGGCAAACCGGGTCATTTGAAATGAGAGTGTCGTGCTTCCACGCAAAAAAGAACCCCAGGGCTTTGTACCAAATGCTGGAAAGGTTATCACTGGGCTAATGAGTGTCGCTCAGTCAGAGATATTCAAGGAAAGCTTATTCAACATGATTCCCCACCATCGGGAAGAGATGAAGGTACTCCAAAAAACGGATTTCCAGGCCCCAGATCCCTGGGCCCCAAAAAATATTGGACACAAGCCTGCAGCCGGGGACACCTCTAGCTGCAGAGCTACAAGAGGCTCAGCAGGATTGGACCTCTGTTCCACCTCCCAATTCTTACTAATGCCACATGTGGGCACACAGCTTGTCTCAGTTGATTTCAAAGGTCCCCTGCCTGAGGGAACTGTCGGCCTTATTCTAGGTCGCTCCCCTCTAACATTGAAAGGACTCGTGGTTCACCCTGGAGTGATAGACCAAGATTATACAGGGGAACTTCAGGTTCTCTGTTCTTGTCCACAAGGCATATTTTCTATTTCTCCTGGGGATAGGATTGCTCAATTGGTTATTCTCCCAAGTTTGCATGATTGTTTCCCATCAACCGGGGTGCCTAGAGGCACAAATGGGCTTGGTTCTTCAGGAACTGACTTCGCTCACTTGGTAGTCGATCTTAAAACTAGACCCACTTTACAATTAATGATAGAGGGGAAGAGTTTTGTAAGAATTTTAGAGACAGGAGCTGATAAAAGTATTATTTCCTCCAACTGATGGCCTAAGGCGTGTCCTGTTACACAGTCATCCCACTCCTTACAGGGGTTGCGATATGAGGCCAGCCCTGCGGTCAGTTCACGCTCCTTGACTTGGCAGACACCAGAGGGTCAGACAGGAAACTTTATACCTTATGTGCTTCCTCTCCCTGTTAACCTCTGGGGAAGAGACATTTTGCAAGACTTGGGACTGACATTGACTAATGAGTATTCACAACAAGCCATAGAAATTATGAAAAGGATGGGATATAAAGAAAGAAAAGGCCTTGGCAGAAAAGAACAAGGAAGATTAAACCCAATCTCACAAGAAAGTAATACAGGAAGACAAGGTCTGGGTTTTCCCTAGTTGACATTGAGGGCTGTATGCCCATACTCTGGCTTATGGAGGAGGCCGTGTGGGTTCCTCAATGGCCTTTATCCTCTGAGAAATTGGAGGCCGCTACCAAATTAAATGAAGAGCAAGTTAAAAATGGCCATTTAGAACCTTCTACTTCCCCTTGGAATACGTCCATTTTTGTCATAAAAAAGAAATCAGGAAAATGGAGATTTCTCCATGATTTAAGAGCCTTTAATGCGCAGATGCAATTGTTTGGTTCGGTGCAAAGAGGTTTACCCTTGCTTTCTGCCTTACCCAGACAATGGAGAATAATAATTATAGATATTAATGACTGCTTCTTCTCCCTTCCCCTACACCCACAAGACAGACATAGATTTGCATTTACATTACCTGATATTAATCACCTTGAACCTGATACGAGATATCATTGGAAGGCTTTGCCTCAAGGCATGGCCAATAGTCCTACTATGTGTCAACTGTATGTACAAATGGCCCTTGAACCCGTTAGGAAACAATTTCCTTCCCTGCTCTTTATTCATTATATGGATGATATTCTTATGTGCCATAAAGAGTTGACCATTTTGCAGAACTCGTACCCTTTATTAATTGCTACATTAGGACAGCGGGGTCTGCATATTGCCACAGAGAAGGTTCAAATTTCAGAAATTGGTTCCTTTTTAGGGACAGTTATTTACCCTGAGAAAATAGTTCCTCAAAAATTAGAAATTCGCAGAGATCATTTACATACCTTAAATGATTTTCAAAAATTATTAGGTGATATAAATTGGTTAAGACCATTTTTGAAAATTCCCTCTGCTGAATTGAAACCTTTGTTTGACATTTTAGAAGGAGATTCTCACATTTCCTGGCCAAGAGCACTAACACCAGCTACAAGCCGTGCCCTGAGAATGGTAGAGGATGCCTTGCAGGAGGCCCAGCTAAAACGCATTGATGAGACTAAAACTTTTAATTTGTGTGTCTTTAAAACCAGACATTTACCAACTGCTGTGTTATGGCAGGACGGGCCCTTATTATGGATCCATCCTAATGCATCCCCTGCAAAGATTATTGAATGGTATCCAGATGCAGTTGCTCAGCTTGCCCTTCAGGGATTAAAAGCAGCTATTACCCATTTTGGAAGGGAGCCTATGGTTCTGATAGTACCTTACACTGCACATCAGGTTCAAATATTAACTGCTACCTCCGATGTTTGGACGGTGTTAGTCACCTCCTTTAATGGCCAAATAGATAATCATTATCCTAAACATCCTATTTTACAATTTGCCTTGAGTCAGGCTGTTGTTTTCCCACGTATTTTATCTCAAGAACCACTCCCAGATGGGGTAGTGGTATACACAGATGGGTCAAAAACAGGAGTAGGCACTTATGTGGTTGATGATAGAGTTACATCTAAACAATATAATGAAGCTTCACCTCAAATTGTGGAATGCTTGGTGGTACTGGAAGTCTTAGAAACTTTTCCAGGCCCCTTAAATATTGTGTCTGATTCCCTTTATGTGGTAAATACAGTTAAACTCTTGGAAGTTGCTGGATTAATTAGGCCCTCTTGCAGGCTTGTAGAAGTTTTTCAAAAGATTCAATCTACCTTGGTCAATAGAAGATATCCTGTTTTTATTACACATATTAGGGCTCACTCAGGTCTACCAGGTTCAATGTCTCATGGAAATGACCTGGCGGATCGAGCCACAAAGTTGGTTGCTATCGCCCTATCCTCAAAATTGGATTTGGCCAAAGATTTCCATAAAAAATTTCATGTGACAGCAGAGACATTACGTCGTCGATTTGATATAACTAGAAAAGAAGCTAGAGATATAGTTACTCAATGTCAGAATTGCTGTCAATTTTTACCCGTGCCTCATGTGGGAATTAATTCACGAGGAATTCGGCCATTACAGATTTGGCAAATGTATGTTACCCATATCCCATCCTTTGGGAAACTTCAGTATTTACATGTTTCTATTGACACCTGTTCTGGAATCATTTTTGCCTCCCCCTTATCGGGAGAAAAGGCAGCACATGTTATCCAACATTGCCTTGAGGCCTGGAGTACCTGGGGAAAGCCTAAAATTCTCAAAACTGATAATGGACCAGCTTATACTTCTCAAAAGTTTGGACAATTTTGTCGCCAAATGGAGGTGACCCACCTGACGGGCCTTCCATACAATCCTCAAGGACAAGACATCATAGAACGGGCTCATCACACTCTAAAATCTTATCTAATAAAACAAAAAGAGAGAGTTGAGGAGGCTCTACACTTAGTGCCACGAGTAACCGTTTCTATAGCACTCTTTACTCTTAATTTTTTAAATTTGGACAGTCAGGGCCATTCGGCTGCTGACCATCATTGCTTAGAGCCTGATAGGCCAAAGGAGATGGTCAAGTGGAAGGATGTCTTGACTGGCCAATGGAAAGGCCCGGATCCTATTTTAATAAGATCCAGGAGAGCTGTTTGTGTTTTTCCGCAGGAAGAAGACAATCCACTTTGGCTACCAGAGCGACTGACGCGACAACTTGTGGCAGCTGAAGATGGCCCCCCAAATTCATCTGCAGACGTTTTCAGTCCTTATTTGGATCCTCCAGCATTGGGTTCCTAGTATATGGGGGAACAACGATGGGCTATATTATCTGCTTTTCCTAAACTCATACCTGTTAGACATGATGCCGTGGTGTTTCCAAGATTTCTTACAACCAACAAAACCATGGGGCTGCCCTATCTTCCCTATGATAAAACCCACGCCCCCCTGGGGGAAAATCGCTCCTTACCTGAACGGGGCTCTCTCTGCTTTCAGATTACTGAGACAGGAAACTGTATAACTCTCTCGAAGAGAGCCTTGGGGTGGTTTTATGACAAGAGAAGCTGGGTTAAATTAACAACTAAAAAGGATAATAATAAAAAGGATAATAATTATGTCACTGAGTTCTCACAGTCCTTTTTGCAACCAGCCATTTGGACAAATGGAAAATTTTTACCACCTGACTTTACTGATAGGGAGCATCCCCGTCAACCTAAGGTCTCCCCCTTTTGTAGTCAAGAAGATGAGGGAGTTGTTCTGCCCTGGTCTGATTGTCAATCCAGAGTAACACAATGGACAGATATCAATGAAACCTTTTCCTTTTCACCCAATATGTTGGTGGATCCTGGAGCTGACTCGGTGATGAGAGAGGGCCCTTTTCTACAGGGCCTTGATATGAATCCCTTCCACAAATGGCTACTTTGTGGGATTAATGGCAGTTGTACCGACCTCAACCCCCTAGTCTTTCTCCAGAGTGGAGTGGCAGGAAAGACATCCTTTACGGGAATTATTAATGGAACTATGGTGAAACAGGGTTCAGATCAGGCCCCTCTATTGACAAATGCTACTCAGTTAATTACTGGAGTTAGCAAGACTATTGTAAATCAAACAAGTTATTTACCTACCCCGGTGTGTGTTTATCCCCCCTTCCTGTTTATTCTTTCAAATTCCTCATTTGAATACTGCACCAATGATTTATGCATGATGTCTCAGTGTTGGGCTGTTGGACAAGCTAAGCGTGCCATGGTTGCCAGGGTGCCACGATGGGTCCCTGTTCCTGTTGAAACCCCTTCTACCCTTTCATTATTCAGACAAAAGAGAGATTTTGGGATAACTGCGGCTATTGCAACGGCGATTTCCATTAGTGCAGTTGCAGCTACGGCTGCTGGGATTGCTATGACATCCTCGGTCCAGACAAGGACAGCCTTGAATCAGCTATCCGCTACAGTGGCAAAGGCGGTCAACCTCCATACTTCTACGAGTGCTCAATTGAAAGGCGGATTGATGATTGTTAATCACCGCCTAGACTTGGTAGAAGAAAGGTTAGATATTCTCTTTCAACTGGCGCAATTGGGATGTGAAAGAAAACTGGGAGCCCTCTGTATTACTAGTGTTCAATATGAAAACTTTACTCGAGCAGCTAATTTGTCCAGACAATTGTCTCATTACCTAGCAGGGGAATGGTCAGAAGGATTTGATGAACTTCTCGAGAAATTGTGAGCAGCGGTGGTGGCCATCAACTCAATGTGCGTGGACCTTTCACTGACTGAAAGACTCTCCTCCTGGATTTCTTCGGCCTTCTCCTCCTTTAAAGAGTGGGTGGGGGTAGGCCTGTTTGGTACAGCCCTATTTTGCAGATTAGTTAGTGTTCATGCTCTGGTTGGTCTGAAAGCTCAGAGCTCAACAAAAACGTGACAAGCTAGTAATCACTCAAGCGTTTGCTGCAATGGAGCAAGGCTCATCTCCCGAGATTTGGTTATCCATGTTAAAGAAATAGCCAGTGTTTAGGTCCTCAGCCGATGCACCCCAAGGGTTTAGCCCATTGCACTGAGACGGTGAGGTTATCCTAGCTGAGCGGCCTTTGGCCTCGTGCTTTGCTATGACTTCTCGGGACAGCTACCATTGGTCCCAACAACGGGAATAGGTTGACGCCAGAAGCCAGAAGCACACCACTAGCTGTGAGTCCACCCCATGACGGGCCTTGCGAGTGGCCACAACCTGGGGCGCACATTCAGAGAATGCCAGGTGTGGGTGCACAACCCTCACTGCCTAAGACAGGGAACTCACCTTTCATTGGTGCTGGAAATGGAGACAAGTCAACTAGCCTAAGACACGGGACATTGGCCAGTGCCTGTCATTTGTCTAAATAAAACAAAAAGTGGGAGATGTAGAGAGCTGCGGTGAGCGGTGACAGTATTCACCATTACAAGATGGCGCTGACATCCTGTGTCCTCTTATGGTAAACACGCTTAGTGCACATATGCAAGCAGTGAACGTGAGCCAAATCACGGCCCATCCTGGGGCATAATATGTGTTCTTGAGCAAGTAGCCAACCAGAAATGAACATGCCTCTCCAGGGTATATATAAGCAGTGCCTTTTCAAGTCCCGGGGTCTTCCTCTTCACATCGCAATAAACGCTTGCTGCAGAAGGATCCTGGTGTCCGCGTGCGTTCTTGCTGGTAAGACGATTGCGCGGGTCACATGACAACATATATGTATTTGTATTATGTGACTTTTTCATAAGACACACAATTCTGAACATATTTAGTTACTATTAAAAAGCATTCCTATGCTCTAAGTTAACAAAGCAAGTATGTTCTTTAGCTCTTGTTTTTTTTTTTTGTTTTTTTTTTTTTCAAATTCACCATGAATTAAATATTTAACTTTTTGTACTAAAGTTATTCTTGAAAAAGTATCTTGGAACTTCCGGTCTAGGCCCGAGCATAGAGCAGGTCACAGGTGGCAGCTCTGTACCCACCTCAGAAAACCGAGAGAAAGAGGGCCTCCCAGGAGCTTTAACTCAGGCAGCATCCCAGGTAAGGAAAAAGCAACACTTGCCCCAAACAGGGAGCCACCAGGACCCACTGGGATCCAGGAATTCACTCCTGGCTTGGAGCGCAGGCTCCATCCAGTCTGGGCCCAAACACTGGGCAGATCCTGGGAGTCAGCTCGGCACCCAATCTCACAGAAACCAGAGGAAGCGGGACTCTCAGGAGCTCTATCCACAGCAGTATCTTAAGCTAGGAGGTGGCAAAAACTTCCCCCAAGCAGGGAGCAACCGGGACCCACTGGGACCCAGGAATCCACTCCTGACCAAGAGCAAGGGCCCCTTCCGGTTTCCACCTGAGCACTGAGCAGATCTTGGGCCTCAGCTCTAACACCAGCAGCAAAATCCATCCCAAACAGCTCTGACACAACCTAGATAATAGGAAAGACAGGCTCCAGTCAGAGACAGCACAGATAGCACAAAGGCGATCCAGATGGCGAAAGGCAAGCACAAGAACATAAACACCAGCAACACAAGGTACTTGCCATTGTCAGAACCTAGTTCTCCCACGTTAGAAAGTCCTTAACTCCCCATATCACCAGGAAAGCAAGAACCAGATCTAAAATCACTTCTAATGATGATGGTAGAGGACTATCAGGAGGACATAAATAACACTATCAAAAAACTTGAGAAGAACACAGGTAAACAGGATGAAGTCCTTAAAGAAACACGAAAATCCTTTAAAGAATTACAAGAAAACACAAACAAACAGATGAAGGAATTGAACTAAACCATCCAGGACATAAAAATGGAAGTATAAACAATAAAGAAATCAAAAAGGGAGACGCCCCTGGAGATAGAAAACATAAGAAAGAAATCAGGAGTCATAGACACAAGCATCACCAACAGAATACAAGAGATAGAAGAAAGAATCTCAGGTGCAGAATATACCTTATAAAATATTGACACAACTGTCAAAGAAAACACAAAATGCAAAAAGGACTTAACAAAAGACATCCAGGAAATCCAGGACACAATGAGAAGACCAAACCTAAGGATAATAGGTATAGAAGAGAGTGAAGATTCCCAACTTAAAGGGCCAATAAATATCTTCAACAAAATTGTAGAAGAAAACTTCCCTAACCTAAGGAATGTGATGCCCATAGTCACACAAGAAGCCTACAGAACGCCAAACAGACTAGATCAAAAAAGAAATACCTCCCGTCACATAATAATCAAGACACAAACTGCACAAAACAAAGAATTTTAAAAGCAGTAAGAGAAAAAGGCAAAGTAATATATAAAGGCAAACCTATCAGAATTACACCTGACTTCTCACCAGATACTATAAAAGCCAGAAGATCCTGGACAAATATCATACAGACCCTAAGAGAACATACATTCCCGGCCAGGCTACTATATCCAGCATAACTCAATTACCATAGATGGAGAAACCAAGATGTTCCATGACAAAACTGAATTTACACAGAAGCTTCCCATAAATCCAGCACTACAAAGGATAATACCAGGAAAACTCCAATTCAAGGAGGGCAATCATACCCTAGAAAGAGCAAGAAAGTAATTGTTTTCCATCAAACTCAAAAGAAGATAACCACACAAAAGATGTCTCCACTATTAGCAAAAATGACAGGAAGCAACAACACCCTCTCCAAAACCCTCACCAACATGAACTCTCAATTCTGAATATCTATGAGCCAAATACAAGAGCACCCAGTTTCATAAAAGAAACTTTACTAAAGCTCAAAGCACACATTGCACCTCACACAATAAGAGTGGGAGACTTCAACTCCCCACTCTCAGCAATGGATAGATCATGGAAACAAAAACTAACTAAAGATACAGTGAAACTAACAGAAGTTATAAACCAAATGGACTTAACAGATATCTATAGAACATTTCATCGTAAAGCAAAAGAAAAAGAATATACCTTTTTCTCAGCACCTCATGGTACCTTCTCTAAAATAGACCGTATAATTGGGCACAAGACAGGCTTCAACAGATACAAAAAAAAAAAATGAAATAATCCCCTGCATGCTATCAGATCACCATGGTCTAAGGCTGGTCTTCAATGATGACAAAGACAATGGAAAGCCCACATTCACATGGAACCTGAACAACACCCTACTCCTTGATAATCTGGTAAGGGAAGAAATAAAGAAAGAAATTAAAAACTTTTTAGAATTTAATGAAAATGATGACACATCATACCAAAACCTATGGGATAAAATGAAATCAGTGCTAAGAGGAAAACTCATAGATCTAAGTTCATACAACAAGAAACTGGAGGGAGCATACACTAGCAGCTTGACAAAGCACTGAAAGCCTTAGAACAAAAAGAAGCTAATACACCCAAGAGGAGTAGACAGCAGGAAATAATCAAACTCAGGGCTGAAATCAACCAAATAGAAACAAAAAGATCTACCCAAAGAATCAATAAAACCAGGAGCTGATTCTTTGAGAAAATCAACAAGATAGAAAAACCCTTAGCCAGACTAATAGAGGGCAGAGAGACAGTATCTAAATTAATAAAATCAGAACTGAAAAGGGTAACATGACAACAGAAAATGAGGAAATTAAAAAACACATCAGATCCTATTACAAAAGCCTATACTCAACAAAATTGGAAAATTTGGATTAAATGGACAACTTTCTAGACAAATACCAGTTACCAATGTTCAATCAGGACCAGATAAACCATATAAACAGTCCCACAACCCCAAAAGAAGTAGAAGGAGTCATTAAAAGTCTCCCCACAAAGAAAAGTCCGGGACCAGATGGTTTTAGTGCAGAATTCTAACACACCTTCAAGGAAGACCTAATTCCAATCTCTTTAAACAATTCCACAAAACAGAAACAGAAGGTACACTACCCAATTCGTTCTATGAAGCCACAATTAAGCTCATACGTAAACCACACAAAGACCCAACAAAGAAAGAGAACTACAGACCAATCTCCCTTATGAACATTGATGCAAAGTTACTCAATAAAATTCTAGGGAACCAAATCCAAGAACATATCAAAACAATTATCCATCACAATCAAGTAGGCTTTATCCCAGGAATGCAGGGTTGGTACAATATTCGGAAATCCATCAATAAAATGCACTGTATAAACAAACTCAAAGAAAAAAACACATGATCATATCACTAGATGCTGAGAAAGCATTTGAAAAATTCAACACCCCTTCATGATAAAAGACTGAAAGATCAGGAATTCAATGTACATACCTAAACCTAGTAAAAGCAATATACAGGAAACCAGTAGCCAGCATCAAACTGAGTGGAGAGATACTTGAAGCAATCCCACCAAGATCAGGGACTAGACCAGGCTGCCCGCTCTCCCCCTACCTATTCAATATAGTACTGGAAGTTCTAGCCAGAGCAATTAGACAACAAAAAGAAGTCAAAGGTATACAAATAGGAAAGGAAGAAGTCAAAATATCACTATTTGCAGATGATATGACAGTATACTTAAATGAGCCAAAACTTACACCAGAGAACTCCTAAACCTGATAAACAACTTTAGCAAACTGGCTGGATATAAAATTAACTCAAGCAAATCAGTAGCCTTCCTCTACTCAAAAGATAAACTGGATGAGAAAGAAATTACGGAAATGACACCCTTCACAATAGTCACAGATAATATGAAATACCTTGGTGTGAACCTAACCAAGCAAGTAAAAGACCTGTATGACAAGAAATTCATGCTCCTCAAGAAAGAAATCGAAGCAGATCTCAGAAGATGGAAAGATCGCCCATGCTCATGGATTGGAAGGATTAATTTAGTAAAAATGGCTATTTTGCCAAAAGCCATCTACAGATTTAATGCAATCCCCATCAAAATTCCCTCTCAATTCTTCACAGAGATAGAAAAACCAATCTTAAAATTCATTTGGAATAACAAATAAACCAGGATAGTGAAAACTACTCTCAGCAATAAAAGAACTTCTGGGGGAATCACCATCCATGACTTCAAGCTGTACTACAAATAAATAGTGATAAAAAGTGTGTGGTATTGGAACAGAGACAAGTGGGAGGATCAATGGAATAGAATAGAAGACCCAGAAATGAACCCCCATACCTATGGTCACTTGATCTTTGACAAAGGAGGTAAAACCAACCAGTGGACAAAAAGACAGCATTTTCAACAAATGGTGCTGTTCCAACTGGAGGTCTGCATACAGAAGAACTCAAAATGACCGATATTTATCTCCTTGTACAAAACTCAATTCCAAGTGGATCAAGGACCTCAACCTAAAACCAGCCACACTGAAACTAATAGAAGAGAAACTGGGGAAAAGCCTTGAACACATGGGCACAGGAGAAAAGTTCCTGGATAGAACACCAATGGCCTGTGCTCTAAGACCAAGAATTGACAAATGGGACCTCATAAAACTGCAAAGCTTCTGCAAAGCAAAGGACACAGTCAATAGGACAAAGTGTCAACCAACAGATTGGGAAAAGATCTTCACCAACTGTACATCTGATAAAGGGCTAATATCCAAGGTATACAAAGAACTGAAGAAATTAGACTCTAGACAATCAAAGGACCCAATTAAAAAAATGAAGCACAGAGCTGAACAAAGAATTCTCAACTGAGGAAACTCGAATTGTTGAGAAGCACCTAAAGAAGTGTTCAGCATCCCTAGTCATCAGGGAAATGCAAATGAAAACAATACTGAGATTCCACCTCACACCAGTCAGAATGGCTAAGATCAAAAACACAGGTGACAGCACATGTTGGCAAGGATCTGGAGAAAGAGGAACACTCCTCCACTGTTGGTGGGATTGTAAACTGGTACAACCACTATGAAAAGCAGTCTGGCGGTATCTCAGAAAATTGAACATAGTGTTAACTGATGACCCAGCTATACCACTCCTGGGCATATACCCAAAAGATGTTTCAACATACAAAACAGGGACACATGCTCCACCATGTTCATAACAGCCTGATTTAAAATAGCCAGAAGTTTGAATGATCCCAGATGTCCTTCAACAGAAGAATGGATGCAGAAAATGTGGTACAATTATACAATGGAGTACTACTCAGCTATTAAAAACAATGAGTTCATGAAATTCTTAGGCAAATGGATGGAGTTGGAAAATATCATCTTGAGTGAGGTGACCCAATGTCAAAAGAATATACATGGTATGCACTCACTGATAAGTGGATATTAGCCCAAAAGTTCACAATATCAAAGAAACAACGCATAGACCACATAAATCTCACATAGAAGAAGGAAGACCAATGTGTGGATGCTTTGGTCCTTTCTAGAAGGAGTATCAAAGGTTTCAACCAGAGCTCCCAAAGTTTAAACCACCAGCCAGAGATCACAAAGTGAGGGACTCATGTCTCCACCTGTATAGGGAATTGAGGTTGACCTTGTCAGACTTCAGTGTAAGTGGAGGACCATGGTCTCTGAAAGTTTGGATCCCCTACTGCTTGGGAATTCAAGAGCAAGGAGAAGGGACTGGGAGGATGTTTGGAGCACACCCTCATAAAAATAGGAGGAGGGGGTTTGGGATAAGGGGTTTTGGTGGAGAATGGGAAAGGAGATAACATTGAAAGGTAAATTTGTGTAATATCCAATTTAAAAAAAAACAAAGATAAAGGGTCTAAAAAAAGAGAGGGTGAGAGGTTACTTATTTTAAATTATTTTCAAAAGTTTCTAGGAGTTGCTAATTGGCTAAGATCCTATCTTTAGCTCTCCACAAAAGAATTTAAGTCTCTGTTCAATATTCTCAAGAGAGATGTAAATCCTAATTTTCCTCAACAATTAATTGAAAAAAGAGAGGTAATCTCACAAAAAGTAGAAGAAGCTATTACTAATCGATATATTATATAGTCTGATTAGTTGTCAGCGGTGCTATAACAGTCCTTTGACAAAAGATTATTAATATAGATTTATATATCCTTTAATGGGGTCTTCATGACTCTCTGAGTGTGGAAGGAGCTACTGTTGGCGCTTCTGCCCTGATTTCACAAGAACTCTGAAATATTGGCTTTAAAAACAAAAGAGGGGGAATGGTGCCCCTCAGAAAGAGTCCCCCTGAAACACTCTCCATCATACTTTGTTCAATTTTATCTCTCTAAAGCTTAAAGCTCATGGCAAGTCTTCTGCTGACTGTCTCTGGTACCACCGAGACCAACAAAACTTTGCCACAGATATGGGGAAAGACCCTCTTACCCTTGAAGGGAATGGCCCAGACCCAGTTCCATTATGGGGCCAAGGATTGATATGCCTGTCTGATACCACAGAAGGCACAGCTAACTGGCTACCAAAAAGATTAATGAAAAAAATAGATACCCCCACAAACCCAGGCCCAACCATAAATAAGATGAATAACAATGTATATCCAGGGAAGAGAAATCTCCCTGAAAATTCCCTTCTTTTTCCTTTTTGTTCCCTTCTAGGTAAAAATGAATCACCCGTGATGTCTGCTGTTAGAAGTTCTAATCCAGATGCTGGCCTCCGAACTTATACTACTCAGACCTTCTAAGGGCCACTGACAAGAACATCAAACACCCAGAGACTGACATCACTAGTCTGAAGAAATCCCTTGTTTCACTGTATGAAGCGACCTCCTAAAATAATAAAAGATCCTTATTGACCTTGATTTACTCTATCACAATTGAAAAGGCTGTGTACAGCTCTTGACTTTGTACAGGCCTTAAAGAAGAAGGTTGCCTTTACATAGACAAGACAAGGAGGGTTAAAGAGAGCATGAAATAGGTCAGTGAAGGGCCTAAGAAAAATCAGAGAGAGAAAGATACAGATGAATGTTGGTACAAGAATTGATTTTCAGCTTCTCCAAGGTTGTCAACCCTATTTCCTCCCATCTTCGGACCATTGTTTGGGTTCTTTTTGCTTATTTCTGCTGGTCCCTGGCCCTCAAATAGGCAGACTAACTCTGTGATACAACAGATAAATAATTTGGTAGCAAAACCTATTCAGATACATTATCATAAGTTAGCTATGGAGGACCATGAGACTCAATATGAGGTTGTTACTTTATACAGGGTGTTTCCAAAACCCATCTCCACCCAACCTAAAAGTGGGGACTTCTGCCCCTAGACCAAGCAGAGAGGGGCCACCCAGAACCCCTCTGACAGGTGTCTGAATTCTTTCTTGGGCTGTGAGGTTAAGCACTGCAAGGGAATACAAATAAAAGATAAAAATATCTATCTGGGTTCCCTGAGGGACAAGCCTGACTGCATAAGGGGTGATATCAAAAGTATCCCCTCTCCAGGAAAAAGCCATCAGAATGGGTATGGCCCTCATGCCTCACTGGACAATGACAGGGGGACTGGAGCCATTACAAGGTCCACTTTAAGTACTAGAGGTCAGACATCTATTCCTGCCTTCGCAAGAATAGAGTTGCCAGAGCCCTTCTATACTTAGAGAAGGGAGGATATGTCAGGGGCAGCCCTGCTTACCCACTGAAGGCCTAAAATCAGCCATAGGCCTAAAATCAGCAATAGGCCTGCTATACATGTATACTAACACCAAGTCCTGGGTCTCAGTGAAAAAATATTGAAACAGATGGCTATAAGCTAATGTAAACAGGCAGCTTTTGTGGAAATTTACAAGCCTAAGTAGTCTTTGACCTTGTAAATAGGTAGCCTTGGCAGACAATAGCAACATAGATAGGGACAAGCGTGTCATAGGCAGAGTCATAGTGACTTGTCCACTGAACCTTCACCCAGCCGAAACCCGGTTCTGAAAGATATCTGTATTCCCCCTGAACACCCACACTCCAGTGTCATTCCCTTCCCCATATCCTTCCTTTCTGTGTTAATAACCCCTGTGTGAATGAACTAAGATTTGAGAAAAAAATAAATTATTTTAAAAAAAAGAAAGAAAAAGAATCTTTTAAGCTACATAGAAATTTGATGGCACTGTTTGTTAATAATTCACAAAAAATAAGAATTTAATACTGATTACATTAACTTAACAAGGTTATAACAAAAATTTCAATATTCATTTAAACTGATCTGATTACAATTCTTACAATATTTCATACCACTTTTAAAATTATAACATAATTACATTATTTCCCAACTCTATATCTTCCCACTAACTGCTGGAATGAACTCTCTTGCTCTCTCTCTAATTCAATTACTCTTTTACTACATCTAAATACATAAATGTAACCTGACGTTTCTTTATAATGTTATGTTTTTTAATAGGAAATGACGTCAGGGCTGACCACTTGGTCTTGGATAAGAAGATAAAGTCCTAAAATTGTGATATATTTTCCTTTTAATATCTACTACATTTAAAATAATTTGACAGATCCTTCTGGTCTGTACTGGTGCACTGGGCAGACCTAGGGTGCAAGCTCTGCACTCAATCCCCTGAAACCCAGAGGAGGCTAGACTCCCAGAAGCTCTAACATGCCCAGGATCACAGGTGAGAAGGCTGTGACCCCACACTCCTCCCCCCAACAGGGAGTAATTGAAACCCTCATGGCCAGTGGCTTCAGATCCTTCCTGTCTGTATCAGTGTCCTGAGCAGTCTTAGGGCACCAGATCTGCACTCAATCCAAAACATCTATAGGAGGCTGGACTCCCAGGAGCTCTAACACACACAGAAACATAGGAAAATAGGAAAACAGAATCTCTGGAGCTTTGGCACACCCAGATTTCAGGATACCAGAGGCAGCCTGACTCCCAGAAACTCTTAGACCCAAGATCTTGGGATCACAGAGACAGCTGGATTCTGAGACGTTCTACCACAACGAAGATAACAGGAGAGAATGGCTCCAGTCAGAGATAGTAAGTGAAGGTAGCATTAAAAAGATTTCATAGCACAGCTTGGGACAGATCACAGCAGACTAGACGGTTCCACGAGGAGAGGTTTATTAAGAGAGTGGGAGAGCAAGAGGAGAGAGAGAAGAGTAGAGAGAGAGTAGAGGAGTGGAGGCCGGCCATGACCACGTGGAGAGATGGGGAAGGCAAGGGGGGAGGGGAGACAGCAACCTGCAGGCACGGGACAAGGGGCCAAGAGAGAGAGGAGGGGCCAAGCAGCCCCTTTTATAGTGGGCAGGCCTACCTGGCTGTTGCCAGGTAACTGTGGGGAAGAGCATACCTGGCTGTTTTCAAGTGACTGTGGAGGTGGAGTTTAACAGATTACTAACAGCACTAGAGATAACCAGATGGCAAAAGGCAAGCACAAGAACATAAGCAACAAAAAACAAGGTTACTTGGCATCATCAGAATCCAGTTCTCCCACTATAGCAAGTCCTGGACACTTCATCATACTGGAAAAGCAGGATTCAGATTTAAAATCACTTCACATGATGATGATAAAAGACTTTTAGAAGGACATAAATAACTCCCTCAAAGAAATACAGGAGAACACAGGTAAACAGGTAGAAGCCCTTAAAGAGGAAACACAAAAATCTCTTAAAGAATTACAAGAAAACACAACAAAACAGGTGAAGGAATTAAACAAATGCATTCAGGACATAAAAATTGGAAGTAGAAACAATAGCGAAATCTTATAATTTTCAAGAAAAGAGGGACTGTGGATGGGGCCATGGAACTTTAAACAATATCTTCATAAAATAAAAAAAGGGGGAAGTATATTCCTGTACACCACAAATTCATTTAAATCATATTCTTTTTATTTTAAATATTTTTAAAATTTTGGATGTCAAGGAACTTTCTGCTGAGTGTATATGGCACCATACAACTAGGCATATTCATGTTTAGGTGAAAAGGAAGGATCCACTTACTGGCATATAGCATGATCCTCATCAGGTTTTAAATATGGGCAAGAGGGCATATTTATGTGTTTTCTGCAGGATTCCAAAGTAGCATGGTGGCTGCCTGAGTGACTGGTGAGACCTGTTGATGTTGGGACAAAGAATGATGCTGACCTGTGAGCTTGCTGAGTGCCCTGACAGTGGTGACTAGGAAGCTGTATTGGACATATGTTCCTGATCCACCTTTGCTTGCCTGTATCCCAGATGGGACAATCTGCCTTGCCTCATGTTTTTACACCCTGTCTAACAGAGAACCAAAAAGAAAAGTTACAAAGACTCTTGTATTTTTCTTGAATGTGGCCAGTTATTTGGACTCAATCATGGACTGGTCTAGAAATCAATTCAGTATTGGAAATAACAGTCTTCATTTGGAAGTTTGGTTCTAGACATTTTCAGTGACATATTCTTCATATCTAATATAAGTTGCATTGGTTGTACACTTTCTAATTGTGTCAGTGTGTTTAAACCCGACATGTCTGTTATGAAGGTCTATCAACCAGCATTTGTTTTATTGCCCTGAGTATCACAGAACCTTGATATTCTGAAAAAAAAAAAAAAGCTTCCAAGTACTGGGAGAAGGGAGTCAGGCTTTAAGCAGAAGCAAGAGAGTAGTAGGCTTGATTATTGCTGGTATAACAGCTTTGATTATATTAATTGCTAGCACCACTGCTTCTGCAATTGCTTTGACAAAATAAGTTAAGACAGCTACTTTTGTTAATCATTTAGCAAAAAATGTTACTAATGTGTTAAATATACAAGAGGATTGAGATAGGTATTTGGAACAACAGATTGATGCTTTTTATCCTATTCAAATTATTGGAAGGAGGTTCAGAGTTTAATAGTAAGGAGCCATCTTGAGTGTCATGCCAAGTACCATCGAATTCGTGTTAGTTCTAAAATTTACAGTAGTAGTCATTATAATTAGGAAAAAGTTTAAAGATACTTGCAGTGTATTTGGCATGATTTTAACACCTCTCTGGATGTTTTTACTTTTCATAGAGAGCTTATGAATTTAAAGAATGCTGCTCTGATGAGTGTTGATTCTGCAGATACTGTTGTTACAATTACACATGGCCTGAGTGACATCAGTATTTCTATTTTGGTCAAGCTTCAAGAATGCCATTATATAGCTTGATCATACTAGCCCTTTATTTCCTGGGAATACTTTTCTTCCTGCCCATCATGTTAAAGCTTGTCTTTAACAACATCAACATGTTGGTAGCCGAAGTAAATTGCTTGAAACTGAAAATTGACCCCAGAGAGAGTTATTAAATTATCAGGGTGACAAGCCAAGGACAGATTAGATTTTGCACAGAGCATTACCAACCTAAGACAAAAGTGCATTGCTTTTGATAACGCATATTCCAAGATGGTTAAGGAAGGCTTTCTTGTCAGAACCACCTGAGGCAGGCTCAGTCGTGTTTATGCAATAAAAAAGGGGGAGAAGCAGAGAACTTTTGGGGCTGCATGGCAAGAATCTGAAATGGGGCAAGGACAAGGAAATGGTCTACTTGGCAGGAATATGACATTGGCCAAAGACAAGAAAATGGGCTTCAGGCAAGAATCTGACATTAGGCTAGAACAAAAATGTGATTTCAGACAGGAATCTAAATCTTAGGCTAGAACAAGAAAGTAGGCATCAGATATGGAAATGACTTTGAGCTAGGACAGGGAAGAAGGCTCAGATATTTTGGTCATCCTGATAAAACCTCTGAAACAGTGACCATGGGAGTGTTCATGTAACTTTGCTTATTGTCTTGCTTGCTCTTTGACTATTTGTGTTTATTGTCTTCCTTGTTCCTTGAATATTTGCATCTATTGTATTGCTAACTCCTCAACCTAGAACTGACCTACTTGCATGTAATTAAAATGGTATAAAAGCAAAAAGGAGGAGGGGAGATAGGATAGGAGGTTCCTTGGGAGGGGAAATGAGGAATGGGGATAACATCTGAGAGGTAAATAAATAAAATATCCAATAAAAACAAACAAGCAAACAAAATAACAAAGAAGTAAAAGGTATCATATATCTTATCATATAAGAACTATGAAACTTTGATTTATAAAAACAATTTTAAAAAAAGAAAATCTTAAATTTGCTATACAGTCTCTCAGGCTGCAGAACAAGGTTTGATCTGAACACAGTTAAAAGGCCCTATGGAAGTGCTAGCCTCAAATGAACATTTATGATAAACCAATTAAAATAGTCATTCAAGTTTTTTTTTTAAAGAAAAAAATAATTTGGCATAATTAATATCTGGAAATCTCTAAAATAACAGAATTAATAAGACTAAATATTTGCACTTGCAAATGTCTTAAATTAAATATGGAAACAGAGAATTTTTTCTTTTAAAGTATTTTTATGGCCACCTATCTATTAACATAGTGAATGAGGTATTAATATTTACAAATTGGTTGATAAATGAATAACCCTATAGACCTGAAAATATTGTGAATAATTGTGATTTATTGTGTGACAGTAATAAGTTTGTTAACTTTGTTAAATTAATGTATAAATGAATTTATGTGATTAAAGATTAAATAGTTATTAGAAATAAGTATGTTTTTCACAAATAAACTATGTGTGAGAATAAAAGTTAATACACAAGGAATATCTTGGTCTTTCCTAGGGAAGATGAAATATATTTAAAAAAGGAACACATGTGACCATATATAAGAAATTACTTATGAAGTTTGGTAATAATGTTTAGAATAGACTCACACACAATGCATAAAGCATTCCAAGAACGTAAGATCTAAAGGAAAGAAAGACTGAGCAAGTATTCCTACAAAAATATATGGTTAGTAAGATCTGAGAGTTCTCACTATATTTTAAGAGTATTAAATATATTATATCATTCAAATTTCATCATGACTATGCAAAATTGGATAATATTAAAATTTCCCTATCACGTATGAGGAAAGCAGGGCATAAGACCTTTCTTGAAAATTTGGGGCAAGTAAGATGGCTCAAAGGAGAAAATAACTTACCATATAACCCTAGCAACCTGCATGTTTAAAAAAAGTTAGACTCAGTAGCTTGTCTCTAATCCCAGGATTATAACAGTGAGATGGAAGACAGAGAAAGGAAAATTAGCAAAGTGTACCATGTAAAATCTTGATCAAAATGCATCATGAGAAGACTCAGTATCTTCAGGTAGCTAGGAGTAGGGTCTCAAAGCCCATCCCTTCAGTGACACACTTCTTCCAACAAGGCCACTCCTACTCCAACAAGAACACACCTCCTAGTAGTGGCATTTTCTTGGCCAAGCATATTCAAACCACCAGACCACTATACTGATTTCCATAGTGGTTGTACATGTATCTACTCCTACCAGTAATGGAGGATGTTCCTTTTGATCTACATCTTAGCCAGTATGAACTGTCATTTTTGTCATTGATCTTAGCCATTTTGACAGTTATAAGATAGAATCTCGGGTTTATTTTGATTTACATTTCCCTGATGACTATAGATGTTGAACAATAAAGTGTTCCTCTGCCATTGGAAAGACCTCTGAGGAGACTTCTCTGTTTACATCTGTACCCCGTTTTTAATTGGAATATTTGGGTTTTATTTAATATATAGTTTCATGAGTTCTTTATATATTTTGGACGTTCAAGCACTATTGGATATGGAGTTGGTAAAAAAATCTTTTCCAATTTTGTAGGCTGCCTCTTTATGCTATTGATGATGCTTTTTGCCTTATAGATTTTTATTTTCATCAGGTCCCATTTATTAATTATTGATATTAGTGCCTATGCTATCAGTGTTTGGTTTAGGAAGTTGTTGCTTGTGCCAATGTATCTAAACAGTTTCCCATTTTCTCTTTCATTAGATTTAGTCGGTCTGGTTTTATGTCTTTGGTCCACTTGGAGTTAAGCTCAGGGCAGGGTTGTAAATATTGATGCAGGCATTCAGGGTTTACCAGCACCATTTATGGAAGATGCTGTGTATTTTTTTCTCCAGTGTGCAGGCCTAGCTTCTTTATCAAGAATCAGGTGCCATATAAAAAATCACTGTCTCATGGTGGAAGCAAAAAAGCAATGGCAGCAGTACCCTATTTCTGAGGAGAACTTCCACTCTAATCATTAAACATAGAGAGGTTGAGTTGCTGCAGGCTTGGAGACTCTGACCATATTTTCTAGTCTTTTCATACAAGATACTCTGAAGGCTATGGAAAGAGAAATCTGGGAACCAACCCAGTCACCAATCCCTCCACATACAATCTGTTCTTCTTTTAAAATGGGCTTGAGAGGTAGTGACACAGAACATGTGGGAGTTTCCAACCAGTATTTGGTTTAACTTGATACCACACCATGAGATGGAGCCTTTCCCTAACTTGCCTGTATGGTCAGAAACCCGAAACTGAATAGACCAGATACCATATAGAAACAAACAGGACTGAAAAAAATAAATAAATACAATTATTTCTAATGATATTGTACTATACTTAAAGATTGGTGCATTGTCCAGTCATCATCAGAGAAGTTTCCTCTGGTAGAAGTTGAGAGTGAGTGCAGAAATCACAGCCAGATATTCTTTGGAAAGATAGTATAAATTGGTTGACACTCCCAGATGGCTCATGTTAGAAATGTCAGAACAGGAAAGAAGATAGGGAAGAAAGATTGTAAATGTCAGAAGTGATGCAGAACCCACGTGGGCTCACATAGAATGAAATAGCAACCAAGGAGCCTATATGGGTCTACATGATGTCCTCTGCATATTTGTTATGGGTGTTAACTTGTTCTTTTAAGACTTCTAATAGTTAGAGCACAAGTATATTATTGACTTGCAGGCTACAAGGAGGTTAGGGATATTTAGCATTAAAAGCAAAATGGAACTCTTGTCATTTGTGACTACATAGGAATGAAGAAGCCCTTATGTTAAGTGAAATAATCCAGGATCAAGATGCCAAATAAATTATTCTAAAGCCTATGATCTAACCAGTCTAAAATATATATGTGAACATATATGAATATATATACAATTACACACATATATATAATTTTATTGTAAAATATTCATTTAAATTATCATAATGCCAATTATTCAAATCATTGATTTTTCTTGTATGCTATTGCATTAACTGTAACTTTACCTTGTACGATTCACTACATGTTGATTAAAATGCAATTAATTCTATATCTATATACTATATTATGTTCATTTCTATATTTTATCAAATGAATAAAAATGAAACATAATATACTGAAAATAGTGGTGTGAAATAAATAATAAAATAGATTCACTATTACTTTTTCAAAAATAATTTATTTTATCCTGAAAATATTTTGTATTTCAGTTGTGGTAAACAGATGTCTCTGTTGTAAGAAAGAAAAAAACATTATTTATGCTCCTGAGAGTGCCAAATACTTTTTTTTTTATAATTATACCATATATACCTGTACACTGGCTATTCATAAAATTAACTTGTCTTTTTTTTCCTGAGTTTATGCTGTTACTTTGTGATCCTCTCTTTCAAACATTTAGGATCAGAAGTGGAAGGTCAATGATAATAAATTTGTTTAATTGTCTTCATTATAATGAAATCCTGTTATTCCACACTGTGATTAATATCCCCTCTCTGAATCTATCTAATAAATACATGACTACCAATTTGGGAATTAAAATCAGTAGACACTGGAGTATGATAATCTATTATAGATCCACACATATATAGCAAATTTGGCATCTGTGCAAAGTCAAATCAACAGATAATGGAAAATCTCTTGATTTGAACCAATTGTATATGTATATGGAATGTAATAAAATGACTTCAATCCGTGTATTTTTGCCATACTCAAAAATATCAGCCTTAATATAAAACTGGCAAGTATTACATCATAAGAAAATGAAAACATAAGTGTCCTTAAGTGTGGAAAATGACACATAATACTTGAAAAAATATTACTAGGAGTCTAATTCAGGGCTTCTATTCCTGCACAAATATCGTGACCAAGAAGTAAGGTGGGAAGAAAATGCTTATTCAACTTACACTTCCATGTTGCTGTTCATTACCAAAGGAAGTCAGAACTGGAACTCAAGCATGTTAGGAAGCAGGAGCTGATGCAGAGTCCACGGAGGGATGTTACTTACTGGCTTGCTTCCCCTGGCTTGCTCAGCCTGCTTTCTTATAGAACACAAGACTACCAGCCCAGGGATGACACCACGCACAATGTGCCCTCCCACCTTGATCACTAATTGAGAAGCACTAATTGAGGTATTTTCTCAACTGAAGCTTCTTTCTCTATGATAAATCCAGCTTTTGATAAGTTGAACACAAAACCAGCCAGTACACTTGGATTTCATCACAAACGTGCACAAAAACTGCTTTTTGAAAATTATGAAAGTTGTTGCTCAGAGAATGTAGTGTATGTTCAGACTGGATTTGCTAATATTTTAGTAGATGAAGGGCTTATGTGAACAGTATAGAAAAAACACTGAAAGAATAATAGCAGTGAAACTAACATGCATTACATAGGCAAAATATGAATGTACACTTCAAAAAAGATGCATGATTGGTAAATCAGTATATGAAATGATAACCACATGAGTAGTTACTAGGAAAATGAAAATAAAAACCACAAGACTCTGCTATCAAAAAGCTATTAGAATAGTTACATGTAAAACCACTGACCATACCAAGTACTTTTAATGTTCTTAGTGTTGAAAATAGCCACTTACTTGAGAAGTATATAATTTCTTATAAGAGTAGACATGCATCTACCATGTGACTCAGCCATCCAACTCCTAGGAATGTTTGCTAAAATAAACAAAAACATATGTTCATAAAAATACTTGTACAGAAACGGATCATAGCAACTTTATTCACAGTAGCCACAAACGTAATAACCACACAAATGAATATGGCTAAATTATTGTACTTATAGAAAAACATATCAGTGCTGAGCAACAAATAGGAAAAAAAATACTCTTAACATATACAAAGTGGAAATTTTCTAAATATTTGTGCTAAAGAATGAATACTGGCAACAGGATGAATTTTCCATGATATTGTTCATTTACAATTGTAGAAATTGAGAACTAATCTGTGGAAACATAAAACAGACAGAGGAAAGAATAATATACACGTATAAGAAAACTTTTAGTATGATGAAAAAATTACATTATTTGTGTGGCAGTAATTATTCCAAATTTGATACATTTATTTGCTGTGTATGTCATATTTTAATACTTATTTTAAAAGGGGTAAAACTGTCAGGATCATCCTTAGTATCCTCAGAACAAACCAAAAACAAACAAACAAAAAATAATAACAAAAGGAATGAAAGGAGAGAGACAGAGAGAGACAGAGAGAGAGACACTTGGAAAGAGAGAACAAACTCCACAAATTTGTCATCTGGCCTCTATATGCATTTCCAGGTAATATAGCCACACTACACTTACAGAAACATATTTGCATACATGTGAACAATTTATACAGTTGTAATTAAAAAGCACATTAGAAACGAACGGATTATGCAAAGCTTTATAGCTATTTGAAACTTAAGATAATGCAGCCACACATTGTATTGTGTAATTTGTGTGTGTGTATGTGTGTGTGTGTTAAAAATTCAAGAGTTTATGTATATTGTCACATCAGGAAAGTTGTAAACAGTTCTGAAAGAGCTATGTACATCCTGAGTCTGTGATAAACATATTCTCATGTAAAGAATTAGAATTTTGTCTCTGTTTAAAAAAAATCACAAAGCAATAGAAGAAGAGACAAAGCATATATTGTGCAAGAAGTTAATACATAACCTTCTGATGAAAAGTATAATGCAATGTAACCATTGAATGTATATACTAACAGTAGAAAATATATGGAGTGATATAAATTGTCTACATGAAGAAATGACTGTGACTTTAAAATTAAAAATAAAAAAATTATATAGTATAAATAATGTTATATGATACTAGTTGTACTTGATATGTAAGAAAGAAAATGCACATGTGAACACATGTACATGTACACACACACACACATACACACAAATACAAACATACACAGGCACATGAGTGAGCACTATGATTGAAAACTCTCACCTAATTTAAAAACTCATAGTTTAGAAAGAAACTTCATTAAAACATAGAAGTTTGAGGCTGGAGAGATGACTTAGGTGTTAAGAACATTGAATGCTCTTTCAGAGTTCCTGAATTTAATTCACAGCAAACACGTGGTGGCTTACAAGCAGAAGAGGGATCTGATGTCCTCTTTTGGTGTGTCTGAAGACAGTGATAGTGGATTCACTTATACAAAATAAATAAATCTTTAAAAAGGTTCATAAATATTATTTTGTATGAGGTTTTTATAGGTTTCTTTCCCTTTTTCTTCTCAATGTATTTCCTCTATAAGTAGATAAATAGGAATTTATAATTATGAACATCTTCTACAGAGATAATGTTAAACTTAAACCAATAATATAATCCTATATGTTATGTTAGAGCAGAAATATTTTCAAAAATATTCATGGTTTCCTTAACTCAAGACCTAAGTCACTTTCCTTTTTTGATTTCACCAATTCATTTTTTTATTCAATTGGAGAGAAGAATATAATAAATGATTACTCAATGGACAACAAAAGTAAAAATAAACACTCAACCTTACTACTAATCTAAGAAATGGATATTTATAGTATTGAGAAAATATTTAAGAAATATCAGTCAAAATGAGAATAGTAACAATCTCTTGAAATATCTTAAGTTGTGTTTGACTTATTTATATGTACTATGTCAACTTGTTTCATTCAGTACATTTAATTTCAAAAAATAAAAAATAAAAATAAGGTGACCTTAAAAGCCCCTTGGCCAGCCTGGGATGTATAGTGATATTGTCTCTCAAAACAAAAACAAAATTCTCCCCATTCCATTATTTGCTAAAAATAGGTGTTCAATAAATCAAAAATCTGAATGTAAAAATAAATCCAATCAATTCAGTTAACTTGGTAAATTAAGGGATTCAATGGGTACAGATGAAAAGATTACTAAATAAGTGGTTCAAAAAAAGACTTAGGGGTATTAAGAAATTTAAAGTATTTACAGTTATTAGTATACTTCAGTGATCTTGGCCCCCAACACGTGTGATTCCTGGATTCTATTACTACTTCAGGAAAATAAACACACAAACAAATCTACATCTTAACTCATAATTAACTCAAAAAAGAGTAATCTCTGATGGTACAGACGGTAGCATGTTAATTATACTACTATAGTACTACAAAATATCAGAATCATCATTTAAACTATGTCTATTACTCTCAGTACAAATAAATGGCATGATAATACTTATTTTTTACCCAGCTATTTGAATTACTGTTCACATAGAGTTTGTTTAGATTAATATTACAAAGCAAGAAGTTAAATGTAAGCCCCTTCTATTACTAATAGTACTGTCACAAGAAAAAATAGGCATCTTTGGCTGAAGATTGGAATGGTTGAGCTCTTATGCATTTCAAATTTTAAGAACCTCCATGGACATTTGTATTCTGTTCAAAATTACAAAATAACCATAAAGTTTTTCACAATCAAATTTCTAGATATTTATTTTATGTTAATGTTCTGAAGTACATTCTAATGCATGCAACAGTTATACATGAACAATTTTTATAACAGTAAAATGTATATATGTAAGCAAAGACATGATATAAATATATATATTCCCCACAACAAGTCTCTGATTAAATATAGCAAGGTAGTTATAAGGGAGTATATATCTATTTAAAGCAATTCATTGATCATTCCTGTTAAAACGTAGCTATAAATTAGCAAATCCCAAACAATCATATGATATCACACAGGTAAAACAATATACATAAATTGTCAGGTGTATATATGCATAAATGGACTTCTTGAAGAAAGTAGATCAAAATGTTAAAAATAGCTAACTTTTCGTAAAATTAAATATGACTATCATCAGAATCTTCTATACTGAATCGTAATTTTTAAAATGTACATGTAATTTGACTTACAGATAAGTAAATACAAATTCTTTATTAAATTAACAATACATTTCTTAAGAATACATGACTAAATGAAAAATACAAACTCTATAATAAAAGTAGTACAATAAAGAGTCTCATTTTAATATATTTCTTCATTTGAAATTAATAATGCAGCATATTTTCTATTCTAAACATAGCACTTATAGTCTATAACCAAGTTTAGAGAGCAAATGTGGTTAAGTAGGTTATTTTTCATTTGTATGCCAAGTCACCTCTTGATATTTCTGCTTGTCTGGAAATATCAAGATATCTTCCAATCAAATCTTTAACAAGTTATAGCCTCTGAATTTTTATTAATGGACAAAGGGGCAGTTCTGTTCATTCATAACAAATGGTGGCTAATATGTCCCTTACCTTTCCATGAAAAGTAAACACTGGTCTTTTGAGTTGTAGCAAAATTGAATCCTGTAAATAAAAATAACAGATATCTGTTTTTAAACTCCATTTTGAAAAAGTTTGTTCACATATTAGTTCACTTACAAATCATCTTTTAATATAGTTACAATTCCAAATTAGAACAAAATTGGTGGCAGGTGACATTTTAAATACATAACCAAGGATGCACTTGGATTAAAACAAATCCCCCCTCCCATTGTGCTGTTTCTGGAAATGAAACCTGCTGCGCAGAAGTCTGAAACAGAATTCTCTGCTTTTATAAAAAATATTACCTTACATTTAAATGGCCCTTTGTTTTATCTAAAATGTTGCCACACGCATTAAAAAGGACTAAGTGGCAATTTAGCAGTAAGATTACAGTATATAATATGCTAGCTTTAAACCAGAAATACAATTTTAAAAAATGATGTAACGGACTCACAACAACGTGGCTTCGCAAACCTTGTAGATGGATATAAACCAGGCTTGCCAAACATCACAGACAGCGCTTATTAAATCGGCTACGTGGAATGCAATGTGCGTGCTGTCTAGCCCCTCCCCACCTACACAAATAAAGGACTCCCCCCTTTCTAGTGTAAAACACATGCTCTTGGAATATTTAGAGGAAATCTTGTCTGTTTGTTTGCGTATGTGTTCTTTATTTTTCCTCAATCATCCATAGCCCCAGTGTCCTATGACGTCACTTAAAGCATTTTCACTTTTTTTATTTTTTTATTTTTTTTCATTAACAATTTTCTGTGTGGTGGTCGTGATCAACCAAATAGGAATTCAGGATGGGCAGTTGAGCATAGGGGCTCCTTTTCTTCCGTTGTTAGTAACTATAGCTGGAGTTTTTAGCTCTTGTCTGTGTGTGTGTGTTTTTTTTTTCCTCTAAGGAGAGAATTTTGAAAGAGTGGGGTAGCGGTCTTCAGAGGCTCTGTGCCTTAGTCACCCCGGTGTCTCTGGGAAGATGGGAGGATCCGGGAGGAAGGGCGTTTTCCTTCGGCCATTCTTTGGCCCCAATACTAGTCAATCAAGTCGTCTCAGCAAATGAGGAGTGAACTGAAAGCATCCTGGGAACGAATTTAATGGGAGGGCTGTCAACAAGGGAGGGGCTGCCCATCCTAACCCAGGAGACGGTTCTGGGTCCGATACTGCGTCATTGGACTGCGGCAGGTCTCGGCACAGGTCCTTTGCGGCCTGACAGGCCTCATAGCTGAGGCTCCCGGCTGCTTCCCCTGCTGCGGGTTCCTGCGCGCCTTCTCTGTGGTCCCGCCCCTACCGCGCCACTGCCACAGCCGCTGCAGTCTGTGCCGCCACTGGTTCCCGGCCGCAGCCGCTGCAGTCTCCGCCGCCTGACCAACTCCGGCCTTCGCCCCCGCCGCCCTAGCCGCCGCCCCAGCCGCCGCCGCCACCGGAGCATCCGTGAGTCCTTTTCTGTCCATCTCTGGGTGCACGATCTCTGCTGTTGTCACCACCTTAAAGAGGTGTACGGGGCTAGCAGTATGGCAGAAGCAGATCCTAAAATGGTCACGGAACCTGCTGTCCATGGGGTTGCTGAAGAGGTGATGGCTAGCTCAGCTGGTGATTCTGGAGATGAATCTGACAGCAATAGCTCTAGCAGTACCACTAGTTGCAGCAGCAGCGGCAGCAGCGACAGCAGCAGCAGCAGCAGCAGCAGCAGCAGCAGCAGCAGCAGCAGTAGCAGCAGCAGTAGCGGTAGCAGTGGCAGCAGCAGCAATGGCAGCCGCATTCACCAAAAGAAGAGGGTACCCGAGCCTTCCAGAAGGGCCCAGCGACGTCCCTCCGGGAAATATTTCATGGATAAGCTGCCGCAAGCAGTAAGAAATCGGGTGCAGGCACTCAGAAAGATTCAGAGTGAGTGTGACAAGGTAGACACCTTGTTCTTAAGGGCAATTCATGATCTTGAAAGAAAGTATGCTGAACTCAATAAGCCTCTATATGATAAGCGTTTTCAGATCATAAATGCAGAATATGAGCCCACAGAAGAAGAGTGTGAATGGAATTCAGAAGAAGAGTTCAGTGGTGATGAGGAAATGCAGGATGACACACCCAATGAAATGCCACCCTTAGAGGGTGAGGAGGAAGAAGAAAGCTGTAAAGAAAATGCTGAAGTGAAGGAAGAAGTAAAAGATATTCCTGAAGAAGTTCCTGAGGCAAAAGTTGAAGAAGAGGAGGCTCCCAAAGAAACTCCTGAGGTGAAAACTGAAGAAAACGAAATTCCAAAAGAAGGTGCTGAAGAAAAAGCTGAAGAACAGGAATCCCCTAAAGAAATTCTTGAGGTAAAAGATGAAGAAAAAACAGACTCTACGGATTGTATAGACACAGCTCCTGAAGAAAAAGAAGACCTTAAAGAAGCTACCCAGGCAGATGCAGAAAATAAAGATCAGCCTACAGAAGAATCTACACCAAAGGTTCCAGTAAGAGAGGCTCAAAAAAGAGTTCCTGAGACAAAGCCTGAAGAAGGAGTCAATATTAAAAGGGCTCGAAAGAGAAAACCCAAGAAAGAAGATCCTAAAGGTATTCCTGACTACTGGCTGACTGTTTTAAAGAATGTTGATAAGCTTGGGCCTATGATTCAAAAGTGTGATGAACCCATTTTGAAGTTCTTATCTGATGTTAGCCTGAAGTTCTCCAACCCTGGCCAGCCTATAGGTTACACTTTTGAATTTCATTTCCTGCCTAACCCATACTTCAGAAATGAGCTCCTGATGAAGACATACATAATAAGGTCAAAACCAGATCACTATGATCCTTTCTTCGCTTGGGGATGGGAAATTGAAGAGTGTAAAGGCTGCAAAATAGATTGGAGACGAGGAAAAGATGTTACAGTGACAACCACCCGGAGTCGCCCATCTATTACAGGGGAGATTGAAGTCCAGCCAAGAGTGGTTCCAAATGCGTCTTTCTTCAATTTCTTCAGTCCTCCTGAGATTCCTTTGATCGGAAAGCTGGAACCAAGAGAAGATGCTATTCTTGATGAGGACTTTGAGATTGGTCAAATTTTGCATGATAATGTCATCTTGAAGTCAATCTATTACTTCACAGGAGAAATGAATGATCCCTACTACCATGACTTCAGGGATTATGGAAACAGGAAGTACTACAAGTAAAACGGGCAAGCTGAAAGATTTTGCAAGAATCCTTAAAAGTCAAGCAAGCAGAAGTGAAGTAGAGTCACCTAACCTTATAAAATAGAAAACTTGCCCTACAACCTGAACACTATTACTCCTTATAGTCTGGTGTTTTCAGTATTCCTGGTAATGTCCTAAAAGGTGTCTTAAGCTTCTGTTTATTCTATCTTGCCTGTTGTACTGTAATATTCTTCAAAATATGTAAACTGCTATTAATTTCCAAAGCATGTTTTGTTTGGTGCTACAGTGTTGGTTTTGTGAAGTCAGTTTTTGTCATGTTACTATTAGATTGTACCTGTGAAAATTGTCAGACTTGTTAGAGAAATCCTTGCCTGAATAAGTAACACTATAAATGCCAATATACATGTGTTTTCTCCTTCCTTTTTCAGCCCAGAAGACTAAAGACTTAAATCTGCTTGCACTAGTTGTGCCTTCATTACTCTGCCATAGAAATGTAGTAATAATACCAACCAAAACATTCTATTGCAAAATGTAGTTGCTTGAAAAAAAGATGAGAGTATATTTAAAAATGTCATTCAGGATCACATTAGATTTTTGTGGATTTGTTTATGTGATTTATTGGTCTATTAGGAAAAGTATTGTTTACCACTAAGGTGTTAAATATGATATAGTATTTTAAAAATTTGACTCATTGTATATTGTGTAATTGAAAACTAAAGAAACCATATTTTCTTCATAATGTGTTCTACTTTGCCTTTTAAAAATTATTTCATCATTTGATACATTTTTATGTTCTTTTATTGTACCCTGAGTAAATATCAAATAAACTGCCATGCTATGAAACTTACCATTTTCTTTTAATTATAAAAATGGCTTATCAAATATAAAGAATACTGAAGAAAGTGAAAAATTAATAAGCATAACTATTAACATTCTAATATTTATCCTAGATTGTAATTCTTCAACTGGAAGATACCAGTGGAAATATTGAAGAGGAATGGGATGGATGGGAGAAGGAAGAGAACATGGGAGGAAGAAGAGGAAAGTGGAAGTAGATAAGGGAAAGAAGAAGGGTGAGAAAGAAGAAAATGGGAAAAAGATGGGAAGGAAATCCAGATGTTGGAAAGGGGAAGGGATTGAACTAAGGGAGGGAACAGTTGGGGAGAGAGAAGGGAGATTATCTTACCCAGAAAGATATTGCTTTCACATGCTCAGGGCCTGTCCTGTACTATGACTCTGGAGGATGTCACAGTATCATGACTTGTTGTTTTTTTTTTTTCTTATAGGCGACATCATTTTTCATTCATAATTCACAGATGATCTCAAGGTAATCATATCCTAAAATTTGGGGTTGAGGCTAGCAAGGGTACTAGCCCCCTAAATTCTGTTTTACTAAAGTACACTGAACCAGGAATAGAATATATAAATATAATAAGCCCTGGAATAAAAAAAGTACATTATTTCATATTTGCCATTTCTCCATATAGATGTTTTCCATCATGATAATAGGAAATAATGTGACAGAAAGAAGACAGAACTATAGATTTCTAGGCTACAGAGCATAAAATTTGGTAGTAGTCATCCTAGATCCCACCATTTATATATAGTTCAGTAACTTCCTTTTATCCTTGCTTAATAAGAATTTTGTCTCCCATATACATAAAAAAATAAAAATATGAATAACAACTGACATGTATATATAACTAATCAAATATACTTGATCTTTAGGTTATGATATAAATATCAAGGAAATTTTTACTTTATCAGTACCATTAGGCAGTTCTTTTTTTATTCTTTCAACTTTTTTTACAGTCCATACTTTATCCCCCTCCCAGTCCACACTCTGACTGTTCCTCATCCCATAACTCTACACCCACCTGGTCTCCAAAAGGATGTTGCCACCCTCCACCACCCATTCCACCCCACCAGACCTCCCTACTACCTGGGGCCTCAAGTTTCTTGAGGGTTAGGTGCATCTTCTTTGACTGAACCCAGACCCAACAGTCCTCTGCTGTATATATGTTGGGACCTTCATATCACCTGGTGTATGCTGCCTGGTTGGTGGCAGTCCTTTTTAATTTAGATTTTGCACTCATCAAGAGTCTTTAGAAAATAGGTGACCTATCTACAGATGAGCACTCAGAATTATTTATAGTCAGCACTTAGACCAGTTATGAGTCTCACTACATTAACTGTTATCCAAAGCAGAAAGGAGCATTTCTGACTTGAGGTGAAAGTAACACAAATTTATGAGATGCAACATAAATATTTATAAAGCAGTTTGTCAGAAAGACCAGTTAGCATGTGCATATGGACAACACCAATTGAACATTCTGTTATTAATAATGAAAAGATTAAAAAAATGAAGATGGAAGGCAGATAAGGTGGAGAGAGGGCAGAAGTTGGCGGGTAGTGGAGGATAATGTCTATGGCTAAAATCTATATAAATATATGGAATTTTCAAAGAATATAAAATTATTTTTTGTAAAAATAATTTATAGGACAGATTATTTGTATGACAGAGCCAAACTGAAGGCTAGTAAAGGTGCTATGCCTTGTTTCATAGCTGCATAGGTTGCCAAAGTGGATATATTCGGTAGCTACTAGGCAACACATATAACAGAACTTTTACAACTTTTACCTGAATTGATACATAATTCTTCAATGGGAAGGGAAGCCCCTTGTTCCCAGGGAGGTTTCATGCCCCAGTGTAGGTGGATGCTGGAAAGGTGGGATGAGAGAGTGTGGGTCGGTGAGGGAACACTGTTATACAGGCATAAAAGCGGGGGTGGATCTGGGATGGGGGTTTGGTAGAGGGGGTAACCAGGAAATAAGGTATCATTTGAGATGTAAATGAATGGAATGATTAGTTAGAAAGAAAGAAAGAGAAAGAAAGGAAGAAAGAAAGAAAGAAAGAAAGAAAGAAAGAAAGAAAGAAAGAAAGAAAGAAAGAAAGGAAAGAAAGTGAAATTCTTAAAAGAAAACACTCCTACGAAAGTTTAGCATCTTTCCTCTATGTTTTTCGTAATGTAAAAAATAAAGACACAGAAGCATATTATGTTAAATATGACTTGCTTGCAGGTGTTTTATTCTCCAGGTCCTTGTCTTAAACCCTACAGTGAATTACACTGGATAGGTATAAGAGGAGCTGACTGTACTGGTAACATTAAGCTTCCTGAAACATAAGCAGTCTTTGCAGGATGTGTCAATTCCTTGGGTAGATTACAGAAGGTAAGAAGAGCAGGGAAACCTGTTAATCCATGGCATTCATTGGAATGTATGTTTGTTTATCACACCTTATAAGCCAAAGGATGTTATAAAAAGAATCTCCTGAGAATGAAGGTGGTGGAACTGTGAGAAATGCTTAGCAGGCTCTTCCATGACTTTCTTATACTCTTTGTCCTTTTTTTGCTATGATCCAAAGCTAAAGCCAACTGCCCACTTAGATGCTGCCAACCTACCTGATCAAGGCCTCTGCCAGTTTATCCTTTCACTCTTCCTCAGCAGTTGATGCCATCTGTTCCATGATGAGATTATTCTTGTCCAGAGTTGATCCACTCTGGTCAATCTAAATATTTGCTATTTTGTTTAACAGACCAGACTGAGATAACAAGAGCCTGTGAGCAGCAACCAGAAGAGCGACAGCAGCAACAAAGTTTACTGAAGAACTCATGGAAGAACATTTAGACATTGGAGGCAGGAGAGCTTGGAATTAAAGGTTATCCTTGGCCTGAGAGCAAGTTCTGGGATTCTAACTTTGGCTACTTAAGAACTCATCTAAAAAATAAATAAATAGGGCTAGAAATGTGACTCAGTTGTTAAGAACACTTGCCTCTGTTTTCAACGACCTCAGTTCTTTTCCCAAAATCCACATGCCTATTCACAACTCTTTTTTAATTCTAGTTTCAAGGGATTTCTATGCTCTCTTTTGGCCTTTGGAACCAGACATGCATTCAGTGCACATACATGCATACAGGCAAACAAACATAAATTTATTATGAATCTTTAAAAAATAAAGCAATTTAAAAAATCATTGAAGGAAATGGAGCTGAATGAAAACATAAGTCTTAGCTCAAATAATGATAATGCCTGTACAGGACTCACAGAGACCACACAGGTGTATTTTCCCTTCAGATGCTACATGGCCATTGGGTAAAGTAAAATAGGAGTTAAATTTGCTCAAGGTTGAAGGATATGGGAAAAAATTATATACAAACTCTCATTTGAGATGTTTGAAGACACTATTAATTATATGAGTACTATGTAGGGTTTGTTCTTATGACAGATGAAAAATTAATGTTCCAAAGATTGTGAGAAAAGTAAAGTTAAGAAACTACTGGCAAAAATTGAAAATAAATTTATTAGGAGGAAAATTGTTCAACTATACATTTATGTTACATCTGTACTTGTATATTTCAAAATGAATATATAGCAGATGTTAGCTAATGTTACAATGAGATTTCATCCTCAGAATATTTAGAAATTGAGAATTTCAAGACTATCAGGAGACCAAGAGGAAATAAAGAATATCTTTCTCCAAAAACAATATAATCACATTTTACCTTTTAAGTGGGACATTCAACCCAAAATGTACTTTCATATTTATTTTCATGAAAAATTCAGTCCTTGAAAAACAATATATATATATATATATATATATATATATATATATATATATATATATATGGCCATGAACTCTTGATCCTCCTGCTGTCACCTCCCTACTCTGAAATTACTAGGCTGGCACCAAGTTGTTTTTTTTTTTTTTAACTTGCTGTGTAGGCAAGGGACTTTGAACTCATCCTCCTGTTGTTAATGTCCTTATGTGATGCTAGAGAGCAAACTCGGGGTTTCGGGATGCCAGGCAGTCATGCTTGCAGCTAAGGTACGTCCTTAGTCCTCACTCTCTACATTTTTTTCATATGAATCAATAGCAGTTGGAGCATGCTTGCTATGGAATGCATGTAGAGGTCAGAGGACACTATGGGAATCTGTTCTCTCCCTTCACCATGCCAGATCAGTTCTTCAGTCTGAGTAGCAAATGCCCCTGCCCACTGAGCCATCTCTCTGTTCCTGGACTATGGCTGCATTTCAGTAAACTGGTTCTATTACACTGTTCCATCACTATAACATGCCAAAGTATGTTCTAGTCTAAAAATCTCCAGAAGGAAAGATAAGATTGCCAGGTAAGGATGGCATGCACCTTTAATCCCAGCAGTTGGAATGCAGGTCTGTGGATCTCTATGAGTTCAAGATCAGACTGGTCTACAGAGTAAATTTCAGGACAGCTAGGACTACACAGAGGAACTGTCTCAAAAAAAAAAAAAAAAGATAAGATTAAGATTACACAGACAAAGGGAGATCTGAGAAAAAAACAAAGGATGGAACACTAAGGGGGAAGTGGGCCTCTATATTATAATGCAAATGCAAAATCCAATCTGTTACTTTCAAGAACAGCCCATTAGTGGATTAATCCCCTTCCCAACAAATCCCTTTCCCACTGTGCTCCAAGGACCAGGAAGTAAGCAGTGAGAAACCTTTGGATTTGCTATCTAAAGACTCACTCAATGTTTTGTTTTTAAGGTTTTAAAGTATGCAAATATGTGTGTTTGTGTCTATGAGTGTAAGTACATATGTTCATCCGAATCTTCTGGAACTTGTGTTACATGTGGTGGAGAGAAACCTAACACACTGGGAACTGAACAGGTCCTCTGCAAGACAGTACGTTAACTTAACTGTGGAACCCAAGTGCATCTATTTTTTTTTTAAGACTGGGGCCTTGCTATCTAGTTTTGAATAGCATGGAATTTACTATGTATATCAGATCATGTTTGGCCTTGAAGCCATCTTCCTGTCTCTGCCTTTGTACTGCTGAGATTACAGGTGTTTGCTGGCAAATATGGCTTCTCCTAGACTTAGTATTTTTTTAATCTTTATTCAGTTTTATTTATTTAATTACTTTGTATTCATGTACATGTAGCTTTTGGAGACTGGACTCAGGTCCTTAGGCATGGCAGCAGATATCTTTTACCTGCCGAGCATCCCACAGGCCACAGAGTCAGCATTTCTATTAAAGGTTCTAATACCCATCTCCATAGAGTTACTAGAAGATTAAGACAATGCAAGTTAAAAATAAATAAATAAATCAAAACAAATGAACAGACATTTGGTCAAACATCACTCTGGCTGTTTCTGCAACAGTATTTGGAATGAAATTTGATTTAAATTGGTAACTTTGAACAGAACAGAAATTGGAGAATTGAAGTCTAGACTCTCTTGGCTAAACAACTCCAAGGGAAAATGCTTTTTTGTCTTTCCTTAATAGGACACTGATTGATTATCGGTGACTAGGAGTTAATCATTAATATGTACAATCCATAGACTTTGCACATACTCATCACTTGAATAAAGTAGTAAAATATGGAGTTAAGTGTGTTGCCCCCCATGATGGCTCTTATCTGAAATCCAGGCAATTAGGAGGGTGAAGAAGGAGGATAAGGAATTCAAGGTTACTCTCAACTGCATAGTGAGTTCCCTGCCATCCTGAGCTACATGAGAAACTTTCTCGAAACATGATAATTACCATACATTAAAATAAAATAATCAAGCACCTTAAGAACCAAATTAATATAAATGATTCTATATTATGTTTTTTGTCATGAACTTGGATATATATGAAAAAAAATCATGAATTGTTTCCCACAATGGTCTTAGTAAAAGTATTTGTAAATATTTTTATTTCTCTTTAGCTTTATAAAAAAGATGATTAGACATATTTCTCTTGCAATAACACTTTTATTTAACTGAGTATTCTGTTTAATATGTTTTAGCTGTTACATTTGCAAAATGTGAAAAGAAGTATAAATTATTCTCTACATTTTGAACAGTACAGATCTCCATCATATCAATCAGTTACAAAAGGAATCTACTTTGATGAAAGTTGAGAGCTATACTTATGTGTGTATAAGAATAAATATTTAGAATAGAGTTACAAATTACATTAATTTAGGGAAATAGTAAAGGTTCTCCTCTAGAGTGTGTGAGCTGTCTAGCTTCATATAGCTGGCTAAGTTTATAGTAACATGTCAATTCTTTAAGTCTCTTTGACAACTATTTAGTTGCCTACAAGATAAAAATGCTGCTATGCCACTATTGTATCATTGGTAAATATCTTATTGGCTATGTCATTGTGGTTTATAGGCTTTTTTTAAAAATAAAATAGCAAATTTTATTTAAATCTCAGCATACAGAGGAAGAGGCACACCTGTGCTTGGAGTAGGTCAGGAGACCACCTGATGCCTTTTTGAAAGGGTGTTTCTTTTCATTTACATTTGCTTTTTAAAAAAAAAATATTGGATGTTTTATTTACATTTCATATGTTGTCCCCTTACCCCATCCCCCACCAACCCAGGAACCCCCTATCCCCTGACCCCTCCTCCTTCTTCTCTGTGGATGTAACCTCTTTCTATCCCCCCACACTCCCACCACCCCACCATCAAAATTCGCACCCCCTGGGGCATCCAGCCTTCATGCCATCAAGGTTCTCTTCTTCCACCTATGCCCAGCAGGGCCCTCCACTTTTACATATTCAGCTAAAGCCCTGGATCCCTCCCTAAGTGCTCCCAGGCTGGTGGTTTAGACCCTGGGAGCTGTGTTTGGTTGGTATTGTTGCTATCCTCATGGGGCCACAAACCCTTTCAGCTCCTTCAGTCTTCACTCTATCTCCTCCATTGAGAACCCCATTATCAGTTCAATGGCTAGTTGTGAGCATCTGCCTCTGAATATGTCAGACTGTTGAAGGCCTCTGAGGAGACATCCATATCAGGCTCTTATCAGCATGCACTTCCTGACTTCCACATCAGCATCTACCTTTGGTGATTGCACATGGGATAGATACTCAGGTGGGGTGGTCTTGAGACGGCCCCTCCTTCAGTTTCTATCCCTCACTTTGTCTCCATACTTGCTCCCTTGAGTATTTTGTTGCTCCTTCTAAGAAGGACTGAATCACCCCCACTTGGTCTTCCTTCTTTATGAGCTTCATGGGGCCTGTGAATTGCATCTTGGGCATTTCAAGGTTCTGGGCTAATATCCAATAATCAGTGAGTGAATACCATGTGTGTTCTTTTGTGATTGGCTTACTTCACTCAGGATGATAATTTCTAGTTCCATCCATTTACCTAGGAACTTCTCGAATTCATTGTTTTTAATAGCTGAGTAATACTCCATTGTGTAAATATATCACATTTTTTGAATCCATTCCTCAGTTGAAGGACATCTGGGTTCTTTCCAGCTCCGGGCTATTATAAATAAGGCTGCTATGAACATAGTTCAGCATATGTCTTGTTATATGTTCGAGCATCTTCTGGGTATATGCCTCAGAGTGGTATAGCTGGATCCTCAGGTAATGATATGTCCAATTTTCTGAGGAACTGCCAGACTGATTTCCAAAGTGGTTGCACCATCTTGCAGTCCCACCAACAATGGAGGAGTGTTGCTCTTTCTCCACACCCTCGCCAGCATCTATTATCACCTGAGTTTTTAATCTTAGCCATTCTGACTGGTGTAAGATGGAATCTCAGGGTTGTTTGTTTTGCATTTCCCTGACTACTAAGGATACTGAACATTTCTTTAGGTGCTTCTCTGCCATTCGAGTTTCCTCCATTGAAAATTCTTTGTTAAGCTCTATACCCCATTTTTTAATAGGGTTATTTGGTTGTCTGGGGTCTAATTTCTTGAGTTCTTTGTATATATTGGATATTAGCCCTCTATCAGATGAAGGATTGGTAGAGATCTTTTCCCAATTTGTTGGTTGTCGTTTTGACCTATTGACAGTGTTCTTTGCCTTACAGAAACTTTGCAATTTTATGAAGTCCCATTTGTCAATTCTTGATCTTAGAGCATATGCCATTGGTGTTCTGTTCAGGAACTTTTCCCCTGTGCCCAAGTATTCGAGGCTCTTCCCCAAATTCTCTTCTATTAGTTTCAGTGTATCTGGTTTTATGTGGAGGTCCTTTATCCACTTAGACTTGAGCTTTGTACAAGGGGATAAGAATGGATCAATTTTCATTCTTCCACATGTTGTTCTCTGTTGAACCAGCACCATTAGTTGAAAATGCTGTCCTTTTTCCACTGGACAGTTTTAGCTCCTTTGTCAAAGATCAAGTGACCATAGGAGTGTGGGTTCATTTCTGGGTCTTCAATTCTATTCCATTTCTCTTTCTGCCTATCTCTGTACAAATACCAGGTAGTTTTTTTTATCACTTTTGCTCTGTAGTATAGCTTGAGGTCAGGGATGGTGGTCCTCCAGAAGTTCTTTTATTGTTGAGAATAGTTTTTGCTATCCTGGGTTTTTTGTTATTCCATATGAATTTGAGAATTTCCTTTTCTAACTCTGTGAAGAATTGAGTTCTCTGTGAAGAATTTTAATGGGGATTGCATTGAATCTGTAGATTGCTTTTGGCACGATGGCCATTTTTATTATATTAATCCTGCCAATCCATGAGCATGGGAGATCTTTCCATCTTCTGAGATCTTCTTCGATTTCTTTCTTCAGAGATTTCAAGTTCTTGTCATACAGGTCTTTCACTTGCTTGGTTAGATTCACACCAAGGTATTTTATATTATTTGCAACTATTGTGAAAGGTGTCATTTTCCTAATTTCTTTTTCAGTCTGTTTATCTTTCATGTAGAGTAAGGCTACTGATTTGTTTGAGTTGATTTTATAACCAGCCACTTTGCTGAAGTTGTTTATCAGGTTTAGGAGTTCTCTGGTGGAAGTTTGGGGGTCACTTAAGTATACTATCATATCATCTGCAAATAGTGATATTTTGACTTCTTCCTTTCCTATTTGTATACCTTTAACTTCTTTTTATTGTCTAATTGCTCTGGCTAGAACTTCCAGTACTATATTGAATAGGGAGGGGGAGAGTGGGCAGCCTTGTCTAGTCCCTGATCTTAGTGGGATTGCTTCAAGTTTCTCTCCGTTCAGTTTGATGTTGGCTACTGGTTTGCTCTAAATTGCTTTTACTATTTTTAGGCATGGGCCTTGAGTTCTTGATCTTTCCAAGACTTTTATCATGAAGGGGTGTTGAATTTTGCCAAATGTTTCTCAGCATCTAGTGAGATGATCATGTGCTTTTTTTCCCTTTGAGTTTGTTTATATAGTGGATTACATTGATATGTTTTTGAATATTGAACCATCCCTGCATTCCTGGGATAAAACCTACTTGATCATGATGGATGATTTTTTTGATGTGTTCTTGGATTCGGTTTGCTAGAATTTTATTGAGTATTTTTGCATTGATGTTCATAAGGGAGAATGGTCTGAAGCTCTCTTTCTTTGTCCAGTCTTTGTGGGGTTTGGGTATGAGTGTAATTGTGGCTTCATAGAACGAATTGGGTAGTGTTCCTTCTGTTTCTATTTTGTGGAATAGTTTGAAGAGAATTGGTATTAGGTCTTCCTTGAAGGTCTGATAGAATTCAGCACTAAAACCATCTGGTCCTGGGCTTTTATTACTGGGGAGACTTTTAATGACTGCTGCTATTTCCTTAGGGGTTATGGGAATATTTAGATGGTTTGTCTGCTCCTGGTTTAACTTTGGTACCTGGTATCTGTCTAGGAAATTGTCCATTTCATCCAGGTTTTCCAGTTTTGTTGAATATAGGCCTTTGTAGTAGGATCTGATGATTTTTGGAATTTCTTCAGTTTCTGTTGTTATGTCTCCCTTTTCAGTTCTGATTTTATTAATTTGAATACTGTCTCTGTGCCCTCTGGTTAATCTGGCTAATGGTTTATCTATCTTGTTGATTTTCTCAAAGAACCAGCTCCTGGTTTTATTGATATTTTGTATTGTTCTTTCTGTTTCTATTCGGTTGATTTCAGCCCTGAGTTTGATTATTTCCTGCCTTCTATTCCTCCTGGGTGTATTTGCTTCTTTTTGTTCTAGAGCTTTTAGTTGTGCAGTCAAGTTGTTAATGTGTGCTCTTTCCAGTTTCTTTTTGTAGGCACTTAGAGCTTTGAGTTTTCCTCTTAGCACTGGCTTCATGGAGTCCCACAAGTTTTGGTATGATGTGTCCTCATTTTCATTGAATTCTAAAAAGTCTTTCTTTTTCTTTCTTTATTTCTTCCTTGACCAAGTAAGTCATCATTGAGTAGAGAGTTCTTCAGTTTCCATGTACACGTGGGTTTTCCATTGGTTTTATCATTATTAAAGACCAGTCTTAGTCCCTGGTGATCTGGTCAGATGCAAGGGATTATTTCAATCTTTTTGTATCTGTAGAGGCCTGTTTTTTGACCAATTATATGGTCTATTTTGGAGAAGGTACCATGAGGTGCTGAGAAAAAGGTATATTCTTTTGCCTTAGGATGAAATGTTCTATAGATGTCTGTTAAGTCCATTTGGTTCATAACTTCTGTTAATGTCAAAGTGTCTCGGTTTAGTTTCTGTTTCCATGATCTGTCCATTGCTGAGAGTGGGGTGTTCAAATGCCCCACTATTATTGTGTGAGGTGTAATGTGTGTTTTGAGCTTTAGTAAAGTTTCTTTTATGTATGTAGATGCCCTTGCATTTGGAGCATAGATGTTCAGAATTGAGAGTTCACCTTGGTAGATTTTTCCTTTGATGAGTATGAAGTGTCCTTCCTTATCTTTCTTGATTAATTTTGGATGAAAGTCGATTTTACTTGATATTAGAATGGGTACTCCAGATTGTTTCTTGGGACCATTTGCTTGGAAAATTGTTTTACTCCCTTTTATTCTGAGGTAGTGTCTGTCTTTGTCACTGAGGTGCGTTTCTTGTATGCAGCAAAATGTGACCATGTGACCAGGTGACTCATTCTCTCATCCTTGTGCCTTTGCTTATAAGATTGAACTTTGCCCTCAAAACACAAGCAAAAATAAACCTTTCTTTCATCAAATTGTTTTTTGTCAAAGATGTTGTCACAACAGTGAGAAAGGTAGCTAATGTTTATGCTAAATGCTTAAATACCTTTATTATCTCTATCTTCAGTCTTTCAAAGTCATGGTTAATTTTATTTATTCCTTAAATTGGTCAAGATTCTACTATATTTGTAGAATAAAAGTCTACCAGTTACAATCTTTAGTAATATCAAAGGCCAGAATACCTTTTTATAGACCTCAGCTCTTCTTTCTTTGATTACATTTAGTAATAAACATCAGTGAAAGAGTAATCCACGCTTTTGAAAACAATTTGCAGAGATAAATGCTTTTTGTCCAACCTCTTGTAGTACTAAGCAGGATATTATTAAGGGAGGCAAAACTGGGTTGAGAAACTTCCGACATGAAATTTTTTTCTTTTTCTTTATTGAATGTTTTATTTATCTACATTTCAAATGTTAACCGCTTCTCAGTTTTCCCTCTGAAAACCCCCATTCCATCCCCTCTTCCCCCTGCTTCTGTGAGGGTGTTCCCCTCCCTACCCAGCCACCCACCCAGGCCTGTCTTACTGCCTAGCATTACTGAGTTATTGAGCATTCACAGGACTAAGAGTCTTCCTTCCTGTTGATACCAAATAACACCATTCTCTGATGCATATGCAACTGGAATCATGGGTCCCTCCAAGTGTAGTCTTTAGTTGGTGGTTTAGTCCCTGGTAGCTCTTGGGAAGTCTGGTTGGTTGATAGTATTTTTCTTCCTATGGGGTTGCAAACCCCTTTAGCTCCTTCAGTCCTTCCCCTGACTCCTCCACTAGTGTCGCTGTGCTTAGTCTGATGGTTAGCTGCCAATATCCACATCTATATGGGTCATGATCTGGCAGAGCCTCTCAGAAGACAGCTATACCAGGCTCCTGTCAGCAAGCACTTGTTTGCATCAGTAATAGTGTCTGGGTTTCGTGTCTGCATATAGGATGGATCCCTAGGTGGCATAGTTTCTGAATGGCCCTTCCTTCAGTCTCTGATCCATTCTTTGTATTTCCTTTAGCAAAAGCAATTCTGGATTAATATTTTTGAGAAGGGTGAGTGTCCCCATTCCTCTACACAGGGCTGTATCTAACCACTGGATATGATCTCTACAGGTTCTCCCTCCCTTTTGTTGGGCATTTCAGCTAATGTCATCCCTGTTGGGTACTGGGAGTCTTCCTTTCCTGCCATCTGGGACTTTCTGGTTACTATCCCCAGTTCCCCACCATACCCTCCTTGCTACACATCACTGTTCAATTTCCTGGCAATGTACATGGAATTTTAAAAGAAACATTTGGTAAGAACTATTTTTTTAAAAAAAAATAATTGTGTGTACATACTTAAGACAATGCAGGAAGTCATAAGGCAATGGATGACCTACCAAATGATCGCTATTTAAATATTTGTACCACACTTGGTGAGAAGTGAAATGCAAGAAAAGTAGTATCTCCTGAAAACTATCACTACTATTTAAAACTTCAGATAAAATGCCACTATTAGAGACTTGCTAAATTAGTGTTAACTCACTGTATTTTTATTTCAATTAAAAAAATAGAAAAAAAAAGAGGATTCTGGAAATCCCTCATATTACTTATAATTATTTAACTGTATGTCAGATTTTAATAAACCTCTTCAGGCTTTAAATTGAGATACAAACATAAATGTTCAGAGAGATATAAATCTCTTGTTTGTTATCTGGTTTTGTTGCTGAGTTCAGGGTTCAAGAAGAATACAAAAAAACTAGTATAAAAGTATACTAATTTTAAATATTGAAAGACTTAGATTTTCATAGCATAGTAATTTATACAGATTGCAAATTAATTGTTTGAAATTCTTTTCTAAAGAATACTGCTATATTTAACTAGACCAAATGACTAGAGAAAAAACCAGCTATTTTTAAATGGCTGTATGTGTGATGTAGGTTTAGGAAAAAGGAAACCTGATTTTGCAATTTATTGTAGGTAAATAGTCTACAAGTAACGTGTAGGAAAGCACCAGAAAATTTTGTTCAGGGAAATCATTGACTAATTTTCTAAACAATAGTCTAAGAAATTAAATGTTTTAAAAAGTAGTTTCTTCTGTTATTCCTCATTCCTATAAAGCAGGATGAATACTGATTTAATAACTTTTCAAAATCAGGCAAAACAGATGCAATGCATTAAAGCACAAGTTTAAATACGGATTTATGAAGCACTCTGTTGTTTATTTTAAATATACTTGTTTTCTCTTTTAAGCTGGTGTTAATCATACATGTGATTTCTCAGTGTATCTGCATGGTGAATCCACATACCCTGAAATGTTCGTAGCCAACCATGATTCTTCCTCCTCCTCTCTGCACCCTTTCTTGATCTTTATAATTCTACTTTCAAGCCAGGAGTTTTTCATTTCCATGAATGAAAGAGAATATATGATACTTCTCTTTCTGTGATTGGTTAATTTCGCATAACATGTTTTGTACTTACATTCATGTGTATGTATATCACACTTCCTTTATTTATAAAACATATATTTTTATTTATGCATGCTTGTCTATGGAGTAATATGGGAAAATAAGGACAAGTGCTTGTTGAATTCAGAAGACAGCAGCAAATTCTAATAAATAATGGCAGAACATCTAAGAATTGACAATATTTTGTAGTAAGAATTTTCAAGGAACAAAATATGAGCTGCTTGCTTTGAACATTTGCTGACTATAGATTAGAGAGTTAAGAAGAGTTCAGCCAAGGTTTACTATAGTAGAACAATTTTTAAAGTACTTGTTTAATTCTGAGATTTGTGATGGTGGCATTATATTACTATTGAGAGGGTTAACATGTGCTTAGGGAAGTAGAGTAGTTGTTCTTGATTTTGGTCATGTATCTTCAGGCCTATGACTGAAATTGGGAAGTTTTTGACATATCAATGTACAAAAAGAGAATAATCAGCCTTTTCCTTTGAAGCTGAGATTACCTTGTATTAAATATGCTTGAAACACCTGCTTTGCCCTAATATGAACACATTGATAACAGAAAATGCTTTATATAATAATTTTTGTTTTTATAATTTAAATTTATCATACAATATATTTTGAACATATTGCCCCTCTACCAACTGCTGTTCTTTTCTATGGTCCCTGTAAAATACAGAAGCAACAATAACAACAAACAAAAAAGCAAAGCAAACTTCAAAAGAGAAAACGAATGAAATAAACAAAAACACTAAAACAAAATGAAAGGGCCCCCCAAAAATACATGGATTCCATTTTGTCTTTGCCAACTATACTGGGACATAGACTGTCTTGGAATGTGGTCAATGTACCCAGCGACCCTTCCATGAGAAAAAAAAAACACATTTCCACTTTCCTAGCAGATATCAATTGCAAGGAGCTTCTTTGTTTGGGAAGGGATATTGTGTGAACTTTTCTTTTTGAGTGGTGAGACCCTAACTGGATTAAACCTGTGTGTTTTGTTTGCTGCCACAGTCTCTGTGAGTTCTTATGTATGTCAGGTGGTAGGTGTCTGTATGATACTGTTTCTTTGACACTATGCACAATCTCTGGCTGTTACAATATTTCTTCTTTTCCTTCTTCATAGAACCCTGGGCCATGAGGGGAGGTGTTTAATAAAGATGTCCCATTTAGGAATCAGTGCCCCTAAGTCTTGCATTCTCTGAACATTGTCCAGTTATAGTACTCTGTGCTCATATCACCTCTTGTAAGAAAAGGCTTCTGTGATAAGGGTAGAGTAATATTCTGCTCTGTGTGTATTGAAATATGTCATTAGGCATCATTTTATTGCTCTGTTAATTTAGAGCAAAAATAGTACAAAGTATTCTCTTCAACCCATGACCTGTCTGTTTAGAAGTTCTTTGACAGTTTTGTGTCAGTTATGGATTCCTTTATGTATATGGGCCTTAAATATTTTTTAAAAGTGGTTGACTATTACCATAATATTTACACTTCAGCTACACCAGTATATTTTTCATATGGGTCTCTGTTGTTAGTCATAAGTTTTGTGTCTGGGTGAAGTTGATGTCTACTTTTCTCCTTTGTTACTATGCAAAGCATCATAATTGCTAGTCAGTAAGGATAAGACTTCTAGCAGGGGACTAATTTAATTCTTCCATATGAAAAGGCATAAATAAGTTTTATCTTCAGCAATAATGCCTTGCCTTCAGCATATGGAGAATAACCAATAGTCTGTGCAGTAGCCTCTGGTGTTTGAGGAATCTATGGGAGCACTTTGGGTAACAACTCTACAAGAGAACTTTAGCACCCATTCTTGATGCTAAAGGTTTTACTTGGTAGCATAAATCTCTGGTTGGTGCATTTTCTCCTTCATTATATAATAACTTGATTTAAATATATTTGAAGAAGTTTCTAAAATAGTATATATTTTCATATGACAAAGGCCTCTTGTGTTACTTGTCTTTGCTCATATTTCATCCTTAACCTGCCTTCTCATCCCTCCACTTAATAATATTATTCTAGTTCCCCCTTTATCTCTTTATAAACATGGCAATCTATTTCTCTTCTTTTGAGAGATCTCCTTCCCCCAGTCCCTTACTAGCTATGAAACTTCTATGGGTATACAAATTGAAACACATATGTCTGAAGTTTAATATCTAATACATACCTATATACATACACACACACAAACATATCTATATCTATATATCTATATAATATATATCTATATATATCTATCTATCTCTATCTCTATCTCTATCTATCTGTCTATCTATCTATCTATCTATCTATCTATATCTATCTATATCTATCTATCTATCTATCTATCTATCTATATCTATATATATATATATCTATATATATATATATATGGAAACATGGAATATTTGTATTTTTGGAGTCTGACTTACAAAATCCAGAGGATGATTGTTCCATTTACCTGTAGATTTCAGGATTCACTTTTGAAAAAGCTGAGTAAGATTCTATTGTATAAATGTAGTACCTTTTCATTATCCATTTATCAGTTGATGGACATCTACGATTTTCCAAATTTATGGCTCTTATGAATAAAGCATCGATTAGCATGGATGAGCAACTATCTCTGTAGTAGGATATAGAGTCATGTAGTGTGGTGTTTTGAGTATGCTTTGCTCATTCGGAGTTGTAGTGTTAGGAGGTGTGGTCTTATTGGAAAAAGTGTGTCATTGTAGGGCTGGGCTTTGAAACTGCCCAGGGCAGAAGAGTGTTACTTCTGGCTGCAGTCTGTTCAAGATGAAGAACTCTCAGGTTCTCCAACACCATGTCTTCGTAGATGCTGCCATGATTTCTATCATGTTGATAATGGACTGCGCCTTTGAACCTGTAAGCCAGCCCCAATTAAATGGTTTCCCTTATATGAGTTACCTTGGTCATTGTATCTTTTCACAACAACCAAAACCCTAACTAAGACGTTGTGCACATATGCAAAATAATTATATCAATGAATCATGTGATATATACATTTTCAGCTTTCTGCAAAAGAAAAGCAATACCAATTTCTATGAGGGCTCTACCAGGTTTCACTTCCAGCAGCAATGAAGAATTTTCCCTGTTGCATTCTTACTAGCATGTGTTGTCATGTGTTTATTGATCTTTACCATGTTAATTGGAGTAAGTTGAAATCTAAAAGTTTTATTTTTCATTCACCTTATGACTAAATATATTTAACATGTATTCTAATATTTCTCAGATAATTGTGTTTCATGTTATGACAACTCTGTTTAGTTCTATACCACATTTTTAATGGGGTTATTTCTTTCACTGATATTCTCTTTTTTAGTTCTTTACATATTCTAGATATTAAAACTCTATCAAGCATATAATTGGTAAAGATTGCTCCCATTCTGAAGATTGAAACTTTCCTCATATCATAGTTTCCTCTGTTGTACAGCAGGTTTTTAGCTTTATGAGGTCCATTATTAATTATTAATATTAATGTCTATACTACCATTGTCCTTTCCAGAATGTCCATTCCTACAATAAGTTCAAGTCTTTTCCTTATCATATTCAGGTTATCTGATTTTATGTTAAGGTCTTTGATTCATTTGGAGTTGAGGTTTACTTAGGATTATAGATTGAGATCTATTTTCATTTTTCTACCTGCTCTTATCTGCTTTAGTAAGAACCATTTCTTGAAAATGCTGTTGTTTTTCCAGTATGTGTTTGGATTATTTATCAAAATTCAAGTGTCCATGGGCATGTGGAGTTATGTCCTGGTCTCCAATTCTATTTTAATAGTTTATATGAATTTTTATGGCAATAGCATATGTTTTTATAATTACAGCTCTGTACTACAATGTGAAATCTGGGATGCCAATACCTCCAGCAGCCCTTTTTTATTCAGCAAAGTTTTGGCATTCATGGAGTGTGTGTGCGTGCGTGTGTGTTTCTATATGAAAGTGAAAGCTAAACTTCCATGAAGATTTTTGTTGAAAATTTGATGTGAATTACATTGACTTGCTAAATTACTCTTTGTAGCATGATCATTTTCACTACATTAATCCTACTGAACCATGAGCATGGGAGATCTTTCCATCTTCTGGTGTTTGAGTTTGGTGCATAGATTTTTAGATCTGTGATATACTTTGGGTAGACATTTCCTTTATGAACTATGTAGCATCCTCTGGTTTTTTTATGGTTAGTTTTGATTTTCTTTATATGTTCTGACAGATATAAAGTAGCTATATCTACTTGCTTCTCAGCTCAATTTGTTTGGAATACATTTTCCCTCCTTTTTACTGTAACTTGATGGGTATCATTGTTGGTTAACTGTGTTTCTTGAATGCTTAGCTCAGACAAGGGACTCTGTAAGTAGACTGAAGCAACATTGGAATGGAGGAAAAGAAGGAAATGAACATTCCTTATACAGTTCTAGTCTAGTGTGCAAGCTTTGGATCCCTGGTAGAAGAGGTATTGGAGGACAGTGGAGTTAAAAAGACAGGGGATAGGCTAGCAGAAAAGGCTGGAATGGGTCACCAGGAAGATCTAGGGAACCCCTACTAGTCAAAAATTTTAACTCAGGGAATATGAATATATTTATGTTTACCAGAAATCAGCATGTGTTTTCTGAAACATCCAAAAATTATATTTTATTTTTAGTTACTGGAAATAGGATGATAACATTCCATCCAGTAACTATACATAGCCTAACAAAACTTCTAGTGTTTAATGGGACACCTGTATTTGTGTTGATTTTGAAGGTATCCATGTGACCCCCCAAACCATATATACCATTGTCATTTACTTTCATTACCTTTAAGAACTCCAATGAAAGACTCTCTTGCTGAAGACATCATTGATTTAGAAAAGTGGATGAACTTAGCTGTTACAGATTTGGAGAATTCCTCCCCAAGGCTTGCTTTCATAGATGTTGGAGCTGCCAGAAAAGAGAAGATACCAAGAGTATTACCTGGATGTAAGGCCTGAGAACCACAGCAATGTCAGGACTAGCAAGATATCTGTAATGGTATAGTAGTTGTACTCATATTTTTTTGGCAACCAAGAGCTGTCAAATTGAACCTACAGCCCATTCCATAGGAAGAAAACCATAGCCTTTGTTATAAACCTAACCAAGAACCCCAAAATGGAAGAATCATACATTCTGCAGAAGAACACACTATTATCACTTTTTAAAAATTAATATACCCTCCAACTATATCTTTAAAACTCTTTTAAAAAGAAAGCAATCACAGGGGGCAGAGGGAAAGAGGGATAAGGGTGGAAGAATAAAATGAGGATGTTGGGAGGGGAACATGATCAGGTATTGGGGGGCAAGAGTGAAGCCCTGAGGTCCAGCAGAAAGAATGGAAACAGGCAACCTCAGAAGGTAGGATATGGAGGGATCCTCTGGAATGTACCAGAAACCTGGGTGGTGAGTGACACTCAGGACTCAAAGGGAGGGATCTTAGATAAAATGTGGAACAGTGGGGAGAGGGAACATGTAGAGTCCACCTACAATAAAAAGATAGGGCATCAAATGGAATGATGGAGTTGCCATCCCACAGACAAAAACTCTGACCCAGAGTTGTTCCTGTCTGAAAGAACTTCAGGGAAAAAAATGGAGAAGAGACTGAATTTAAGGAGGTCTAGTGACCAACCCAACTTGGGATCTAACAAGGCCTGATACTATTACTGATGCTATGATGTGTTTATAGACAGGAGCCTCACTTGGATGCCCTCATAGAGGCCCAACAAGCAGCTGACTAAGACAGATTCAGATACTTACACCCAACCAATAGACTGAAATCATCGACCCCTGTGGTTGAATTAGGGAAATGCTGGAAAAAGTTTAGGAAGAAGGTGCCACCATAGGAAACCCAGCTGTCTCAAACTAACCTGGAACTCTGTGATCTCTCAGACACTAAGCTACCAACCAGGCAGCATACACGGGCTGGTCCAAAGCCTATGACACATATACAGCAGAGGACTTCCTGGTCTGGCCTCAGTGAGAGAAGATGTACATAACCCACAAGAGACCTGAGGTCCCAGGGAGTAGGGAGGTCTAGTGGAGTGGGGCGGGTATGGAGCCATCCTCTTGGAGATGGGGGGAGGAAGAATGGGGTAATGAAATGTAGGAGGGAAGACAGGGAGGGAGATAACAACTGGACTGTAAAAAAGATTAATTTTAAAAAATAAAGAAAATAAATTATTTTCTCATGCAATATATTTTGATTATAATTTCCCCTCTGTCTAATTCTCCTACCTCTTCTTACATCCACTTCCTTTTGGTGCGTCATTAGAAATTAAAAAAAAAACAGGCTTCTAAGATAAAACAACAAATCATGAAAAAATAAAATATAAGATGAACCAAAAACTTTCGTATTAAAGTTGGATATGGCAATCCTATAAGAGAGAAAAAAGCACAAAGAGTAGGAAATACAGTCATAGATACATTAGTTCTCATAACCAGGAGTCCCATCAAATACTAAGCTAATAGTTGTAATACATATGGATAGGACCTGTTGTAGACTCATATAGGTCCTTTCCTTGCTGCTTCAATCTCTGTGAGTTCACATGGCCTTAATTAATTCAGAGGGTTTTGTTCTCCTGGTGTCCTTTGAGCCTTGCAATCTTTCTCCCACTTCTGTTGGACTTCATGAGCTCTAAGAGGAAGGATTTGATAGACATCTCCAATTTAGACTCTCTCCACATAGTGTCTGGCTGTGGTTCTTTGGATCTGTTCTCATGTGCTGCCAGAGGAAGCTTCTTTGATATTAACTAATAAAGCACTGATTTGTGCATTAAATCCTTACTCATTTTTTTAAATTATTGGTTATTTTCTTTATTTACATTTCAAATGTTATCCCCCTTCCTGGTTTCCTGTCCACAAGCCCACTAACCCCTCCCATTCTCCTTGCTTCTATGAGGATGCTCCCCCATCGACCACCTCCCAGCTCACTGCCCTAACATTCCCCTATACTGAGGGATCAAGCATTTATAGGACCAAGGACCTCCCCTCCCATTGATGCCAGATAAGTCATGGGTCCTTCCATGTGCACTCTTTGGTTGATGGTTTAGTCCCTGGATGCTCTGGTGGGTCTGGTTGGTTGATATTGTTGTTCATTGTATGGGATTGCAAACCACTTCAGCTCCTTCAGTCCTTCCCCAAACTCCTCCACTGGGGTCCCTGTGTTCAGTCCCATGGTTGGCTGCAAGCATCTGCATCAGTATTGGTAACACACTGGCAGAGCCTCTCAGGAGACATCCATATCAGGCTCCTGTCAGCAAGCACTGGATGGCCTTTCATTCAGTCTCTGCTCTACTCTTTGCCCCTGTATATCCTTTAGATATGAATAATTCTGGTTTAATATTTTTGAGAAAAGTGGATGGTCGCATCTGTCAACCAGTCCTGGATGAGGGATGGGGCCACCCACCCATCTCAAAATACTTACTCTTATGTGCATAAATATTGGTCTCACCTGTATTCAAAGCAGATTCTGTTTTTCAGTAGACAGAGGCTACTACAGAAAGTCACAACTGCTTAAAATTCAAAGAATAAGATACTTTTGGCTGCCCAGCCTTAATTGAGTTATCTTCAACACAATCCCTATACCTAGGGATTAGAGAACATTACAGAAGAAAGAGTAGAAATATTTATTACAAGAGAGAGAGTATTGGGATGGCTGTTGCATGATAGTTTACTCTTGACATGATATTCAACCTGTGAACTATGAAACATAGGTTTGAATATATAAGACCTGCATGACAGAAACGAGTTGACAGGCAAAGAGAAGTACAGAAATTTACCAAGGATCTATGTATAGATAAAGAGCTATAAGCAGCCAATGGCTACTGAAGGAATGAGAATTATTATTTTTTTCAAAGATGAACTCCCTGATGTGTTTTCTTATCCTATGGTGTCAATAATTGGTCTCAGTAAGTTGTATAGTGTGTGTGTGTGTGTTTGTGTATACACATGCAGAATAGTAGTAATTATAGAAGAGGACATGAATATGTGAAAGCATTATATGGTAGATAGGGTAGGAGTTGAAGGAACTGGGAAAGTGTAGAAATTAATACATGGAATATACTTGTATATAAACTTCGTTTAAAAACTAAATTATCATATAATTTAAATGCAAAATACTAGTATTTAATATTCTTTATTTTGTCTGTCTTCCATTAGCAATTATCTTGAGATTGTTTTTCTGAGGATAATGGTGTATGTAATTGTTGTGTGATGTTTTTTGAGGACACACAAACAAATGTCTACTCAACTGAAATGAGACATGTATTATAAGCCAACTAAGCCATCCAGGTTTGGCATGGAGAAGCTCAGTGATTACCATAGTTGTGTAAATAAGCACAGTTGAACACCCATGAAAGCTGCAATCCTGTGACCCCCTACACAAATTTCCGACAAAGACAAAATAAAATCTACTTAAAACAGCAATTGTTAACTGTTAATGTAACTCTGGATGGGAACTCCTAAGTCTTGTAACTTTGAGCTTTAGGAAACTTATGAGCCCTCTTATCTCCTGGGAAGAAATGCTGCAACACAGAAGAAATAACTTTAAGACAGTAATTAAACCGTAGGCAAAAACGAAATCTTGGTTACATTTTTCATCCTATTTTAGGATCTACTTTGACATCCTCAGCTAAAGTCTGTACTGACCCTACAAAAAACGATGTGAAACATGGATGACAAACTGAAAAATACTATTTGTAAATGAAAGGAAGGGGCAAGCCACCAAACTTAACCTAAAGAAATAATAGTAAGTAAAAGTAATTAAAGTTTCATTTATTTCAGTGCTGCTTGTAATTCTGAAATATGGGAATCATGTTAAATGTCCAACATTATATCAGCTTTTATGTTATTCATAATACTGTGTATGATAAAAGCATTTAAAATAATAATGTATATATATGCTGATAATAAAAGATATCTAAGATAAATTGTTTAATGAAAAATGACAAAAGATATGGAAATATATTCATATATGTAAATTTTGTAAAACCCAGAATGTTTATAGTGAGTTTTATGAAAGAAATAAATATTTAAGTAAATTTTCATCAGCAAATTTTGGTGTTCTAAAAGTTAAATGATGATCGTAATTTTCTCTTATGATAAAAATGGTAGGAATTACAGGAGTATGCAGTGATAGCATATGTTTCTGGGTTCCAGGAAACAATTTTGTGGGGCTATAGTCTCAAAAGACATGTATAGAAATGTAGACATGCTCAATGGGTACCAGTGCAATATAGTATGTTATAAGGATACACATAAGTCCTGCTACATTCATGTTAGATAATTATCCAGCAATCGTTTACAACAACGACAATAATATCAAAATGTTAAATATTTCCTAGCTTTTTGTCTCATAGCTGTGAAGTTTTGTGTTCATTGCATCTAAACCCTCAAGACAAAACATTAGCTAGATATGGATGGCCCACAAATCCATGTATTTTTCCCTTCAAATTATTGTCTTAATAAAGAACCTTGATATTCAGGTATTCACTTTTCCTTTTAATATCCTAGAAATGTTTAACCTTCCACTTCCAAGTAACCAAACTTACTTGATCAAGTAACCTAGTTCCTGTCTACTTTTTGTTCAAATATTTCTGATTAACATTAGAGGTTACTTGATTATATATGGCAAATATGCATATACATTTCTTTTTTTCTGTGCTTCAGAATATTCTATACGGTTCCATAAACATCTTTGCATGTTTCCATCATTGCAATCTGCATGACACTCAGAACTAATGTATCACACTAAGGAACAAGCCCCATTTTATATATAAGTTTAATGTTTAGAAAAAGTTTTCTGATGGTTTGCAGATAATGCAAGTAAAATCAAAAGACAGCACAAATAAAAATTCAAAAAGCCTGTCAGATATTTATTGTCTTGATCTTCTTACTTGTATCCCTTAATTGGAGTCTATAAAATGGCATTGCTACTGCAAGTGTCCACAAATTCCCCACTCTCTGACTCTCTTTATTATCTTTCCCAATTATCAAAAGTCTTTGTTCTTTGGGTTTCGGGAACAAAGGAGTATTCCTACACTAGATATAAGGATTGTATTCTCAAGGGAAAATGAAAAAGTGATACATTTAGTTGAGCTGAAACAGCACTCTTGTCATAGCTAAATAAGATACTATGTTCCAGACAAGAACAGTTGCAAGACCACATTGCTAAGTCTGTGTTATTGAGATTTACTTGTAGTGTGTGAACTTTCTTCAGTGGGCTGATGAAAGGATTTTAAATTATACATCACAAACAGGTTTTCCAGATGGCTCTGTATTCTGTGCCATCTCTATTTTACCTGATTTCTTTCACTTTCCCATGGTTTCCACTTTCTGACTAGCATTATTTGCCTTTATTATTCTTTCTCTTCTTTTTACATACCATCTTGTTTTCAACTTACCAGACAGATGGCTAATTCCATGCTTTGACTACTGCTTTTCTGTGCTATTTCTATGCAAAGTTAATATGCTGTAATCTATAAAAATGAACTGGTATTACAAGGCCTGGTAGTTTTTTTAAATTCCAAATTGGTTAAAGTAATAAGTTTATCAGTTAAATTAGGATATCTTTATAAATTAGGCCAAATAAGCATTTAATCTATGGATAAATGTCTTCTTATAGATACAAAATGAATTAACAGCAACACACTAATGTGTACACAATGCTTGGGAAAGTGAAGGAATCAAGAATAGCATAAATATCAATTTTCAACATAGTTGATACTTTATTTACACACTTTTTACCCTGAGACATCAAAGTTTTCTTGTCAGCCCTTGGCTACATAAGGTATTACATTTACTGTATATCTGAAATAAGTCTCTGGCCTTTGATTTTAAATAATTCTGAAGTATATACCTTTAAGAAATGAAACACAGCAAAATGCCATCTGTATTTCCATCCGTATCATGATAGTAGTCCAAATTTTCACAGTGTAGAGCCAAACTTCAAGTTTATCACCTCAATGATGGATTTAAAACCGTGGTTCATATAAACAAGAAAATAGTTATTTGATCAATTAAAAAATGAGCCCCACAATTTGCAACAGCTTAGATGTAACTGGACATCATTATGCTAAGGAAAACAGCTAGGCATCACATGGTAATTACTATATAGTTTTACTCATTCTTTTAAAAAATTGATTTTAGAGAAGTTCAAAGTGGAATCATAGTTATTAGAAGGTAGGTATAGTAAGATGAAGAGATTATTGGAAACATTTAATTCTTATGTTTATATCTATAAAAAATGTGAATCTAATTGTGAATATGGTAAGAAACAAAGATTGTTTTTCTTGTTTATGTACAATTGTCCTAACATGATTTGTTGAAAAGAGTATTCTCTTTCAATTAAACTTTATTTGATGCCTTTAATAGTTAATCATGCTATCATGTGGACTAGATCTTAGATTAACTAAGAAGTGGTTCAGGAAAGTATTTCTAGAAGGTCTAACTGAATGTAGGAGACTGGATTCTCATCAGTAACCCTCCAGATTTCATTTCCTAAATGGACTATTCCCAGCCTTGTAGAAGAATGTCTTCTGGTTGGCAGCTTCTCAAGTGTACAAACATTTACTCTTGGACTATCCACCACATATTAAGCAAGTCTGTTAAATAAGTTTCCATTATAATAAGGCTCAAATCCACATCTCCAAATGTTTATATAATTATACATTCACATTTTTGGTTCAGTAATGTTCCTCTAGTGATCCTGACTAATAGCGCACCCTTGGGAAAAAAATCAATTCAGTATGTAAATACTTCTGGAATCAATTTTCTTCAACTGATTTCTATATCTTTTCTTATGCCTGTGCTACAAAGAAATAAATAATATATTCATTTATTAATGAATTGATTTCCATTTTGTTTTTAAGAATGTTTTATTAATTAACTTGTTTACTTTACATCCAAATCTTTGGTCTTCTCTCTCCTCTTCTTCTCATCCTTGCCTCTCACATGCCGTATACCCCATCCACCTCTCCTTTCTTTCTCAGAATATGGGAGGCTTCCCATGGATATCAAACACTCTGGGCATACAAGCTGCAGTAATACTAGACACATATCCTCTTTAGGCTAGACAAGGAAGCTCAGTTAAGAGAAATAGATTTGAAAGCATTCAACAGAACATAAATTTGAAAGCATTCAACAGAGTCAGAGTTACTCACTTCTGTTATTAGGAGGCCTACATGAAGTCCAAGTTGCTATAAAACTGTAACATATGTGCAAAAGGCTTGAGTTCATCCCTTTCATGCTCTCTGGTTGGTAGCTAAGTCTCTCTGAGGTACTATGAGTGCAGTTTAGTTGATTACATAAGCTTACTTGTGGTATCTTCAACAGCTCTGGTTTTTTCAATCCTTATTCAACCTATTCCACAGGATTTCCCAAGCTCTGCCAAATAATTAGTTGTGGATCTCTGCATAGATTTCAATCAGTTCCTGGGTGAAACCTCTATGATGATAGCAATGCTAGGCTCATGTCTGCAAGTATAGCAGAATATCATTAGTGGTAAGAAAGAATGCCCTCTTTCACATGGCATGTACCTCAAGCTGGTCCAGTCTTGGTAAGTCATTCTGTCAGTTTCTGCTCCATCCTTTACTCTTGTATATTTTGTAGGTAGAAAAAATTGTGAGTGGAAGGTTTTGTGGCTGGATTTGTGTCCCATTCAATCCATTATAAGTCTTGCCTGTTTAGAGTAAGTAGATGTCGGTCCAGGCTCCATATCCATCATTCTTAGAAGATTTAGCTAGTCAAACTGTACTACAGAGGAATAAAAAACATTGTTTTACCACAAGAAAAGACAAGTTTATCAATGGAATCAAATAAAAAGCTCAGAAGTAAATCCACACACCTATGGACATTTGATTTTTTTGATAAAGAAGTAAAAATAATACATTGGAAAAAAGAATATTCAACAAATTGTGCTAGTCTAACAAATCTAATTGATTTCCCAAGTGGCTGTATAAGTATACACCCTTCCCAGAAAATGGAGGTGTCTTTACCTCGATCCACATTCCTGTCAGCATGAGTTATCACTTGACTTTTTGATCTTAAACATGTTAAAGTATGTAAAATACAATCTCAAAGTTGTTTTAATATGCATTTCCCTGCAGACTAAGGGTCTTGAACATTTCTTGTAGAACTTTTCAGCTGTTGGGAGCCGACTCCTAGCCAAAAGCGGCTGTCATCTTTACAGCCATCTTGAGCCATATACCCTGACAAGAGACTTGTTTTCAACAGCCTGCAATAGCTGAGTGCACTCTGATGAACATCTTGTTACACTGTTTAGTGCCCCAGCTGCAAGGTGCTCCTGGTATCCATGGCTACAAGACACATGACATAGTGGCTTCAGTTGAGATTGTCCACAAGGGCAAGTCATGTGGTAAAGGGTATAAATACCCAGGATTTCCTTTCTATGTGTGGGATGTGTCAGGAGACTGAAGGAGTGAGGAGAATATAGAAGAAGAGAGGAGAATAAGAAGAGACTTGAAGAGACTCCACCAGACTCTGTCTTGTATCTATCTTTTGCGTCTTTCGCTCCTTTTTCCCCCTTCCTCCGTCCCCACTCTCTCTCTTGCTAGACCCTGACCTGCGGACCGGAGCAGCAGAACTGGCCGGCCTTTACAGTAGCAGAACCTGACGGCCGTTACAAAAGAAACGGCTGTTACATTCAGCTATGAAACATTCCTTTGTCAAGAATTCTGTATTTAGATCTAAACCCTAGTTTTCATATGATTATATGATTTGGTGAGGTCTAGTTTCTTGAGCTCTTTATATATTTTGGATATCAGTCCTATGTCAGATGTAGGGCTGGTGAGGAATTTTTCCCATTCTGTTGACTGCTGTTTTGTCATTTTTATGCTCCCCTTTGCCTTACAGAAGCTTTTCAATTTCATGAGGTCCCATTATTATTTGTATATATTAGAGCCTGAGTTGTGGGTGTTCTGTTTAGGAAGATGTCTCCTGTGCCAATGTGTTCAAGCCTACACCAGACTTTCTCTTCTATAAGGTTTTGGGTATCAGGATTTATTTTGAGGTATTTGATCTTCTTGGATTTGAGTTTTGTGCAAATTAGTAGATATGAGTCTATTTGGATTCTCTTACATTCAGACATCCAGTTAGATCAGCAACATTTGTTGAAGATGCTTTCTTTTCTCCATTGTATAATTTTGGTTTTTTTTTCATAAAGCAAATATTCATAGGAGTGTGGGTTTATTTCTGTGTCTTTGATTCAATTCCACTGATCAACCTGACTGTTTTTATGCTAATACCATGTGGTTTTTTTAATACTACTGCTCTCTAGTACTACTTAACAACAGGGTTAGTGTAGGCTCTATTCATGATGTCACAGTCTCTGAATTTACATGTACTTGTGTCATCCACAGCCTCACATCTTTCAATCATTCAACTTTCTATTTTGCAAAGCTTCCTGAGCACTGAGGGGAGACGGAACACTTCAATTTGAGAAGAGAATACATAAATTAATAAATAATGTGGAAATTATGTATGTACTGACAATCTGAGTCACATAAGTGCTCATGAACCAGAAACATGGTATGGCTTCCTATTTCCTTACATACATTTTTTATTGTACCTCTTTAGTTAAATTTTCCTATGTGTTTCATTCCACTTAATGTTATTGTAATTTTAATTAAATTGTTTCTTCAGACTACAATTTCATAACTTAAGTTATGCATTTATTTTGAGTATTTACATTTTTCTCTTTTAGTAAAGCCTTAAACTAACTATTCTAATGAATAATGATAATTATATAATAATTATATATATATATATATATCAGACATTTTTTTGAATACTGATATAGCATAGATACAGATTTGAGTATCCAATGTAATAAAATCTGAGATATAAGGAAAATGTAGCATGTGCAATTTAAAGTTGTAGGAACTGAACAATATTTAGGCATGGAAATGGAAGATTTAATGCTTCCTATTATACTTTACTTTGTTAAATTATAAAATAATGATGAATTAGTGAACTTCTGGAAATGCTTTTTATCTATCTGTTTAATGTTCTTTTTCCTGTAATAATTATCTTTTTAAATATTCCATTTTTACAGTGCCTTATGTTTTTGTTTCCAATTTCTATTGTTAGTATTATTTTCATGATTTATTTTGTGGGAGATACACATTTTTCACTCAATGGAAGTTTTTAGTGTTATTAATTGCTAATTTGGTTCCTTATATGGAAAAACCAAGATTAAACGGACCCAAATATATAAGAGTTCCCATTAAAAAGTTCCCATTCAAAAGCTTCATTTCCCTTTAATTGAATTACAGAAATTGTGGTGGGGTATTTTATATCACACTCCTTCAGTGCAATTTTTAACTAATGCTAGACAAAGGAGAGGGAGGTAGGTGCGGCTACTATTTTACTGCAACTATCTGTTTTAAACAGTTCAATACTATCGCCTAAAAGCAGTCTTTAAGGATTATATCACTTATGTTATTCTACTAATTACAGCACTCAGGTGATTATCATGAACGTTTACTTGCACAAATTCTTTATGTAAAATATTTAATGTCAGACTCTTAAAGTTTGCATGCCTAGTGGAATTATGTTTTAAAAGTATCTATCAGTTGTCAATTTCAAATTTATCACACCAACATTTCCTTCCAGTCCAAAGAGAGTTATTTTAAGAGGATTAGTTCTGGCAAATCACCATTTTAATGCTTATAACCAGTATGGTCATCAATTTAATAGTTTATTTTGTCTGTGCCATGGTGTGGTCATATTTTTTTGAAGCATTATTCTAGGTTTATTAGGTTAGAGTTCTTGAATAAGGCTAACATTTGCATTGACAAACTAAGTACCTAATGTAGGAAGCTTCTATCTAACCACTAGGAGACCAGGAAAAAAAGTAAATTGACTACTCTACCAGGAAGGATTGAGAATTTCTTCTGTTTGATTTGTTCTAGTCAGACATTTGTATTTTCCTGCCTCCACACTGGAACTCAAAAATTGGCTTTTCCTTGTTCTTGAACCTTCCAGAGATTTGATGTGAGCTATGTCATTCTTTCTTCTGTTTTTTTGTTCGTTTGTTTTTGCTGCTGTTGTTTTTTAATAGCTTGTTGACTACAAATCTTAACACTTCTTAGCCTGTATAATTATAAAATCCAATCTTTTAAATAAATATTCCCATTTTTCTCTTCCTTTAAAATGTATGTTTTGGGTTCAGATTCTTTGGAAAAAACATGATGAATATAACCAGTATTATATATTTCATTAATATTGTCTCAATCCAACATGTATATCTGCCTTCAGAAAACTCTTATTTTTGTTTTTGTTCATTTGTTTCCTTGAGACAGAGCCCTACTATCTATTCCTCGATGGCCTACAATGCTTTTGATAGGCCAGACTCTCTTTTAGCTTACCAGAGATCCACTTACCTCTGCCTCCTTAGTTCTTAGAGTAAAGGTGTTTATCACCACATGCAATCTCTTTACTCCTATCTTCCAAGTCTTAGGTAATTTCAAACAACTGTTCTTCTGAGATACATGATTCTTAGTGCCTCTCTTAGGCCCAATACCCATAATCCTGCATCAGTATGCATGTGTGTGAACATGTGTACACATGTGTGTATGTGTGTGTCTTTGTGTCTGTGTCTTTGTCTGGGTGTGAGTGTGTGTGCAATATGTGTTAAACTTCCAGTTTCTTTAACACTATAGAAGGAATAGGCCTCTTCTCAGTTTTTATTTTGTATTGTCTATAAGATTCTTGTTTTTAAGAACATTTAGCCTATCTCTGGAGATTCTAATTGAAAATTCTAACACAATATTCAGCTGCAATGTTTTGTTCACTGGTAAAAGAAGGAAACAGTTTTATTACTACCATATTTTCTTCTGAGATTATGACTCTGATTCACACACATTCTGTACAGAGAATAATCAATGATAGCAGTGCTTTTTGTTTTGAATGATTAAGTTTATTAACTATCCAACAGAGAGGAGTAAAGCAATTAAACATAAAGCACCAGTAATCTAATAAAGTATCAGCTCAGACACATGTACTGTAACTGTATCCAATTAATGCTACTCAAATGATTCTAGCAGTGGCATCAGTGGGTTCCTGCTACCCACCCTAATGCTTTATATTCCTGAATAAGAGATACACAGTCTTTATATTTTGATATTCCTTTAACAGCTCAATGGCTAGGCCACTTCCTAACCTCCATGTGGCTAATCCACTCAGTATCCCCAAGTTATTACTTACTAAAATCTATAATCTATCTTTGCTGTCCTGGACCCAGAGTTACAGCCTCATGGGCTGTGTTCCCCAGCACCTACATGATGGCTATGTTCTTTCTCCTGCACATCTCAGGTGTGGTGTTTTACTTCTCTTTCTCATAGCATGGAGGATCCCTCTCTTCCTCCTCATTGGTCTTTTGCAGGAGAATCCTAAAAGTCCCAACTTTTTCTCCCTGCCCAGCCATTGGCTGATGACAAATTTGTTTGCCAATAAAAAACATCTGGGGGCAGGGACTCTCAATCTTATAGGTGTGGTGCTACAAACAGGATTTTAGCATGAGAATACAAGCAGCTACAAAGCACTACCCAGCAAAAACTTGAGGATTTCCTAGGAACAATAGAGTTAAGAGTTTTTGTGTAAAATAGTTCCAGGCAGAATGTTTCCTTATGGGGCTGGGCTTCCAATGCTGGTTAGAAGGTATCGTCTGGTGCTTAGAAACACCTAGCAAAAAATTCACTCAGGTAGCAGTCTGTAGTTCCCCATCCAGATTCTGGAGCAGAGCAAAAGAGTCCCTCAGATGAGGCTTGCAAGTAAAAGAACAACATAGAGATGACATCATTAAATCCTGTACTCACAACATTTAATGGAATTCAAATAGAGAATTTAAACAGTCAGATGGAATTCCTTGTTGAATTTTTTTTCCATAAAAGAATTTCCCAATGAGTGAATGGCCAGTTTTTATTTCCCATTGTAAACATTTTTATGTTATGGGATAAGCAATTGTAACCTCCCTTAGAAAATAGTTTATCTTCTAGCTATTCTCAAGCACACAGTGGTTTTCCACTTGAGCAGTCTTGATGTTCTGTTCTTCCCTGTCACAGAGTTGGGGAAGCAGCTCATGCCCACTCAAATAAATAGCCTTGAAGGGAACTTGGAGACAAATAGTCTTGAATTCTTTATGGAAGGATGTGACAGAGCTCCATATCTAGAGCCAACTTCTCAATGAACTCAGACAGCACATCCAAATTGAACAATATAATGTACATTATGACATATAAATGAGAAAACTTGCTTAGAACTCAGTTTTAAATTCAGCATTAAGGCAAGTGATACACTTTCATTTAACTTCCCCAAGTTGAGAATAGCTATAAGTAAATTTTGAAAAATAATTTTTCTACCTTAGGTTGAATGAAATAGCTGAGGTAATAAAATTTTTATCACAATTTTAGTTCCACAAATCCAAGTAATTAATAAATTATAACTGTTATTAGTAGAGATGTTTATTGTATTAGTAAATTAATTAAATCCTTTCTTCCTGTTTCTAGTTTGACTAGTCATTAAGATATATTTTCTACATTCTTTATGGAAAATTCTGGAACATGTAGTTCATTTTATTTCTCTCTGTCTATAAAGAATTCATACAAAGATTGGTGAAATTCAGAGACAATTTTTATTCTATCCTAAATAAGTGACAATAAATTTTATCTCTTAGAATGTGTGATGAATCCAGACAGATAACAGAAAGAATTATTCATGGTTGTAGAAGAAACAACGAAATTATTTATCAAAAAGTGCATACCTAAGATATTCTACTCGAAAATTCTGATTAAATATAAGGGAATTTCAGATATAATTTTCCAAAATAGTCAAATTTTAACACCACCTATCATAATAAAATCTCAGTTCTTGAAGAGTTTCTAAGAAAGCAGAAAGCTATTAATAATACGATATTCAGTTGTTCACAGAGAATTTAGTTTTGTACTTTTATCAAAGTAAAAATGATTTCCTGAATAAGCTTGCAAAAGTCTTGGTAAAAAGATAAATGTCATAGGTACATGTGCATTCTCAGCAAATGGTTTTTTAATATTAGACAATAGATATATAAGAACACTCATTTTTTTTTAGAATACATTACTTTTATTGCTACATTTAATTTCATTTTAATTCTATTTTGTAAAATTAATATTACCTTCAAATAAAATATAATTATATCCCTTTCTTTCCCCTCCCTCCATGCCTCCATGTTCTCCTCCTTTTCAAATTTATGGCTTCTTTTCTTTAATTATTATTGTTACATGTGCATATGTATTATATATGTTATACATGACATAATATATATGTGTATATGTTTGTATATAAGTGAATAGATACATAGCTATTTGCTGAGTCTGTTTAGTGCTGTTTGTATTTGTATGCTTTTAGGGACAATCACTTCGTATTAGATAACCAATTAGGTGACTCATTCATAGAGTAGACTAATTTATTCTTTTTCTTAGCAGTCATTAATGCCATATAGCTTTTCATCTAAGGATGGTATCAGATGAGGGTTTTCCACACCACATTAGCATATCAACTATTGTTGCCATTGGTCAGATCTTACTTTGGAAGACATACTGAGATTTCATGGGAATCCTATTAAATATAGAAGACAGAATCTTGCTGTAGTCATTCTGGTTGTCTGGCTCTTATAATTGTACAATATCTTCTACAATTTTTCCTGAGCTATACTAAGTTGTGTTGTACTTGTATCAATTATAGTTGATCACTGTACAGTCAATTATTCTCTATATTTTGATTAGTTAGGGATTTCTGTAATGGTATTCAAACTGCTATAAGGAAAATGATCTCTTAATGAGAAGAGAGAGCTATTTATCTGTAGGTATAGGGAGCTATTTATCTGTAGGTGTAAGGATAAATTTTAGGATGCTGTACAGAATTATACTGGCCAAATCCATGGGCTTAACACCTCTGGGTAATTGATTGCAATTACAGAACTAGGCATGAATAACTCCTATTGCACATGTGTTAACTCCAATTAAACAACTATTGGTTACTTCCAACATATAAATGCCACTATTGCATATTTACGGATACAAAGCCATTCTGGTCATTGTTGTGGTTAATAGTATTTACAGCTAAATATGCTTGTTGTTTGCTTTTCTCCTTTGGAAGCTTGCATAGGACCTTCTGGTGCTATAAAAACTAGGTCAGGAATAGATAGCTCAAATCCTCAAAGTCCTCTGTCCAAAGTGCATGGTTGTTCAGCAATAATAACTTACTCTCAATTTCTAGGAGGCAACAAAAGGTCACAGCAACAACTTATATAGTTTGGGATACCTTGTGAACTCCCATAATGAACAACTTGAAGAGAGATTTCCTAGACTTGGTACTGGGTTTTTCAGTAGAGAGTTCATGGTCCTTAGGGGAAAGCATTATTACCACAAGAGGTGTAACTTCATTTAATATCTCTTTCTCTTTCTCTCTCTCTCTCCCTCTCCCTCTCCCTCTCCCTCTCCCTCTCCCTCTCCCTCTCCCAGTCTCTCTTTCTCTCATTTACCTAGGTAGGAGCCTAGTTTTATTATTATATGCAGTGGTTAGATAAATAAAAAGTATCATGACTTCTTCTAACATTCTTTGTGTGATTTATACTTCCATTCTCCATTTTCGGTGCTGTCCTTCCTGCATACTAAACAACTAAAGATATGCCTGCTGTTTTGTTTTTTTCCATGTTCCTCTTTATGTTACATTTTTACATTCTTTTATCCTCTCTAGTTTTTCACTGACATGTTTCCTTTTTAGTTTCCTGGTTTCTGAGCTTACTCCAGGTGATATACTTACAGCTGAATATTTGGAGGTAGAAACCACAGATGAGGGATTGCATGGTGTGTTTGTCTTTCAGCATCTAAGTTAAATCACTCAATATAATATTTCTGATTTCAATCAACTTACTTAAAAATTTCACAATTTAATTTTTCTCTATAGTTGAATACTATTTTATCGTACATGTATGTACCACATTTTCATTATCCATTCATCATTTGAAGAATATTTATGTTATTTTCAAGTGATTCAATACAGAAAACATGTTGGTTCTTGGAAAATGAAAGATACCAAGTTATCATTAGAATATTAAGTTTTCCAAGAGAGTACTGAGTATATTAAATACTTTCTTGCCAATTTTCCATCAATATTGACTGAAGCCATGCATGAGCCAAACAGCCAAATATTCATAATGATCAAATATTAGAGGACTTGGTGTGCTGATTGAATATGAATTAATTTTGTTCAAGAAAAAATGTTCTACACTGAATTGATGCCCTATGTTGTCTTTTATAACCTCTGGAAAGTAAATTGGATTAGTAGAATGCCCTTAAGCTTTGCAGTGGCAATGGATTTAATTCAAATCCTGCAATCCATTTACTAATCATTCTGTCTTCAATAAGTGAATCACTTATAAAATCAAAGAAGATATAAAGCTAGGGGTAATACTATGAGTCCAAATTATTTATCTGTGTATTTTCTTTCTGCATTAAAATTTTAATCCATACATATATATTAAATGGATTATGTTATAGGATATTATCAGAGATCAGGGGATTTATGTATTAACTAAAAGACATTTAAGCTAGTTAAGAATTAATAATTCATATATTTAAAGAAAGTTGAGTATATATGTCCATTTTTAGGAAAATCAGTTTGATATCTCCAAGACATGACATTGACTATTTCCAAAAACATATGGTAAGATATTGCCAATAGCCAAGTAGAACACCTGTTGAATAAAATGTTCTCCAACTATTTTACTACAGATATATCCATTATCAAAATATATTTTCCTATTAAAACAATGGAACACTTCTACCCAGATTCAAGACCTATGAACCATGACAGTTACCAGCATGGCAAGAAATGCATAAAGGTACAATAATTGGGATTCATATGCCAATAACAAGCAACAGCTGTCTAATTGCACTTAATGCTCAGTCTGCAGGAGAAAAATAATGCTTGGTACTGAAATCACAGCCAGCTTCCCATGGCTGGTGTAGTCATGCACTTTAGAAAACAATCTTCTACTGACACATTACTTGAGGGAGGCATAATTCCTAACTATATTGTAAACCATTTCCAGTACAGAGTGGTCAGCCATAAACCAGATACACACAAACAACAAAAAGAACTATATATATGTATATATAGTTCATATATATATATATATATATATATATATATTTAAGACAAATAATATTTTGTTGTAATACTGAAACCAGAAAGACAAATAGAAAGTCTTATGTGGAAGACATAGCCATAATCTATGGGGAAGAGATTTACTAAAATATTGGGGAACTCAGATTTGTTCTCCTTACACATGTGACAACAGATACAGTTATACATCTTATACAATACGTCTTGATTTTTTCTGTATTTAAATATACAACAAGTTTGTCTCACTGACACTGAGTTAGTCATAGAATGCAAGTGTCTAAAAAATGCTATCTTTTCCTACGTGTGGATTCATAAAGACCTAATTGTACCATGATAAACAGAAAAGGGGAATAAGAACTCAGAGAAATAGACTGAATGATGCTTTATTCATTGAATGAGGCAGGAACAATTGCTGCTGAAAGACCCTGCATTGTAAAAAAAACTGCTCAATTAGACCAACCTGTATACTTTAATTTAAGAATGGGACTGAGAGAATTTGGGGAGGAAGTTTTGTCTGTATTTCCACAGGTGATGAAAGACTGTGGGTTCCCTCAAAATTAGTATAGATTCAATCTTAATAAAAGAAGCTTCTACATGAAAGTAACAACTCAAGGAAGAGACTCAGAAAGAGCAATAGAGATGAAGCAGAAAGCTGATCCCCTTGAATGGGGCCAACTCAACAAACCAGCTGAAGAAGGACAGATCATTCATTAGATTGGCAGACTGTAAAACCTTCATGCTAAAGTGAATATTTGCCAAAGGGCAGATGATCAGGCTATAGTTATGATGGATCATCATATCAACAGGTCTTCAGTTTTTAAAAATTATTTATTTTTTCTCAAATCATAATTCATTCACACAGGGGTTATAAACACAGAAAGGCAGGATGTGGGGAAGGGGATGACACTGGAGCGTGGGTGTTCAGGTGGAATACAGATAGCTTTCAAAACCAGGTATCGGCTGGGTGAAGGTTCAGGGGACAGGTCACTATGACTCTGCCTATGATTCACTTGTCCTTATCTAAGTTGGTATTATCTGCCAAGGCTACCGATTTACAAGGTCTATGACTACTCAGGCTTGTAAATTTCCACAAAAGCTGCCTGTTTACATTAGTTTATAGCCATCTGTTTCAATGTTTTTCCACAGAGACTGAAGACTTGGTGTTAGTATGCATGTATGACAGGCCTATTGCTGATTTTAGGCCTATGGCTGATTTTAGGCCTTCAGTGTGTAAACAGGGCTGCCCCTGACATCTCCTCCCTTCTGTAAGTATAGAAATGCTGTGGCGACTCTAATCTTGAAAAGGTGGGGACAGAGGCCTGACCTCCAGTAATTGAAGGGGACCTTGTAATGGCTCCAGTCCCCCTGTCGTTGTCCAGTGAGACATGAGGGCCATACCCATCCTGATATCTTTTTCCTGGAGAGGGGATACTTTTAACATCAACCCCTATGCAGTCAGGCTTGTCCCTCAGGAAACCCAGAGAGATATTTTTAAGCTATTTTTTTTTTAATATTCCCTTTGAGTGCTTAGCCTCGCAGCCTAAGCAAGAATTCAGATCGCCAGTCAGAGCGGGTTCTGGGTGGCATCTCTCTGTTTGGTCTAGGGGTGGAAGTCCCCTCTTTTAGGTTGGGCGGAGATGGGTTTTGGGAGCATCCTGTATAAAGTAAAAACCTCATCTTGAGTTTCATGGTCCTCCACAGCTAACATATGATAATGTTACTGAATAGGTTTTGCTACCAAATTATTTATCTGTTGTTTCACAGAGTTAGTCAGCCTATTTGAGGCTCAGGGACTGGCAGAAATAAGCAAAAAGAACCCAGATAATGGTCCCAAGATGGGAGGATGTAGGGTTGACAACCTTGGAGAGGGTGAAAACCAATTCTTCTACTAGTATTCATCTGTCTCTTTCTCTCTTTGATATTTCTCAGGGCCTTCACTGACCTATTTCATATTCTCTTTAACCCTCCCTGTCTTGTCTATGTAAAGGCAACATTCTTCATAAGGCCTGTACACAGTCAAGAGCTGTACACAGCCTTTTCTATTGTAATAGAGTAAATCAAGTCCAATAAGGATTTTTGCTATTTTAGGAGGTTTCTTCATACAGTGAAACGAGGGATTTCTTCAGATTAGTGATGTTAATCTCTAGTTATTTGATATTCTTGTCAGTGGCTCTTCAAAGGTCTGAGTAGTATAAGTTTGGAGGCCAGCATCTGGATTAGAACCTCTAACAGCAGACATCACGGGCGATTCATTTTTACCTGGAAAGGAAAAAAGGGGGAATGGTACCCCCCAGAAGGAGTCCCCCTGAAGTACTCTCCATCATGTCTTGTTCAATTTTATCTCTCTAAAACTGAAGGCTCATGGCAAATCTCCTGCTGACTGCCTCTGGCACCAGTGAGACCAACAAAAACTATGCCACAGATATGGGGAAGGACCCTCTTACCCTTAAAGGGAATGGCCCAGACACAGTTCTCTTATGGGGCCGAGGATTCATATGCCTGTTTGATACCACAGGAGGCACAGCTAAATGGCTACCAAAAAGATTAATGAAATAAATAGATATCCCACAAAGCCAGGCCCAACCATAAATAAGATGAATAACAATTGACATCCAGGGAAAAGAAATCTTCCTGAGAACTCCCTTCTTTTTCAACAGGTCTTCATAAGGATATTAGGGCTGTTAAATTTATGGGATTGATAAATGTTGCTGTTTAATGGTTATAATGTGTACTAATTTTAGCTTAAATGAAAAAGGGAACACTGTAGTTAAATTTTAATCCAGCAATATGTCTGCTCTGAACATATCCAAACACCTTCTACCTCTCTATGGTCTTGCTGAAATATAGACATACCCAAAGTACACACCTTTAATCTCTTTGGCTACAAACCTTTAGAATATACCTCAATCCCAAACAGTGACATCTAATTGAGGGGCATACAAAGTAGAAAAATCAATGAAAGGTTTGACATAATGAGTCAGATAAAGCATATGTCCAAATCTCAGGAGTACATGTATTTAAGAATAGCACAGTTAGAATGGAGACATATCAGTAAGTTCAGTCAGTTCAGTCAATCAGTAGGGAGTCATTGCAGTGAGTTCAGTGCAATGGAGTTGAGATGGTTTGGGAGCTCATGCAATTCTGAGCAAGTCAACAGAGGCAGTTGAAGCCAGGGAATGAGAAGGAGCCAGATCAGGAAAAAAAAGCCAGAGTTAGTTAGTCTGAGGGAAACTAGAGAAATTCAGTGAGAAACTGAGAAAAGCCAGATTGAATCAGCCATCTTGGAGAAGAGTTTAAGCCAGAAGAGCTGAGTAGAACTAGACAGCCAGAAATCACAGAAAACTGGGAATGGGTCAACATATCAATCAGTAAGCATTGCTTAGAGGCAACCATTACATCTGGTAAATAAAAGTTATTTTCATAGGATATATGGTAATAGTTTGCATATTGTGAATTGTGATCTCTTTACATATTTTTTGGAAAATATTTCCTGCAATATATTTCAAATCTCCATTATCATTTTTAGGCTATCATTTTACAGTAATATACTCTGCAATATTAGCTAAAACTTCCCTGTTATTTTCTGCATATTAAGTCATAAATCCATTCATTTCCTTGAAGGCATATCAAATTTGGAGACTGCCTGTAAAATTTAAAATTCCACCGGATTGCATGTTAGTAGATAAATATTTAACCTGTCTTAGTCCCAGTTTCTTCATATAAAATAGTAAAGATAATAATGTTTTATCTAAAAGTGACTGCATTTCTGTACATATGACAAAATATAATATTTTCTTAGTGGAAATCTGCTTAGTAAATTACTAATCAAAATAAAAACAAAAAATATAACTTAATGTAATGTTTTAACACTGGTATAACTCAGGCAGTGTCATTTTAATATTTTTAGTTTTAGCTCACTCTTAACTGAATATCTTATTCAGGAAATATTCGACATAGCTTGCAATTTTTCTTTATGGAAAAAAGAATCAACTGAACCAGCAGCAGTTATTTTTATTGCATCCTTACTAGGTGTCCAGCATAGAATTTTCTACTATGTGGAATACAGGAGAAATACATGCTGTAGTGTCTGCACTTAATGAACTCGGTATTTAATTAGAGAGGCAGAATAAAAATCATGTGCATGAAAAGTTACAGTAATACAAAAATATCTGCAATGCTGCAAAAAAGGAGAAACTGCTTGAGAGAGGACTTTTGGTTATTGCTTTTGAGTACTTTCTGTTGTGAATTATTTGTCATTAATAATTTCTTTTTCTATATGATTTGATATTATATTAATAAAAATTAATGTAAAGTCTAATTAAATATTAAAATATGAGATAAAATATATTTGGAACTTAATTCTATGTTTTTGAAAACAGCAGAGTATGTTTCATTCACTAGTTTTTTATAAAGCAAACGTGTGTGGTTACTTCTCTAATATGATTTGAGATGAAGTTTGAACAGAAATGAAAATATGAAGAAACAATTCTGCCTTTTCTCTACATTTTTTATAATGGAAAAGGAAGACAAACAATAACATCTGATAGTGGCTTTAATTAGGATGTGCATAGAAACATGCTTGTGCAGAGTTAACACTTGTGAGTCTAACTCATTAAAACACTTTAGATTTTGTGCTGTGCTCCACTGAATAAAAAGCCTTTCTTTGGGAGTATGTTTGACAAAGACAGGGCATGCTGCTATTAAGAGACTTAGAAATACAACATATTTTATCCAGACTGGTCCAGCCTACAGTAATATGTGCTCTGAAATATTAGTAGTTCAATTTCCATTGTGCTCAGAATGTTTGTGTTGAGTCAATAACCTCACCCTCTCATTTTTGTTGACTAGCTTTACTGGTTACCAGGCAATTTCCTTTCAATCCTTTAACTTATCTGCTTCAAGACTGTCAGCATAATTACATGAGAGTAGATATGGCAATGAAATGTATAAATACTACAAATTTAGGGGATAAAAATTGTTTCGCCTCATGTCATAGATAATTCTCCTGACAGCTGCTACTGCTGAACATCAATATTCCTTCTCAAATCAGTATTGCAACAGAATGCTTATATGAAATAGATAGTAAAATATTACTAAAAGACTTATTTTCAACAAATACATTAGAATAGACTTCTGTTGCACTCTGTTACCACAAAATTTAACCAAATACATCACTTTTCCATAGTATTTTCTCCACAAGTGTGTGTGTGTGTATGTGTGTGTGTGTGTGCGTGTGTGTGTGTGTGTTTCACCTTAGCTTTCTTCTCCAACTAATAAACAGTTAAATAGTTTTGGTTTGCCCTACATGTGATAAAATAGAAATGAATGAATATGTATTTTATGGCATAAATATCTGTGAAGAAAAGATGTTATGAAATTATTTTGTTTTTGAGACAAGGTTTAATGCAGCTCAGACTGGCTTTGAATTCACTGTATAAATTAAGATGACATTGAAATTCTCACCTTCCTGTGTATAGTCCTGAATGCTGGGATTGCAGGAGTGTGCCACATACCAATTTTTAATGTTCTTTGATTTTAGAAAAAAAATTAGTCTGGTGTTAAACCAAATATTAAATATAATTGCCAGATTACTCTAATATGAAGTCTTATAAACTTAAACACAAGACAATTAGATAACATAAAGTTTCATCATTAAAAATAACCATTCCAGCGGTTATTTCATGAAAAAAATGCCACAGAGATTGAAAATGAAAACCTGAATCCAACTGACACAATGTAATCATTAGTTAAAGGAATATTGTGGAGGCTGAAGAGTTGGTTCATTGGTAAATAGTGCTGGTTACTCTGACACAATCAGGTGTCTCAGCATCTTTGATAGTAGATCTTGTTAAGACTGCTTACATAATTGTCCATTTCTTGACTTCTATTACTGATATTTGTGACTGTATTTTCTCTTATCTGAATTTTTCAGCTTCAGGATTTACACAGTTTGTTTTCTTTATTGCTTCTGTTTTACTTTTAGTTTTTGAACAATTTTATTCATTTGGTTTACCTTTTTTTATTGCATCTTCCCTATACAATCTTCATACAGTTGGATTTAAGCTCATTTCCTTATACTCCAGCTATGATTGGAAATTCAGGAATTGCTGTAGTAAGATGTCTGGGCTCTGATAGTGTCATATTGCCCTTCTTCTTGCTGATTGTATTCATTTACTGGCCTTTAACCATCTGGGTTCTATGGTTATTATTGGTTTAGATATAAATTTCTGATTTGATCTTTGTTGTGTGCATGGGTTTTGGGTGTTTTTCCCCATTGGTTTCTGTTTCCTCTCTGTCTTCTGGACTGAGTAGTCTAGGATTCTGGTTATTCTTGAGTCTTCAGGTCCAGCAGACTGTCTCTCCCAGGATTTTTAATGTCCTATGTAGCCTCTAATGTTTGAGTTGTTAACCATGACTCTGTGTACATAGTACCAGTGGAGCCCTGGGGCCCTGGTGCTTGAGTGATATACTGAAAATGATGCAGAGTTGTGGGCTGGAAAGTCTAACACAGTAACTGAGTACAGTTTACTGATGTTGAATGTGCCATTAGTGGAGATAGACAGAAAGGGCTTTGTCGGGAAGTGGTGAATAAATCTCTTTTCAAAGTAATTTTGTTCTTTTCATTTTGTCTTCTGCAGTTTTTTTTCTATCAAAGTAAATACAACACCTGACTATTTAGTTTGGTGAATTACAATAGAGTATATTCAAACTGCTTCTAAATGTACAATGGCAAAGCATGACACAGACTTGGCTATATTCTTTGTTTTCACATGTTGGAACAACATTTTAATACTGCAACTTTTGTGCTTAAGTATATGGTACATTAAATCTTCCTATTATTGTTAAGTACAAAATAGATAGAGTAAAAGTTCCAGAAGTAAAAGGAAAACTATTAGTATACAAAGTTCATGATACATCTAAGAATGAAGAGGTTACAAAAGAATTAAATTTAAACATTTAAAATAATGTTTGTTTATATAGCAAAGATGTAACTGTCAAAGGACTTAGAGGAGACAGTCTTCACATGCTACCATGTTGGTCCCTGGTATTAAACTTAGGTTGGTAGCAGTCAACTTTACTCATTCAAGAATATTTCTGGTCTAAGAAGTAACTTTATTGAAAATCTGTTCACCAGTTTAATCAAAGTATTTCTCTCATGATTTTAACTTTGAAATATTACATCATTTTAAAGTTCTGAAACACTTCTGTTTCACTCAAAAAGTGATGTTATATCTGAAAGCTAAGAATTATATCTGGCAAGAAAATTAAAATTGTGTGTTATACTATATTAATTTTAAAGTGTTGAAAGTTAATTATATAAGCAAGACTATGCATATCATAGTCTGATATGATAGCAGGGTCAATATAAGATGAAATAGAGGTCTGTGAGTATGAAAACATTTTTGGGTTTTTTTTTTTTGTTGTTGTTGTTTTGTTTGGTTTTGTTTTTTTATCTCAGATAAGCTTTATTTCATTGCCAGGGTGCTAAATGTTCATGGCCATCATAGCCTCCACAAAAGTCAGGAGCTCTAGCTTCTTTGCATTGTGAACCCAAAGAATGAATTTCATGGACAACAAAGAATAACGAGCAGTCAGTTTAAGTAGTGAAAATGCTTACAGTAGAATTTATTACAAAAACAAAACACATAGAATTCTTATGTAGAGGACAATTTCTAAAAATTGGGCTTTATCTACTATTTTGTGACTCTTTTTATTTTATTTATTAGATTTTCTCTAAGGTTACAAGTTTGTCTTTGAAATAAGTTGTCTGAGATAATGCAAGTTAGGATAGACTACACCATGAGCCCAACCATAGATCTCCAAAAGGTGTCAATATGCCTTTTCATCTAAATGCATGATTTAGGGTTTCATATCACCTATTCAATGGCCAGTGAAGTTTTTAGTCACACATAGTTGGCAGGTGGTTGTGTTCACTAGATTGTTATGTATAAGTAGATAATGATGATGATGATGATGATGATGATGATGATAATAGAAAATCTACTGATGAATGCATGAGTCACTCACTGTTTGTGGTGGTTTGAGTATGCCTAGCACACAGAGTAAAACTATTTGATGATCTGACCTTGTTGAAGTAGGTGGCCATTGCATTGTGTGTATGGGCTTTAAAACCTTTGCCCTAGCTTTCTGGAAGGTAGTCTTCTCTGGTTTGCCTTTAGAACAAGATGTAGAACTTTCAGCTCCTCCTACACCATGCCTGCCTGGATGCTGCCATGCACGTGTCTTCATGATAATTGGCTGAACTTCTGAACTTGTAAGGCAGCCTCAATTAAATATTGTCCTAATAAGAGTAGCCTTTGTCATGGTGTCTGTTCACAGCAGTAAATCTCCGACTACATCACACTGTCTCTAGCAGAAATATTTCTGGAATTTTGGGCTTCTAGTTAGGATAGAATAGCCAGTACAAGCAATGTCAATCTTTGTGTCTGGTTAGGACGGAACTGTTTGCTTTCAAGGTCACTGCCTTACTATTTTTGATGATTATTTTCTACTATACTTATTATGACCCTCAGTCCTCTCAACTCTATGCCTACTCCTCCTATAATAGTCTTTTGAGGTTCTAATGTATTAAACAGACTACTCGAGTCCCCTTCCCTGATTCTATTAACAAATTGGGACAAAATATGTCCATGTCAGCAAAAAAAAAAAAAATTATGATTAGACTGTTCAGGGGATGAGCCTTGACATATCCAGTGAACCAGGTTTGGCCACCTGTCTTTAATAATCAAATTGAACAAAACATTAAGATCAAAAACAAAAAAAGGAGATATATTCAAAACTGCTACATCTGGAAGAGAGAAAAGATATTCAATTATCACGAAGTACATCCTTAGGTTGAGACTTGAAGTTTAGGTTTACAAAGAATGCAAAAGGTAGGCAAAATCAATCAGTCTGATAAATATATGGCAATTCCCATGAGTGAACTTAAATTATCTGGGTTTTAGTCTCATCCTTTGAGGGAATCATTAGAATTTTGTGAAATCTTTTTTTAGGATACAAGTTTTACCTATGGCTAGCAATAAAGTTAAGTATTTCCTTTCTCTCTGCATAAAACAACAGAGTAAGTTCCAAATACTTTGGGTCTATTGTTTCAGTAATTTAATAGTCAAATATAGAGTCAGAGGTACTTATGATTATGTCCTATTTCCTTCAGGCCAATTACAAGAATATAGGGAGAAATCCCACAAAAGGAAACTATAATGCAAGAAACATAAAACAAAATTGATTGGATGTTGAAAAGCTTTCTTGGTACATTTTTACAAGATCTTGAAAATATGTTTTCATATATCTATTTGAAATATAGAATAAAAGATATGGTCAGCATAAGAACTGACTTTTTTTGAAGATATATTAGCCCATGCAAATAGACATAGTTTATTGACTTAGATTATATCCTTTCTCTGAGAACAAAATATATGTTATATATTATAGATGATTGGATAGATAAACATATAGCACAATGAGACAATATTAAATATGTTCCTTCTTTTAACAAGTCCAGAAGACTAATGATTCTAGACTGCAAATATTTCACATTTTATGCATATGAAAATTGGAACTTACAAAGCTATTTGATTAAGACTACAGAGCAATGACATGGAGTGTGCATTCAAGAGCAGGCCTCTCCCATTTATTATCATGTACATTACCCAATAGGACAAAAGGAGGGCATAGAGAAGCAAGGATTTACTAAAATCTTGTTCATATACTTCCTGCCTTAAATTTTCTTGTGTAATTTTTTCTTGGACCTTTCAAGTTAATGTTTGTAAACTTTCAGTTTCAAACTGCCCACTCCTCAAATCTGGTGATTTTTCATAAACCTTACTTAATCTTCCACCTAAGAAGAATCATCTATTTCTTCTCCTGAAATTCCTTCCAGCCTCCATGTAACTGAATTTGTCATAAGAGTATCATTTTTTCCAAGTTTATGGTTAGTCAGCAATTTATCCTAATGAGCATAATGTCCCTTACTCTTTTTTTAAAGGAGGGACCTTGGATGATGTGCTCTATAGTAGAGAGGGGGAAATTGTTGAGTCCACCTCCAGTGGAGGGACAGGACATTTAGTAGATCGATGGGTTTCCATATCATAGTCCAAAGCTCTGACCCAGATTTTTTTCCTGTCTAAAGGAACTGCAGGGACAAAAATGGAAATGAGTCTGAAAGAAAGGAGGTCCAGGGACAGACTCAAATTGAAATCCATCTCAAGGGGAGGCCCTGGGGCCTGACACTGGCACTGATGCTGTCGTGCGCTTGCAGACAGGATCCTAGCATGGCTGCCCTCGGAGAGGCCCAAAAAGTAGTTTTACGAGTCAGATGCAGACACTAGCACCCAACCAATGGAAAGAAGCTGGGGACACCTGAAGTTAAATTTTGGGATAAGCTGGAAGAAGCTTAGGTAGATCGGCCCCATGGGAAGACCAGTAGTCTCAGCTGACCTGGACCCCTGAGATCCTTCAGATACTGAGCCACCAACCAGGCAGAATAGCAGCTGATATGAGGCCCCCTACACATATACAGCAGAGAACTGTTTGGTCTGGACTCAAGAGAGAAGATACACCAAACCCTCGAGAGACTTGAGGCCTCAGGGAGTGGGGAGGTCTGGTGGGGTAGGAATGGGTGTTGGGGACATCCTCTTGGAGATGGGGAGAATGGGACTAAAAAAGAACAAAATTAAAAATAGAATAAAATTAAAGAACTGACTTTTTAAGAGGACATTTTTTTTTTCCTGAGAGCTACAGATAAGGTTATGGCTCACTCAGCTTTCTTTGCATACACATGTTTCCTAATGCATGTTCAAAACCAGCCATATGGTTTAGGGTATTTTTTAAAAGATATTAATCCACATCTATATTTAGCAACCAAAATATACACGAAGCAAATGGAAAACAATTAACTATATTCACAAATTAATGCTATTTGTATTTTGAGATAATTACTTTCAAGTGTTTAATGCATGACATGCTTTTAACTATTTCCATAAAAAATTCCAAGTATATTATTGTTAACATAGTGATGAAGGTTCATTGAGAGAAATTTTCTTATTAAGAAAATAGAATCTATGGCCTAGGTGGAGCTTTGACTTTATAGTTGGGCCAGTCAATCTCCTGGCCTAGGAACCAAACCTCAGGAAAGAGGAACCATCATTAGGAAGGTGGCTTCACCTCAAGCCATACAAAGAAATAGGTGGAATGAATAGTTCTTCCATGATATACTCAGTTTTCCTTTCCCAAATTTCTTGTTCCTTAGCACAGACCCTACAAGCAGCAGTCATATTCTGCAGGGTCTAACCGTATTACCCAGAAATGTACAATTTTTCTTTTCTCTGTTTGTTTCTCCCTTTTAGATCCTGTACAGAACTTCTATATGTTTTATTCTGATATTTTTGGCTTCTTCAATTTTTCCTCTAAAGCTGCTAACCCAGTCATATTGACTGCTGTCATGAGAGAGACCTCAATGCTAGTAATTCAAATTACATGTATTTTTCTTCCCCTCATCCATTTATTTTTTTCTCCAGGCAGCTGCTGAGATTTACAGTGTACCTACTTGGGACTTTTTCTTTGAATTTTTAATAAATTATTCCCTACCTTAACTTTGAATGCTTTCTAAATTGTTTTATTAACAAGACTAAGAACATCCAACAAGGACTCTGATTTCATCTGTATCACTACAAATAATTATCTTGTTTTATAACATGCTATTTCTATTGTCATTAAATAGTTACATCAAAACTAAAACAATTCAATCTTACTGAAATATTTCCATATGAATAGAACTACTGAATATAATGCCAGGATGACACATTATTTAAAACTAGCAATTTTGTCAGTAAGAGTCATTCTGGTGTGTATTACTGGGAACAAATTCAAATGTAAAAGGGAAACATTGATTGCTATGCTATGTGGAGAAAGCAAGGGTCCTTGACAACAAATTATGTTTTCTTTGCTCAGTGAAGAATAGCTCATAGAAGATAGGGTCCCTTAAAATCAAAAGCCACCATAGCCGTCCTGATCAAATGGCTGCTGGGTCTTTTTTTTTTGTGAATGAATTTAATGGTCAGTGGGAAAGCAAGTGAGATTTAAAAAAGGATTATTTTATAGGAAGGAAGTAGATCTCCTATAAAGCAACAGCAGGCCTCCCAAATGAATGGCAATAAGCTGCTAGTTTTGCTTTTTTTTGTTTTTAAGTAGAACTTATTGCTGAAACTGAGTTGAGGTGTGTTAATAGAGTTTTGGTTACTCCTTCATGGAGTTTCTAGGCAGTTGTACTTACAAAGATAATAAATCAACAATATTCCAATCAAAGACATTCAAATACTTATGGCATAACAAGCCTCTAGCAAGGAAAAACTGTTAAGAGAGCCATAGATATGTCTAGATTACAGGAGAGTTCAAGACTTAGAAATGATTATTTTCTAGGTCCTGGCCGTAAAATTTCTTTACTAGTTTCTGTCACCTGCTCTGAACAGTATTTCTTTAAATTATTTGCTTAAACAGTAAGCAACAAACTCTGAAACAGACTGACATATAAACTATACTTATTTTTGGTCTGAAATTCCAAAATAAATAGTTGCTCTGCAGTAGACATGAATGATTCTTCCAGATACACAAGGAAGTCCTGTTATATGAATACTCCATTATGTGTGACATCTCCTGTCAACCTCTCAGAAGCTGGTAATTGAGGCACATTTACTATGTTAACTATATGAACACAGGAGTAGGAGTGCATACAGAGCTAATAAGACTTGAAGAACAAGCAGAAAGTTGACTTTATTGTCATCCTGGTAAGCCTGGACAGCCTGGTCTTTTACCTCAGTACCTCAGTGTAGCACAAATTAACCACTGGTTTGAAATGAAATAATCTGTTATAACTGTAAGTGGCAAAATCTTGCTAATAGGGAGCATAAAGTTTGTTTGTCTGTTTGCTTGTTTGTTTTAGCTTTTTTTTTGACACAGGGTTTCACTGTGTAGTATTTCTGTCCTGGACCTAACTTAATAGATCATAGTGCCCTCAAACTCAAAAATCCCATCTCATAAAGATGATAGAGGACTTTAAGGAGGACATAAATAATTCCTGTAAAAAAAGACAGGAGAACACAGGTAAACAGGTAGAAGTCCTTAAAGAGGAAACACATAAATGCCTTAAAGAAATACAGCAAAGCACAATCAAACAAGTAAAAGTATTAAACAAATCTGTCCAGGATCTAAAAATGGAAACAGAAACAATAAAGAAATCACAAAATGAAGCAACCCTGAAGATGGAAAACCTAGGAAAGTGATCAAGAGTTACAGATTCAACATCACCAACAGAATACAAGATAAAAGAGAGAGTCTCAGGCATAGAAGACACAAAAAGGATATTGACTGTTGAGTCAAAGAAAATAAAAAGTGTATAAATATCCTAACTCAAGTTATTCAGAGAATTCAGAATACAATGAAAAGATCAAACTTAAGAATAATAGAAATGGAAGAAAGTGAAGATTCCCAATTCAAAGGGCCATAAAACATCTTCAACAAAATCATAGAAGCAAACTTCCCTAACCTAAAGAAAGAGATGGCCACAAACATACAAGAAGAATACAGAACACCAAATAGATTTGACCAGAAAGAAAATCTTCCTGCCACAGAATACTTAAAACATTAACTATACAGACAAAAGAAATAATTTTAAGAGGAGCAAGGGAAAAGGCCAAGTAACATAAAGGCAAATCTAACAGAATTACACTTGATTTCTAATCTGAGACTCAAAAAGCTAGAAGGGTCTGGGCAGGGCTCTGGCAGATCATAAAGGACCACAGATGTTAGCAACAGACTACCATTCCTAGCAACAATTTCAATCACCATAGATGGAGAAATCAAGATATTTCATGAGAGAACCAAATTTAAATAATTCCTTTTCACTAAATCAGGCTTACACAGGACACTAGAAGGATAACTCTTGCCCAAAGAAGTCTAAATGTACTCAAGAAAACACACACACACACAAAAAAAACATAAAAAAGGAAAAATTTTACATCACTAAAACCAGTAGAACACCCAAACACACACACAAACTCTCTCTGTCTCTCTGTCTCTCTCTGTCTCTGCTTCTGTCTCTCTGTCACACACACACACACACACACACACACACACATGCACACGCACATGCACACGCACACACACACACATTGCCTGTATCTTTTCACTACCATGCCTAAGCTCTAGGAATGAGAAACAATGCCAGCCCCAATCCAGCTTCCCTTGAATCCACAGATAAAAGACATAGACATAACTATTTGTTTGCATCTTGTCTTCTTGTAAAATTGCATTTTCAAACTGCAGATGCTAGCATACCCTTATCAATACTTTTAGCTCTATACCTCCTTCCTGTATTAGAATTTAGAATCTAGTGCCAAGTTACATCTTGTCCTTGTTAAACATCACTGACCACCTGCCTGTAAGAGTGGCCACATGCCACCTCTCCTCACATGGCTGCTTGTTTCTTCTCTCTCCAAAACAAAGCAACCACTCCACCTCCCTTGTATCTGTGTCTATTTTCTTCCAAGGACCTGGAAGTCCCACCTGTTCTTTCTACTCAGCAATTGGTCCATGACTTTCTTTACTGACAGATCAAGAACCTATTAGGGAAAAGGGCCTTAGCATCAGAACTGTCCCTACACACACATTCAACCACGACAAACATGAAAATAACAGGAAATAACAATCATTGCTCATTAATATCTCTCAACATAAATGGATCAAATTCTGCAGAAAAAAGACACAGGCTAACAGAATAAATATGTGAACAGAACCCAAAATTCAAGGAGAATAAGGGCACAACCTAACCAAACTTATGAAACACTGAATGCAGTGATAAGAGGAAAGAAAGTTCATAGTACTAAGTGCTGTCATAAAGAAATTATCTCAGTAATGAGAGTTCTCACACTAATGAATTAATAGTCCATATATAGGCTCTAGAAAAAAAGAGAAGCAAACATATCCATGAGGAGTTGATGACAGGAAATAATCAAACTGGGGAATGAAATCAATTGAATAATCAATGAAACCAAGAGCTGGTTCTTTAGAAAAACAAGAAGATAGAACAACCTTAGCCAAATTAATTAAAAGGGAGAAAGAAAGCACCCAAATTAACAAAATCAGAAATGAAAGACATTGAGAAAATTCAAAGAATCATGTGTCACTTCAGAAGCATATACTCCACTAAATTAGAACATGTAAATGAAATGGATAATTTCTGCTCAATTACAATTTACCAAAGCTAAATCCAGATCAGGTAAACAAACTGAATAGTACTATTAGTACTATAACTCTTAAGTAATAGAAACAATCATTAAAAGTATCCCACCCCCCAGCACAAAAAAAAATGACAAGGCCAGATGCTTTAAAGGCAGAATTCTACCAGACTTTCAAAGAATAACTAGTGCCAATACTCCTCAAACTATTTCACAAAATAGAAAAGGAAGGAACACTGCCAAACTTATTCTATAAGGCCACAATCACCTTGATACCTAAACAACACAAAGAATCAACAAGGAAAGATTATTTTAGATCAATTTCCTTTATGAAAATTGATGCAAAATACTCAAGAAAATACTCACAAACCAAATCCAAGAACACATAAAAGACATCATTCACCATTATGAAGTAGGCTTCATCTCAGTGACGCATGGGTAGTTCAATATACAAAAATTCATCAATGTAATTCACCATATAAAAAAAACTGAAGGAAAAAAAAACATATGATCATCTCACTAGATGCCAAAAAAAGCCTTTGACAAAATCGAACACACTCATCTAACACTTCTTCATGTTAAGTCTTGGAGAGATAAGGGTTACATAGTGCATACCTAGACACAATAAAGGTAATATACAGCAAGCCAATAGTCAACATCAAATTGTATGGAGAGATACTTAAAATAATTCCACTCAAATTTGGGGCAAGGCAAGGCTATATATGTTTTCCCTGTCACTTCAATATAGTACTTGAAAGTCTAACTATAGTAATTAAAAAAAAACAAACAAAAGGAGGTTAAGTGCATACAAATTGGAAAGGAAGAAGTCAAAGTATCCCTATTTACAGATGATATGATAGCATACATAAGTGACTCTAAATATTGTACCAGAGAACTCTTACAGATGATAAACATCTTCATCCTAGTTTCTGGATACAAAATTACTTCAAAGAAATCAATAGCCCTCCTTTACACAAGTGATAAAGGGACTGAGAATGAAGTACATTGCCCTTCAGAGTAGCTACAAAAAAAATATAAAATAGATTGGAGTAACTCTAAACAAGGAAGTAAAAGATGTATATGGTGAGAAATTCGAGTCTCTGAAGAAAGAAATTGAAGAAGATATCAAAAGATAGAAAGATGTCCCATGCTCACGGATAGCTAGGATAAACAAAGTCAAAATACCCATCTTACCCAAAATGATTTATAGATTCAATGCAATCCACATCAAAATTCCAACCCAATTTATTACAGACCTTGCAAGAATAATTCTCAACTTCATATAGAAAAACAAATAAAACCCAGGAGAGCTGAAATGATCCTGAACAATAAAAAAACTTCTTCAGGTATCACTATCCCTGAACTCAAGTTATACTAGAGAGCAATATTAATAAACACTTCAGGCCATTAATATAGAAACAGATACATGGATCCAGAGAATCTTACTGAAGATCCTAAATTAAACCATATATACACACTTGATTTTGACAAAGAAGCCAAAACCATACAGTGGTAATGTGGAGCATCTTCAACAATTAGTGCTTGTGTAACTGGATGTCTGCATGTAGAAGAATGCAAGTAGGCCCATATTTACCACCCTATATGAAACTCAAGTTTAAATAGATCAAAGGTCTCAATGTAAAAGAAGACACTATAAATCTAACACAACAGAAATTTGGCAATAGCCTTGAAGTACTTGGGAAAGCAAACAACTTTCTAAATAAAACACTAATGGCTCAGGCACTAATATCAAGACTTAAGTAATGGGACCTCATGAAACTGAAAACCTTCTGTAAGTCAAAGGAAACCATTGTTGGAACTAAATAATGTCCTACAGATAGGGAAAAAAAATTCACTAACCTTACATCTGACAGAGGGCTAAAATCCAAAATATATAAAGAACTCAAGAAGTTAGACTTCTAGGAACAAAAAAAAAAAAAAAAAAGAAAAGAAAAAAAGAAAAAAACAATTAAAAATTGGCTACAGAGTTAAACAGAGAATTCTCAACAGAAACCACAAATGATCAAGAAGCACCTAAAGAAATTATCAATATCCTTAGTCATCATGCAAATGAAAATTAAAATGACTCTGAGATTCTACCTTACACCCATTAGAATGACTAGGATCATTAACATAGAGGACATCACAGGTGAAGTGAGGCTGTTAGGCCAAGGGAACACTCTTTCACTGCTGGTGGAAGAAAAAACTTGTTCAGTGCTTCTGGAACTCAATTTCATGGTTTCTCAGAAGATTACAATTAGTGCTACCTCAAGACCCAGCTATACCACTTCAGGATATATATACGCAAAAGATGTTCCACCATCTCACAAGAACTCTTGCTCAGTTATGTTCATAGAAGCTTTATTTACAGTATTCAGAAACTACAAATATCCTAGGTGTCTCTCAACTGAAGAATAGATAGAGCATATGTGGTTTATTTACACAATTGAATGCTTCTCAGTGATTAAAATCAAGGAAATCATGAATTTCATCAACAAGTAGATAGAACTGGAAAGTATCATCCTGAGTGAGGAAACCCAGACCGAAAAGAACATGTATGGTATGCATTCACTTATACTTAGATATTAACCGTAATGTACAGGATAACTCTGCTATAATCAACAGACCCAAAGAAGCTAAGTAACAAAGAGGGCCCAAGGGATGGTGTTGAATATTACTAATAATAGTGAATGAATGTAGATAGTGCAGGTGCACGGAAGTAGGAAACTTGGTGGAAGAGAGGATGAGGATGGAGGCTGGGCAGAAGGAATCATTGTGTAGAGAGAACAGGAAAATTGGGGACACATGAGAGTAATTTCTAGGATATGCCAGATACCAGGGCTGGAGGGTTGCCTCAGAGGGTCTATGAGAGTGACTGTAGCTGATCCACTTAGCAGTGGGGAATGTGGATCCTGAAGAGGCCTCTTCCTCTAACCAGGCAGGAGTCCCAGTGTTGGGAAAGGGACATCAACCCACACACTTATGGCCAACCAATGACTGCCTCAAATAGATACCCATCATTTGGGCAAGAACCAGTCTGACACTATTAATGATATTTTGTTATGCTTGCAGACAGGAACCTAGCAAAGCTGTCCTCTGAGAGGTTCCACCCAGCATCCAATGGAAATAGATACAGAGACTCACACCCAAATATTAGATGTAGCTTGGGGAGTCCTATGGAAGAATTGAGAGAAATATTGAGGGGAGAGGAACTACACAGGAATACACAAAGAGTCAAGTAACATGGACTCATGGGGGCTTCTAGAGACTCAATCACCAACCAAAGAGTGATCACATGCTGGACTCTAGGACCCTTGCACATATGTAGCAGATGAGCAGCTTGGTGTTCATTAGTGTCCTCCAACAATGAGAATAAGATCTGTCCATGAGCCTGTTGCCTGCCTGCCTGTCCATCCTCCACCAGTAATGAACTGCCTGTAATGGACTGTCTGGCATTAGTGGTAGAGATTATGTAGGGGCAGGGAGAGCTGGAGTGTTAGTGGGAGGGGGGTGACATTCAGAGGGGCTTTTCTCTTCTCTGAGAGAAAGGGGAAGGTGTAATGGGGGCAAGACTTGCATGAGGTGGTACTGGGAGGAGAGGAAAGGATGATATTGTGTTCTAAATTAAATAAATAATTACATTTTTAAAAACTTAAAAAATCAAAAAGAAAATGAAAAATCTCATCCAGGTATATCCACCTGCTTGAGTTTTAGTTAATCCCAGAAGTAGTCTAGTTGACAACCAAGAATATCATTCACAAATACACCACTGGTCATCTTTACACAAAGTTATATCTCTTTATATCATGCTAAATTTTCAAATTAAAACAATAAACAGTTTATAATTACACTGTCTCACAGGTAGCCACAAGTGTCATATATTATGCCAGGTCCTAATTATGCCTAATATGCTATAAGTATACTTCATAAAAACACAAATTTAACCAGGTTATAGTTATACATAATATGATGTAAATATCACATGAGCAACCATAGTGTTTTTTACATATTAGAAAAAGTGGCAATGTTCCTTGAGGGATTCTCTTGTCTTAATACTTAAATACAATGATCATTGATATCCTTTCAATTGATGTTACAGTACCTGGTTTAAAAAATAAAGAAAACAATAATATCTATATAAACACATCCTTAACCAAATGCAACCCAAAATTATTGTCAATTAGAATATTCATTTTGTAACTGTTCATGTGTATTTAGCTGGTATTTGCAACTACTTTTCTCTGCTGTATGCTCTATATTTATTTCACACTCAGCAAGCACCTAATCAGGCTTGATTCTTTTTCTTGAGGAATGGCTCATAACTTCATTCTTAAAGGGGGTGTTTCCTTTGAAATCTGGCCTAATAGTGTTGTTGTAGTTTCTCATTTTCAAAGGATATTGTGACATCAAAATGTGCTTAAAGGACCTCCTGAAATCCAGACATAATCTTTATTACCTACATTATGGAGAAGTAATACAATTTCCACTTGGTAATCAGGGTCAATCACCCCTGCTTACACTGTTATTTTTTGTTAGTCTGCTAGCTTAAAGCTTAAAATGTTTCTCAACCTGTGGGTTATAACCCCTCTGGAAAACCTCTATTTACAAAACTATATTTACATTATCATTCATAACAGTGTCAAAATTACATTTAAGAAGCATCAATAAAAACAACTTTATGGTTGGGTATCACCACAGCATGAGGAACTATATTAAAGTGTGCCAATGTTAGAAAGGTTTAGAGCTACTGGCTTAAAGCCTTCATAGATCAAAAGTGAGCAAGGAAAAGTCTGAGTTCTAAGTTTAATGAAATGTTTGTGGTGTCTCCTGGCAGAGACACTCCTTTCCCTAAGTTATGACACAGGGCTGTAAAGCTAATAAATTGCTGAGGTAAAATTGTATAGATATAATTATGGCCTTGCCAAATGAAAGGAAAATGCTTTAGGTTACACCTTATGGACAGGTACCAAAATGTAGATATTTGCTAGATCAGTAGTCAGATACCATGTACAAGGAGATGTGCCAGTCTTCTTATGTAAGGATATCACATCTGGCTTGGTAGGTACAATTGGAGTCACTACTTAATTGAGTTTTCAGTAGTAATTCTCCTCAATTCATTTATCTTCTACACTGGCAAGATAGTAAAGTTAAAGAGAGATGTAGTGGAAACCAAGATCCTTGCATCTTATAAGTCCTTGTTGGTAACAATAATTTATTCAATTCCTCCTGAGATGTGCTATTGTCTTTGATTTACTATTTTTCATGGAAGAGGCAGCTCTGTTTTATTCCTTTCGGCCTACACTCATAATGATATTTGCATCACAGGTTAAGTAATCAGTGTGAGAATTCCACCAGCTTCTATAAACATCTATACCAATTTTTCATTCTGATACTGGGTAAATAACTACAGAATGAGATTGAGGAGGCACATGATATAGTGTGCACCAGACACCAGCCAAAACTACATTAATTATTTGGCTTCCCTAAGTCCAAACTTTAACTGGAGGGACACAATGCTTCTTGGAGTCCCATGGAAATTAGTATTAATTATGAACCAGTATCTAACATACCAAGGAAAGACAGATGGTTTTGTTTCCCCTGGTATGCAGTTATCCTCATAAAAGTCCTGAGGTAATACTTGTGAAGAAATAGAAAAAGACTAACTGTAAAAAATTTAGGCATTTTAGTGAAATTCTTCCTCATGGGGATCTGGTGGTCCTTGCATTCAAGGGATTTTGCAAACCAGCTCAAATCTGGAAACTGGCTCTATAGACTGAGACTGCCTTTTGACATGATTCTTGCATGTTTGAGAATTTTTATACTTATTTACATCAATAGAAAATTAGGTAAGTTTCTTATCTATTTAATGATTGGAAACACCATGACTGATAAGCCAGTACCAAAAGTTCATATGAGATGAGCCATGCTATCATAAAAATCATTTCATTTATGCTTTCCACCATGAGTCAGACCTTTATGGACATTGCTTTGTCTATACTGCCCATTAAGGTAACTATTATTGCCTTGATTTTGAAGATTCAGTGTTGCCACATGGCCCTGCTACTTAGGGCCTAGGTGTTACTCATCTCACAGAGTAGCAACATCTCTGTCTTAGTTAGGGTTTCATTGTTTTGAAATAACACCATGACCAAGGCAGCTATTAATAAAGGCATTCGTTTGGGGCTGCCTTACAGTTTCAAAGCTTAGTCCAATACCATCATGGTGGGAATCATGACATTGTGCAGGTGCATGGTGTTAGAGAAGGAGCTGAGAGTTTTACATCTTTATCCAAAGGCAGCCAAGAATAGACTATCTTCGGTAGGCAGGCAGAAGGAAGGTTCTGTTCTGGACTATGTGAGCTTGAGCATAAGAACACAAAGCCCACCTTTTACAGTGGCTCATTTCCTCCAAGACTTTCTAATTGTACCACTTCCCATGGGTCAGCCATATTTAAACCGCTACAATTATAACCCTAATAAATCCTTAGGGATGTGTGTGTGTGCACGCATGTGTGTATGTTATGTATGCATGTGCTTGCACATAGGTGTGCATATGCACATGTATATATGTATACATGTATGTGTATATGTATATATTTATTATATATTTATACATTTATTAAAGTGTTTTACAGGCTGTGGTCCAACTAGTTAAACAATGGCTACCTATGAATGCAAGTCCCAAGAATCTTATAGTTCTTCAGTCTAGGATGCTGAATGTCTCATCTGATCTTCAGTATATACTGGAATCCTGAAGAAGTAGGCTACAATGTCAATGAGGGAATTAACTGTCAATGAAAGGGAGAAGAAGACAAAGAGTGTAAGTGTACTTCTTCTATGTCCTTTATAGGGGCTGTCCATAGAAGCTGTGGCCCAGATTTAAAGTGGGTCTTCTAACTTCAAATGATTTAATTAATCAAAACTTCTCAAAGGTATATCCAGTATTTTGGGTTTTATTTAATTCTAAATGTAGTCAAGTTGACAACAAGAATAACCATTGTATTAGTACATCTACATAACATAAAATTTTCTCTTCTGCATTCTATTAAAAATTATGTGGTTGATCTAAAAAAAATAAATACACACACACACATACACAATCAATGGCAAGCTTTTGTGCATCACAGTTCCTGGAAAGAAGCTGTACCAAAAAGGCTAATTGACTGATTAGAATTTCAAAGGTTAGCAGAGGTTGGAATGATATATGCCCAGAGCCAAATGATCATGAGCCATCTCTAGTCCGCTTAATAGCCATTTATTTCTATGATGGTTAGTTTTAAATGTCAACTTGCTGCAATCTAGAATAACCTGTAAAGAAAGACTCACTTGAGGAATTATCTGGATCATGTTGGCCAGTGGGAATGTCTTTGGGGGATTGTTTTGTTAATTGATGTAGAAATAATAGCACATGGTAGATAGCACAACTCTTTTTTTACAAAGTAATCTGAATTATAAAGGTCAGGAGAAAACTAGATAAAAGAAGAATAAGTGACAAGCAGGCAGCCTGAGCGTATTCACTTCACTCTTCACTCTTCTCTTGACTGTTGATGTGATACGAATAGTTGCATGACTTACTGACCTCATTTCTCTTCCATGATGGGCTGTTGCCCAGATTTGTAAGCCTTCTGCTCCTATGTTGCTTTTTGTAAGAGAACTTTAATCACAGGTACAGAAATGAACCTAGGACAACCACACACATATCTTTGTGGCTTAACATCTTTGTGACATGAAAAGAAATGTAATTCATAAAGTACCAGCTGTGATCCGTATCTGAGATTTCTAAGTTTTTCTGTCCTGCTTAATGTCCTATCAATATATTTTAAAAGTGTCCTAATTTATTAGTTTATTTGTTTCTGTTAGTATAACCTCTCATGTTGGGCTGTGAAATTTAGAGTAATATAATTCTGTGTTCCCTAGCTGTGGCTCCAGAATAAAAACTCACTTGCTAGTTTTAAAGGGAGAAATTTGTTTTGTATGTGGAAAGCATTTTAGAAAAGCAGCACAGGGACAGAGAACATAAGTTAGGAATCAGTGCAATGGAGTTGAGTTTGTTCACATGTTCAGTGAAGCCATGTTTGAAAATGATATCTAATTAATGGGCAGATGAAGTGGTAAATTCAAGAAAAATTTGACAGAACGAGTCAGAGATAAGATATAACCAACTCCCAAGAGAAAAATCTATGTAACAGTAGTATAGGAAGAGTGCAGGCAGTTCACTCAGTTTGGTCAGTCAGTGTGGAGTGAGTGCAGTAATTATATAGACATAAAAAGTCTTTTGATGTGATCTCTTGCCAGAGTAGCCATGTTGCTAGATTAAAATTCCCTTACAAGAGCCTTATTTTTGACAGCCAAAATGTGGAACTAGCTTAGATGTCTAAAATTAAGTGTATCTATAACGAAACTGGCTAGATAATATAAATTAAATGTTGCCTAGTAGTAAAAAGGCATGAAATAATAGACATTATACACAAAATAAAAAAAAACATTGGTTTGAGTGATTGAAGCCTTACATAAAAATAACAACTTTGTAATCTTTTCATAATAAGTTACAGAAAATACAAAGCTAATCTGTTCTTGAAATTAACAAGGACAATAGCTATGTCTACTTGGCAAAGTCTTTACTAATAAAATGATGACAATGAAATTAAAGGTTCAATTGCTTTAAGTAGTACCAAGAACTTAGAACAATGTCAGATAGTTTCAATTTTCTGCTGAGACAGGATCTCATGCGACCAGACTGGCCGCTAACTTGGGCTATGTAGCCAAGGCATGTGTTAGCACAATTATTTTATGCAATACTCAGAGCTTTATAATACAAGCAATGTACCAACTGAGTTTACATCTTCTGCCCCTGATGGTTTCTGATATTTTCTTTATTAAAATATGTATCTATTATCTTAATCTTCAGAATGCATCAACTCCAAATGGAGGATAACTTGAATCATGAACAAATTTGGAAGAACTATTTTACTAACATAAAATGCCATTGATGATATTGAATAATGATTGTATAAGAAAATTTTCTGAACTGACTTTTCTTACAATGTCTTGGAGACCATATTCATAACCAATGGGATAGTGTGAAAAAAGTGAAAATTAGTTGAGGTTTTGTTGACATGAAATAAATGAGTATGGATTAGATGAAATTTGATAGAGTAAAAGACATATCTTTGACATATGTCAGATAATAAGCTCAGTATTTTCTTGGTTTGAGAATAGTTCTTTGAAAGTTTAGAAAAGGAGGGCTGATTATAAGGAATTTCCACTATACTACTACTATATTACTGGTTCTTTAAGAGATGACTTACAAGGAATGTCTTAGAGATTCAAGAGTTGAATAAATAAGCAAAATTCTAGTCTTCTCTACTCAATCATTGGAACAAATGATAAAGATGGAAAAACTGACAAATCTCAATAGCACTGGAAGATAGAAAGCGACTTCTAAATGTGATAATAAAGGATTTTCTGTTATTCTACTATTTAGGGAGATAAACTTACTAGCCCAGTTTGAACTTATTGTCACAGTTTGACAGCCCAGGGCCATTTCAATCCTAGATCTATTGCATTTAGCTAATCATGTTCTTTCTTCTCTTCAACCTACCAAACAAAGAAATTGGGCCATTTCTCCTGGGAAGAAGTGAGTATTTTGGCCTCAGGTTTCCTACCGGAGTAAAAGAGTACAAATTTTCTCCCGTTATGGTCCAAACAGACTTCTTCATCCCATTATTAAGGATCAAATTCAAAACCTTAAACATGTCAACCTAGGTTTGTACTGTTTTGTCCTATTTGATCTCACTTCCTAGCTACTATGGGACACTGAGGATGACCACTTCACATTTCATTAAGGTGATTTGATAGGATCTTAATTTTGATGCATGCATTTCTTGGTTTGTACCCTCCTCTTGTTATGTAGAAAAGTTCTAGTCTATCTTTGGTTTGTAATAAGGACTGTTTCTGAAATGCTTTTGTTCATCCAAACTAAAACAAACCAACAAACAAGGCAACCCCCCCCCGCCTTGAAGAGGTATATGGCACATTCATTATCATCTCCTTTTGGCAAGTAAAGTAAGAGGGATTTATAGAGATTGATATATTACATGGCAGAATTGGAACTCAACCAATATAGCACTGAGTAATGCTTTTATCCAAATTCATGAATTATATTCAGTCAATTTCTCAATGTCTCATTCATTCTCTTACAGATACATTAACTTGTTTATTTATTAATAATTCTATACATATCAGAAATGTATATGTAGGATTAATTTTGAATATGTATTTCAATGAATTTGTTGTTATACATCTATGTTTTACAATGTAAGTTAATGGTTGATATTTGTGAATTAAAGCTTTCTTTATTTCCAAAGCTATTGATTCATATTAGTAAGGTGAGGTTTCACATTGTGGTAGACATTCTTAGGTTAATGTATCTGAAGCATTGAAATATTGCATTATAAATGTAACAAAATATATTTTAGAAAATTGGATACTACAGAAAAGAACAAAAATTCTCTGTAATTTCTCCAACATAGTGTTACTGCTTTTATTCAGTTATTTCTGAAAATTATCATTGGATGGATATCTCCTATCAAACTCTCTGTGTCCATTTTTTAATGTTTTATTTAAACCATATCACAGTTGCTATACTGAGCAAAGTTTTAGCTGCACTTCAGAAAATCATTTATAAACTAGAACATTTAAACTTACATTTTTTTTATGAACACTTGATAAACATAGGTTAAGGAACAAGTGACTCTACCAAAAATCAATGTTAGGGTTCCTCAAAAAGAACTATCTGCTATTATCACATTTCAGTCCATTCAGCTTATGACAGTCAAGTCTCTTCCATAATCAGTTCACTAACGTTGCTTCTGGAAATTTCAGTTTGAACCTAGAAATAACAAATCCCATGAGCAATTTCCCACAGAAATTTTACCTGGCTTATCGTCTACAGAAATTGACACCTTTAATCTATGCCTTCTCAAAAATCTTATCGTCCTCTTTATGAAAAGAATGACTCTCCCTTCTACCCTGCTCTCTGCAGTTATAAGAAGTTTTTAGGATGAGCTTTTCTTCCATTTGAGTTCCATCATACTAATATTCTTGAATACCATTTTTGTTCAGTTTTTCATTTAACTTATTCTTTCTATGTATACAATTTACATCCTCATTACATTCTTTCTTTTACTACCAGTCTTCCCCTCAAACAGAGTACTGTCTCCCCTGCCCTTCTACTCTGAGAAGTGGAAGGACACCTCTCAGAACAAACTCACCCTGGCACCTCAAGTTACTGCAGGACTAGGCACATTCTCTCCCACTAAGGCCAGACAAGACAGCCCAGCTAGTAGAACAGGACCCACAGGAAGGTAATAGATTCAGACTTAGCCCATGCTCTAGTTGCTTGAGGACTCACATGAAGACCAAACTGCGTATCTGCTACATATGTAGGGGTAGAGTATGCTTGGTTCAGCCCCTATATGGTTTCTGGTTGGTGGTGCACTCTCTGGGAGCCCCCAGGGGTCCATGTTATTTGACTCTCTTGGTCTTCCTGTGGAGTCTCTATCCTCTTCAGGTCCATCATTCCTACCCCAGACTCTTTCACAAGACTTACTGAACTTCATATACTATTTGGCTGTGGGTCTCTGTACCTGTTCTCATCCACTGATCAGTGGAGCTATCAACAAACAGTTATGCTATGTCTGCAAGATAACAGTATCACTAACAGTGTTGTAGTTTGGTTCATGCCGATGGGATGGTCTCAAGTTTGGATAGTTATTGGTTGGGCATTCCCTTCAACTCTGTTCCACCTTTTTTCCTAATCATATTGTAGTCAGAACACATTTTGAATCCAAAATTTTGTGGGTGGATTGCTTTCCTTATCACTACATTGGGAGTTCTATCTGGCTACAGGAGCTAACCACTTCAGGCTGCAAATCCCCCACTGCTAAACATCTCATCTAGAATAACAATCATAGACTCCCTGAAGCCTCACTCATTCCAGGTTTCTTGAATGTCCCAGAGATGCCTATCCCCACTTCCATCACCTTGATTGAATTCCATTCACTCTCCCAGGGCTCTACCTACATCTGATACACTCACCCCATTCCCATCTCCATATACTTTCCTATGATGGCTCAGCCTTTAAAGTCTAGGCTCACAACCATCTAACATATTCTTAAATACTGATATCCAGATACCAGGCTAACCCAAAGATTTAAATACTAATGACAACTAAATATAGTTCACTTGTTTAAGAGAGGTTATATTCATGGTTGTTATGAAAATATTTATCCATTGTTCATTTCCCATGCAGAAATGTGGAAAGAAAAGACCATATCCAGAGGTTAGGCATGGCCTACGATTGAGGGTCACCCTTCCATCTCAAAAATATTAACCCAGAATTGTTCCTGTCTAAACGAAATATAGAGACAAAGAATAGAGCAGAGACGGAAGAAAAGACCATCTAGAAATTTCCCCGCCTGAGGTTCATCCCATATGCAGGCAAATACCAAACCAAGTTACTATCGCTGATGCCAAGAAATGCTTTCGCACAGGAGCCTGTTATAGCTGCCTCCTGAGAGGCTCTGACAGAGCCTGACCAATGAAGATGTAGATGCTGGCAGCCAACCATCAGACTGAACAGAGGGACCCCAATGGAGGAGTTAGGGGAAGAAAGGAAGGAGGTGAAGGGGTTTGCAACCCCATAGGAAGAACAACAATATCAACCAACCAGAAACCCCAGTGCTCCCAGGGACTAAACCAGCAATGAAAGAGTACACATGGAGATATCCATAGCTCCAGCTGCATATGTAGCAGAGGATAGCCTTGAGGGGCATCAGTGGGAGGAGAGGTCCTTGGTCTTATGAAGACTCTATGCCCCAGTATAGGGGAATGCTCGGGCAGTGAGGCAGGAGTGGTTTATAGGGTAGGGAACTGTCACATAGAAACAAGGGGGAAGGGAGATAAGATAGGGGGTTGCAGAAGAAAAACTAGGAAGGAGGATAACATTTGAAATGTAAATTGGCGAAAGGTTTCCTCATGGGTGTTAGGGAAGGGAATGCTGGCAGCTGTCAATTTAGCTCTTCCCAGGGACAAGTGGGATTCAAGATGGGGGAGATTTCCTCTTCTCTCTTCAGGATAGCATTTGAAATGTAAATAAATAAAATAGCCATTAAATTTTAAAAAAATAAAAGTGATCTAAATTGCATAATTTATCATCTTTAAATTAATTAGGTAGAAAAATTAGATTAAAAAACAATATATATATATATACATATATATATGTGTGTGTGTGTGTGTGTGTGTGTTTTATAGATATACATGTATATACACCTTATGGAGTTCAGAAGAAGGATCCTCAGGAAATGGAATTACAGATAATTATAAGCCCTCATGTGGGTTCTGGGAATGAAATATGTGTTCTTAAAGAAGACATAAATTAAATTTTGTGTAGTATTAAGTCTAGTAAAGTATACCTATCATCTTCATGATCTAGCTATTTTCCATCAATCTGAGATTATTTCTTCTTTATACTGTCTAAATTGCACACTAGTAATTTTGAACTACATTGTATTTCCTAGAAATTTTCATTTTCTTTGTTAATTTGAAAATGTGAAATATTTTTCTTTCTTTGATTGCTGCTAGCAGTGCCAATCTAACAACACAACCTATTAGTGTTTAGCAGAGATGTTAAGATCCCTACAAAGTATTTGCTATCACTAGCTCCTTCAAACAGTTCTAAAGGATAGCTATGTAGTTATTAAATATTTGGTTGGTTAAGCATTTATACTAGAGTATATAATTCCAAACAGAAACAACCAAAAGCATATGAATACTTTTTCCTTATAAGCGCCTAATTATGTAAGCAAAATGAAGATAATACATAAAAATATTATAACAGATTGGGTTTTGATAGTGGGTTATAGAAAAATTATATATTTGTACTTTTAAAATTAACAAATTTATATAGTACTCACATTTTGCATAGGTCAAAAAATATTTTTTAAAAACATTTCATTCTTCATTTGGCAGAATATTTAGGAGTCATCTTTGTGTCTGCAGCAAGGTCTTAAATAGGTTTTGGCAGAAAATAGTTCAAAAATATAAGGAATCAATGTGTTTACTTTGGGGATTGTTTAAATAAAGTTTATTATGAATTATGGCTAACATAAACACTTGTGGTAATGAAATTATCATTTATGATCTCATCTGTTTTATTAAAATAAACATTGAATATTGAGACAGGAAGTAGATAAGAAAAAGGGAGTTTTTGTGGTTGATTGTTTTGAGACAAAGAAACACTGTACTATATTTCAGATATTGAAGGATGTAGTATATTGAGGTACATTGTGTTAGATTAGATTAAATAGTTTCATGGACTAGTGCATTGGGATGCTTATTTGTGTTGTTTTGGCTGAAAAAGACATGGCTGTCAAATTACTGAATCATACAAAAAAGTAGAACCCACTTAAAAATGTGTAACCTATTGCTTTTATTGCTAATAGAAGGTATGATTGATTATCTCGGTTTAATTTTAAATCATATCTAAAAGGCTGTCAGTGACAGCCATTTCACAGTATTAGAACATCCTGTCATTTATTGTGCTTTGATTCAATTCCAAATTCCATATTCATTTTATTATTTTAATTAAATTTTTTGTTGGCCTAGTACTGTATTTTCAACTCTAAAATAATCAAACAATTCAAACACCTATAGAGTAAAAGGTGAGTAATTCCTAACAGTTCACATAACTTCCTTTCCTAAATGAATGTCTTTCTCTAAGTGGTAGCTTTCACTAAGTTTCATATATCCTTTCCAAAAATGCTGACTATGTGATTATATAAACACATATGTACACATGCTCATGTACTTTCATACATATGTATTTATAGAAATATATATTCACAGAAATACATATGTTTGCATTTGTAGGCATATGTTAACATACATAAAACATACACAAAATATCTGCATATATATATATAAGATCATATATATATATATCCATACATTTTTAAAATTGCAATATTTTGAATATAGCATTCTACAGTTTATTTTACCTCTGACAGTTTTTAACCATGTCAGTACAAACAAAGTTATTTTTCTTTGTTTCTATTACATTCCAGTTAATATTATCAATTTACCCCATGTCAGTAATCACCCTCCTTTTTAATAACTGCAATAATTTATTTATTTTTATTTTACTTCATGGAAGCTCTGCCCACCTGCAAGAGCCTCTAAAGAACTGAAGAAGACATCAGATGTTGTGAAACTGGAGTCACAGACCATTTTTAACTACAATGTGGACTCTAGGAACCAAAACAAGGTTCTCTGAAGAAGAACAGGTGCTCTTAAGTGCTGAAATATATAATCAGATTCTTGAGTAACAGATATTGATGTTGAGTGGCTTGCTTGTTAATATTTTCATACATAGATCCTGTGGTAAATGTACTTATAAATGTTTCTTTGGACACAAGTTCAAATATTTCTTACAGTTTTAAACAGAATATTATTGCTAGGTCAGTCCACTTTTATCTTTAAACATACTGCCAAAAAGTCTTTTAGAGTTATATCCCAACTAATAATTGTTGAAAGTATCAATTTCTGCACATGCTAACCAACCATAGAGAGTTTTCCTGGATGGGAGTGGGTTGTTTCTTTTATCATCAATTAGTAGGCACTTGCTTCATGTTTTAGGTCATTAAATATTTGGTTAACAGTGATGAATAAATAAATAAATAAATAAATAAATAAATAAATAAATTTTCCCACAGAATCAGTTGTCTTTTTTTTTTCCAACATCTTAAATTTACACATTATTCTCACATTCCTTTCAGGTTTCAGACCAGAGTTCACAGTAATTCTTTGCTTTGTTCCTGTACACTTAAGGTTGTTCTTGTTTTCCCACTAGCTAGCTTCTTCCAAGTGTTTCTCTCTTTTTATCTTTCTTCTTTCTTTTTCTTTCTTTCTTTCTTTCTTTCTTTCTTTCTTTCTTTCTTTCCTTCTTTCTTTCTCTTTTTTGTTTCAGTATCATATAGACCAATGTACATTTTCCTTATGGGTAGATTTTGGTAATGTTTTTGTCATTACACTATTGTGTGCTCTATGTACTTCCTGATTTTCTAGACCTGTGGATTGATGTTTATCAATAATTTAGTAAAAGCTTCTCACTCTCTATGGCTGAGGATTTTGTGCAGTGAAACAAAACTTACTTAGAATGTTCATGGTCCTGATATTAAGCCACAGTCACATACTGTGGTGTCATTCCTCTACATTAGAGTGAAGGTCATTATGTCAGATAATATTCTAAAGAAAGATGATATTCTAAAGAATTCTGTATTGCAGGAAAATTTCTAAAATATATGATATTCTACATCATTTTTGCCCCAGTATATCTTGCAGAGAGGAGTGGCCAATCAATGTCTTGTTTAAGTTGAGGTCCATACCAGGAGAGGATTCCCATGTCCTATACTGTCTGGATGGCCAGGAACCTGAGACTGGATATCCCAGAGAACTAGAGTAGAAACAGTCAAGACTGGTTAAAAAAATTAAAAGAAAATGGAAAAAATCAATGCAACTATCCCTAATGATATTCTTCTATACTCGTAGCAATCTTCATCAGAGAAGCTTCTTCAAGCAGCAGATGGGACACAGTCATTTGGAGAGAAAAAGTCTAAAGTAAATGTTTCCATGTTCCTTTCCTAACTCCAGGAACACCATGGAAATTGGGGGGAAAATTGTATGGGCCAGGGGGGATGAAGGATACTAGGATAACATGGCCCACAAAATCAACTAGAGAGGGCTCACATGAACTCACAAGTACTAATGTCATAAACACAGGACCTGCCTGATTCTGTACCAGGTTCTCAGCTTATATGTTATGGTTTTTAGCCAAGTATTTTCGTGGGAAACTTAATAGTGGGAACATGTGTGCTTCTGCCTTGTTTTCCAGCTTCAAATATAGGATGAGTGGTTTAAATATGTTTATCCCAGGAAGTGCCATTATTAGGAGGTGTGATATTGTTGGAGTAGGTGTAGCCTTGTTGGAGAAAGTGTGTCATTTGGTGGATGGATTTGATACTCTTCTCTTAGATGTCTGGAAGACAGTCCTCTCCTGACTGCCTTTGGATCAGATGTAGTCCATATGTAGAACTCTAGACTTTATTCCTAGTACTGTATCAGCCTGGACACTGTCATGCTTCCTGGCATAATGATAATAGACTGAAAATCTGAAACTATAAGCCAGCCCCAATTAAATGTTGTCCCTTATAAGAATTGCCTTGATCACAGTATTTCTTCTCAACAATGGAAACTCGAACTAACACATGAGGGCTTTTTTCTTGTTCTACTATATTTTGTTTTGCATTCTTTGACTATTTTCTCTTGAAAACCTACCTGTTCTTTCCTGAAGAGGAAATTGAGGGGCAGTTGGATGTGTGAGAGAAGGGAGATGGAAGGAATAGAAGCAGGGAAAGTTGTTGACATGTATTGCATGAGAGGGAAAGGTATTTTAATTTGAAAAAAAAAGAGAAAGAAATGGGTTGTAAATAGGAGGCAGGATGAATCAAAAAGGCTTCACAGAGCAACTCGTGGAATCTGATGCAGAGACCCATAGCCACATATTAGGTAGAGGTTGAGGAATACTGTGGACACTGACAAGGAAGGACTGAAGGAGCCAGTGGGGTCAAGCACACTACCAGGAAACCTACAGAATCAACTTACCAGGGCCCATAGGGGCCCACAGAGACTGAACTGCCAACCAGATAGCATGCCTGGGATGGACTTAGGCAACTGATCATATATAAAAGATACATTGCTGGCTGGGACTTCATATGGGACTCCTGATAGCAGGAGCAGAAGCTTTTTTTGAACCTTCTGCCTGTCTTTGAACCCTTTTCTCCTAAACTTTACTACCTTGTCTAACCTCAATAAGAGAATATGTGTCTTGTCTTATTACAACTTGAAATACCAGGGCTACTGGATATCCATGTGAGGCCTTCCCATTTCTGAAGAGAAAGGTAGGAGGAGCAGATGGGACAGGAGGGGAGGTAAGAGGGAGGTACTTGAAGGAGAGAAGGGAAAGGGGGCTGTGATCGAACATAAAGTAAATAAATATCTAAATAATAAATAAAAAACAAAAGTAGTATTAGTTGAAATTTAGAAGATATGTAGACTAAGATTCTAATTCAGATACTAAAGCTGTCTACTATAAAACTAGGAAAAATTGATGTTGTAGAAATTGTCCAAAGAGAGGGTTGTAGATAATTTCTTCATGAAAAGATGAAGCTGATTTTTTCTTCTGGTTATTAAATCATTCAGCTCATTAGATGAGGTTGGTCTATCATATAGAAGGTAATTTTAGTCATAATAAATCAGTCAGATTTTTATTGTACTACCTACTGAAAACATAACCATAGAAATAACTGAATAATGTTGGAGAAAATACGTGGTCACATTATGGGCCAACAATATGTATATATAACATTAAATCTATTACATGTTGTTTTTATCTCTTGTTATGTTATCATAGATCATACTTGTTAGTAAATGTCAAAGTAGTTATTTGTCAGAATTTCTTTCAAATATTTACTATGTCACAATTGTTGACATTTAGATTGACTCATGTATTTATGTGTAAATTGATGTAGATATTTTATTATATCTTTTTGGACATGAATGTACAAAATAATTTTTGTAGTACTGAGGATCAGTATTGAGACAGTCAATATCTCTGCCAGTGAGCTACAGCTCCAATCCTGTGAGAATTGTTTTTAAGTAAAACTGGGGGAGGAAATACAGAATTAGAAGGTATAGAGATGCTCCATTGACTAGGTAACAGCAAACTATGATTCGGTGTTGTTAGAAACAGTGTTCAAACTCCTCTTACTTCATCTAGAGTGTCGTTCCTATTCATTTGTTTTTATCCTTATCCATAATCTTGGGATTGGAGGTCTGAATGACAGCAAATCTCTTATTCTTTATTACGGATTTTGAGGTTTGTACTTTGCATTAGAATATTATCCTTGTACCAAAATTAAATTTATTCATTTTTTCATACTACTTGCTTTAATCATAAATTTTACCCCATTAGAGTATTACTATGTGCTTGAAATAGGCTTGGAATTAATTAATTTTCTAAAAGTAGTTAGGGAAACAACTCCCCCTCTATAGTTTATCTCATATGTAATATTTTCTATAGCTATATACGTAACTGCCTTTTTTGGAAATTAAATTTTTATCTAATGTATATTATGGTTTTCAAGTTTCTTCCAGGAAAATTTTACTCACTCATTTATTTTTCTGTTCCTCATTGTCTCTGGAATAATGTATTTGTGGTCTTTGGCTTCTGAATCATTGTAATATAAATTTTTTGAGTTCAAATAAATCTTATTCATGTGTACTTCTAGATACTAGAAGTACAAAAAAATTTAATAGTGGCCAGTACCACTTGCTTTACAGAGTCTGTAAGGAAGATTATGTTCCATGAAAAGTCCTGCATTGAAGTCCACATCTTTTCCTTAGCTTGTGGCTGAAGTGAAAACTTAAGGGTTCTTTGGAAAGTCAGTTGTTTTAGATGGTGCTTTGCTGGGGCAAAGAATTAAAGGAATATTTATCTGAAGTGGACATAGGTGAAAGGCTAAGACAGATTCATGAAGGAACATTTCACTGAAGCAGACACAGGAAAAGTGATGTTCTGCTAAAGCAAACATGTAAAAAGGCACACAATAAAAGATTCTTTACTAATAACATGCATGCATTGGTCTAGACTACCCTGTCTAGTTGAGCTACATTTGTCAGGACTCCATAGAGAGAAGTGCACCAAAAGTGGTGGTATGCTATGGCTATTTTACGACTTCTCAGGACTCAGACTGATTGATGCAGTGATGTCAGCTGAGACAGACATGTACTGAGACAAGATGCATGCTAAGACAAGACCGATATTGTACACATGATATTTACAGATATAAATAGGACTAGAAGGACAGTGAAGGAGGCTGAACTTGACTTGCTGGTAGAGCTAGCTGTATAGTGCTTGTTGTTCTTGTGTCTTCATTTATCTTCACCTCACTGAAACACAGCTAAAAACTTATCCTCGCATCCCTCCTAGTCCCTCCGGATGATTTATGCTGAGGCTGAGGCTGAAACTTGGCTGTTCCTACCAGGTCTTGCCACCACTACTGCTAACCTGACTCTACCAAATTACACTGCTTATATTTCAGTGAGATGTTTATGAATAGATCACGCTGCTACTGCTGCTCTGTGAACTAAATTGCAGATTTTCAGACAACACAGATGAGAGTTGCTCCAAACAACCATTTCTAAAGAGGTCTGCTTTCTCCTTATCCTTACTTTTCCACTAGGTCTAGTGGGTAGTGGGCATTTAAGAACCATCATTAAAAATAGACCTTAAAAAACTAAAGTTACACAACTTCAATGTTTACTCCCAACTTTACAAGGCTTTCTCTCCTTTCTGTGTAATAACCTTGAAATTCAATTACATGAATACTTTTGCTAGGTTTAGTGCACAGTCATGTAATCCAAAATAATTCCCTCATTTCATTATCTTATTATATCAGGAAAGAATTTGGATTAAAATAAAGTAATATTCAGAAGTTCTGAAGATTAGGATATGAACTGGTACTTCTAGGTCAGTTGTTTAACTCTTTAATAAGCATATGGTAGTTTTGCCAATATAAATCTAAGTATATATGCTGCATGTATACCTTGTGCACATTGAGGTCACAAGAGTATGCCAGGTTCTCTGTAAATAGATTTATAGACAGTTTTGAACCACCATATGGTTCCTGAGAACCAAAATCGGGACTGCCAGAAAGAGTAATAAATGCTCTTAACTGTAGAGCCAACAATTATTGATATTTTCTGTGGGGCTTTAGCTCACGTGTGGGTGTGGGTTCTGTTGGCCTGAGTTGTGGGTCCTGTCTGTCTGCTTCCCCTGGTGGCTAGTGCCACAGCTTGGCTCAAGTAGCCACCAATCTTTTAGGGAAAGATATCTTACAAACCTTAGATGTGGTTCTTACCACCCAACCAGAAACAGACATCATTAAGATAGAGGACATTACTTATAAAGAAAATAGTACCCAATGAGACCCCAAAAAACCGTCCTCCAAATCACCCCCAATTCTAGGGGCCACTGTTAGGTTTAGTACTCCCTGCCTTGATTGACTCTCCAACGAAGCCATCTGGGTCCCACAGTGGCCTCTATCAAGGGAGACATTTAGAGCTCTCAGAGAACTTGTAAAAGAACAGCTATTGCTACAACATATCTGCCCCTCCCGCAGTCCATAGAATAGCCCTGTGATTACTATAAAAAAAGAGCTCAGGGGGATGGAGACTATTGCAAGATTTGAGGACAATTAACAGAACTATGTGAATCTGGGTCTTCCTGCACAGAAGGCTACCCCACATCTCAGCCATTCCTGTCAATGTTCCCCTATTAGCAATAGACATAACAGACTGCTTTTTTTCAATCCCTCTCCACCCCTTAGGACTGTGAATGCTTTGCATTCTCAGTGTCCCTCTCATTAACAACTCTGGCCGAGCCTCATGATATGAATGGACTGTTCTCCTCCAGGGAATGGGTAACAGTACAACCATTTTTCAGGAGGCTGTAGCCACTGCATTAAAACCCTATTTAGACAAAGGACTCAATATATACCATTACATGGATGACATATTAGTATGAGGAGACACTTCTACCTCTCCTGCCCAACTTAAGGACAAGCTAATACTTCCCTATCTGCCCTAGGATTCAAAATAGCCCCTAATGAAATCCCTCTACTCCTACAGGTCTCAGCCCCTCCTACAGAAAGAGTTTTCCCTATTATCTATATCCAGCACATCTGATCTGACAGTCACCTGCAAGGTCCTATATCTGAGGGAAATGCAATCGCTGACCAAACCACCTCAACAGGGACATTCATAGCCTCCACTGAGCAACCAGACCAATTTTATTCATGTACACACACAAATATAAAGTGGCTTCAAGCTCACTTTCCTCACATCCCCCTTGCTCAGCTCCAAAGGATAAAAACATGTACCTCTTATGAATCCATCATTGTCACCCCAGCTTTATAAACCATGGGCACAAATCCTCAAGGCCTCAAATCCAATGTCTTATGGCAAATTGATGTCACCCATGTTCCACAATTCAGTAGACAAAATTTGTTTTTGTCACTGTAGATACGTACTCACATTTTATATAGGCTACAGCCCAGACAGGTGAAAACTCAAAGAGGTTAATTTACCATATGCTCTCTACCTTTGCCATCATGGGCATTCCTCAACAGATAAAAACTGATAATTGCCATGCCTTCACTAGCTCTCAATTTAAAACCTTCTGCAGACACTGGGAAATTGCCCATCATATAGGAATTCCCCACAACCCTCAGGGCCAAGGAATAATAGAAAGCACACATCATACCCTCACGGCCCAACTCTAACAACAAAAACCAACTACTTATCTTCCTAATGTACAATTGATGATGACCCTGACTACCCTAAACATATTTAACATCTACAAAAACTCCAAATACCCTCCTATTTCCCTCCATTGGCACACACCAAAATTAACTCCCTCTATCTTAGTACAATGGCGAGATGTTTGGGTGAAATTTGGAAAGGACCAGACCCCCTCCTTACAACTGGGAGGGGTTTGCTTGTGTTTTTCCACAGGACCAGCCTAAGCCTACCTGGGCTCCTGCCAGAAGTGTTCAGGACCATCCCATCAACCAAGAAGAAAGCCTGCCTTTCACTGACAGAGGGGGAAGAGAAGGCAGAGGAAACATCATGTCCAGAGGAACAGCAGGATCTCCTGGAAGGACATCCATGACTTGGTGTCATCTGTCCAGGCCATATGTCCTCCACAAGCCTCCCTCTTCTCTATTCTCTTGGCTGCTTTTGTCATCCTTCATGCTAACTCTGCTACTGCTCAGTCTCTCCCTAGCCTTCCCAACACCTACCACTGGAGATACTATGTAGGGAGACCTACTACTGACAAACCAAAGTTATAGGAACCTAGGACTGTTCACTTGAAGGATGTCAAACCAGGATTGAGATTCCCCTACACCCAGATTGCGTCTCCACTAACCCCAGGCCTTTTCTCTTCTTTTCTTACAGTAACACAGCTGAATGTCTCTAGGAGGTTTCCACATATGGAAGCTGCACATATTGCAGCTGCAGGATGGAATCCACCAATCACAATGGCACCATGCTTACCAATCTTAAAGCTCAATTTCAGATTACCATCAGCGATCCATGGAACGAATGTTGGCAAACCAGAGTCATTGGTAAACTTTACCCCAATGAGTATGCCAGATACCCCGTAGGTGACCTACACATCTCCTGTGAACTTTTCCCTGCCTCCAAATCAGCCTTTACCCATGCTAATATTATCCAACAGGAAAATCAGTCTCAAAAGGAACTATGAGCTACCCAGTCTCAACTACAATACATCCAGTATCCAGTCGACCTCCTTCCCTTAAAGACCCATCCCAATTCCTCCCAGTGCTTTTTCTGTGCCTCTCTCTCCCAACCATTTTTAACAGCCATTCCCATTAACTTTTCCTTTTATGACCTCTATGCACCCCTGCCCAGGAGGAAAGCACAGGACATTCCTCTCTTTGACATAATACCCCCTCTTTGTCTTGTAGGACCCTCCTCAAAACCCCATCTTACATGTAACAGTGACATCACCATCACCAAATCAGTATGTGTTAATCTCCTGCCCTCCTCTGGTGCAAAGGAACTACCAATGCCTGTATCAACACTCATTTTTGAGGCTCCTGTGCCCCTGTGATTGTTGTCCCCCAGATTCATCTCTAAGAACATGAAGAACTTGCCTTACAAATGGGAGGAAGTCAAAAGAAGAGAGAGATCCTCATTCCTCTGCTCAATGGACTAGGCCTTGCTGTTTCACTTGGTGCTACAGGAACTGCTGGAACAGCCCTTGTCCAAACACAACATACGGCTAGTGACTTCCAAGACAAGCTTGACCAGGCAGTGGCCTCTACTACAGACAGCCTTGAATCTTTTCAACACCAGATAACCTCTTTAGCAGGTGTTGCTAACCAAAACCAGATGGTTCTGTACTTGTTGACTGCTGAACGGAGGGGGGGGGTCTTGTGTTTTGCTGGGGGAGGAATGTTGCTTCTATGTCAGTGAATCTGGGCTAGTAGAACAAGATGTACAAATGCTCAAAGAGCTCCAGGGGAACCTCTGGGCACGCTATACTCCCTACACCCCTATCCCTTGGTACTCTAACCCCTTGGTAGCCTGGATACTTCCCCTCCTTGGCTCCATATTAGCCATTGGAGCCTTGCTTCTCTTGGCACCCTGCCTCATTCAGTGTCTAAAGTAGCAGATGAGTAGCATTCTACCAGTCAGCTCTTGGTTCAGTATCAAACTATTCCCAACATAGAAGACAGTTATTCTTTTATTTGTTTGTTTTGTTTTTGTTTTTGTTTTTTGAAACAGGGTTTCTCTTATAGCCTGGGCTGTCCTGGAACTCACTCTGTAGACTAGGCTGGCCTTGAACTCCCAAGTGCTGGGATTAAAGGCAAGCACCACCACTGCCCGGCTGAAGACAGTTATTCTCATGTCACCTCTCCTTTATAAAAGAAAAGGGGGGAGTTGTGGGGTGGTGAGCTGTGAGAGGCAGCTGAGTACCTGGCCAAGCTCAGGCCTCGAACGATACACTAAAGGGATGGTAGGTGTTCAGGCTTTCTGCTGGGCCCTGGTTCTTTAACTTAACTTCAGCCCTCAAAAGCCCCTCTCACAGAGAGGTCTATGGCCATCAGTCACGTAGGAAAAGTGCCTCAGGCTTTCCAAAATGTAGATGAGGAATCTCCAAGCTCTCAGACCAACCTAATAGGAGTTACCTGCTGCCAGACCCTAACCCACCCAAAAACTGTATATTAGAATCCTATTCGGGACAAGTAAAGGTGTGCAAGGATCACACCATTGTCTAAGAGTTTCTGTTGCAAGAGCTAAGAACACTATCACTTGGGAAGAGATCTGCTTTCCTGAAGAGGCTTCAGGACCGTTCCATGCTCCTTGCTAGGTACCCAGCTTCTCAACAAGTCAGCCCGGACAGGCTCAGCACAGCAACAAGTGCACCACCAGGGAGCAACTTGGTAGTGACAGTAGAGATGCGAGTAGAGGCAGAAGTGAAGGCAGTGGAGGTGATTCCCCCTCTCTGCTTACACTCAATCCCCTTGGCCAGAAACACTGCACCCAACAGGGCTGGAGATCTTCATGGAAAGCCTTCCAGCACTGGGACCCACAATTTTCTTCATAAGAACTATCCATTTTGTATTCTACATAAATTTTAGTGAATTTTCTAATGTTTTAACATGTTTTGTTATTAATAACGTACGATAATAAGACAAATTATAGATGCATCAGACAAATTACACATTCAGAAATGTTATATCTCTTGATATTTTCTTCATTTCATTTGTTGGACATTTCTTAGAAACAGAAGAGATAACACAGTTGTTAGAGTACTTATTGCTCTTGTAAATGTCTGTGTTTCCATTTCCAGCACCCAAATGGCTGTTCACAGACATTTGTACCACTAGCTCCAAGGGTTCTGATATATGTTTGGTTTCCATATGCATTGCATATATGCAGCATACATGCATGCATGTAGGTATGTAGCACACATGCATACATGTAGACAAAAGACATGTATAAAATAAATATAAATATTTGAAAAAGAGAGATAGGGACTGGAGTAGTGGCTCAACAATTAAGAACATTGTATTTCTGAGGACTTGAGTTCAGTTCCTAATGCTCACATGATAGCTCAAAACCATCTGTATCTCTAATTTCAAATGATATGATGACATCTTTTTTTGTCTCCTTAGGCACAGATATTCATGTACACAAAAAATCATAGACTGTTTTTAAGAGTTAAAAATGTCCTGTTATATTCTTATATGTACTTCAGTGACTCTATATTGGTATAAATGCTTTTAATATTTCATTAATAATAATAATAATAGTAATAATAATAATAATGTACTACTAATTTCTGAATATTATATAAAAATGTCATCCAATCTACTAAAGGGTAGTAACTCAATTAGTTCAATTTTTTAGTCTATTCAATATCTTTTTTTGTTTGATAAACTATAACTCTACTTTTTTTAGTATTCTGGACAACATTAGCTGACTGTGTTCCATTTTAAGATTATGTATTTTCTTATATAGAATGACCAGAGTATTAAGCAAGATAAAAGGGAAGATTTGTTGTAACTTGTATTTGTGATAGTTTCATGTATCATGTAACTAGCATGTTTACACTTATGTAATTTATATAAAAATGTGGTTTTGTTTTTGAATTAATACTGGCTACCTTGATAATGTTTCCAAGATTTCTAATAAGATACACTTCTATTACTGTAACCCCAAGCAGTGATTTCATGCCATCCTTTCAAGTCCAATCATACCACAGTTTTCTACTAAAAGACACATCTTTTAAGCCAAGCAAAAGGTTATCATTTTGACTTGAAGGATCTACCACAGAGATTTACATGTAGCAAGTACCAAAACTACAATTTCCCAATCATTGTAGCTTTATAATAAGCATTCAAATTAGATAGTATAATAACAATTCAAATGAAATAGTATCAGTTTTCACTATTCAAATTTCTTTTCACTCAGTATCATTAACCCATTGAATCATGTGTATAGAACATTTTCCCCCTTGGAAATTTTGCTATAATTGCATTGAACTAGGCAAATTCTTGGAACATTTACATCTTAACATTATTGAGTGTTGCAATTCATCAACAGAGTGAATTGTTATTTTTCAATTATTTTTCTACAGTTTTCATCATAGAGTTCTAGCATAATCATTGTCAAATTAATACCTACATATTTTATATTTCTGAGGTGTAGTAAGTTATCATTTACTGATTCTGTTTCCATGTGTTTACTACAATATAAAATGTTATTGAACTTCTGTAAATTAAGATATCTTTTATATTATATAATTAAATATATAGAATATATTGATTATAATATGTAATATATAGAATATAATTGGTTGTAATATAGAATATATAGAATATAATTGATCATTATACGTTACTGTTTTTTCTGGAAAGTTTTTAAAGCTTGTCTAGGTATTTAAAAACATTTTTGTTTGTGAATGTGAAACGGTTGAAATTTTGTAGATAATAAGGTATAAATAAATATTTTACTTATTTTTCTTCTAGTCTCTGAACACTTAGGAAATTCTTATCTTGCTTTATTGGACATTATACTACAAATTAGTGTAGATAAAAGGCATGCTTTTCTTGTTCCTCTTCTGAGGGAGTAAGCACCAAGTCATCATCCAACATTTTGGACATTTCTTTTGTAGTTCTAGTAAGAAGAATTGTATTACTTGTTTCATTTAAGTTTAGTATTTCTTCAGTAAAGCCCATATAGTCAGAATGATAAATATATATATATATATATATATATATATATATATATATATATATATATATAT
>NW_021604563.1:8615835-8737315 GCF_004785775.1 Grammomys surdaster
TATATATATATATATATATATATATATATATATATATATATATATATCGAGACACCCTATAACAGAACAGGCTAGCAATTATAGAGAAAAAATTAAAAGAAACTTATCAAAAGGCATAAGCCTTAGAAACAATGGCCTTTCCTCTCTTTTAGATTTTAATATGGAAAGATAAAACAAAGCCCATCAGTTTACTTAATGTTCTGTAATAGTCTTTGCATTTTACATGGTAATGACTTCCAGAGAAAGACTTTTATTACTACTGCCTCTTCCATTTTCCTAACATATATTTTTCCACTTGCAAGATCAGTTGTTTTTCCAACTCAGGTGAATGTCCTGGAGGAGAATTTTGAGGTGTAGTAGAGCAAGTCTCCAATCAATATATCCTTCATAGAACTTCTCCAAGAGTAATAAAGAATTTTTCCACTGCAGATGAAGGGTCTTCTCCCTAGGAGAAAAAAGAACATTATCCCTTTAAAAATAAAAATGTGAGACAATGGACTGTGTCAGGAAACCTTGTAAGATTGAATGGGTTCAGAGTTCCTGGCACTCAGAAACCTACAGGAAACAGTAGGAACCTTCCTGTTACTAGATTCCTGTCCTGGAACATGGAAATGTGACCCACGGTTATGTAGATCAGAACAGCGTTCTCCATGCTAATGGTGTATCTAGACCCCCTGAGGGTTTAGCCAATAAACTTCCCTTTCTGGACATTTGGTCCTCCAAAAGGTATTTAATCTCTGGTCCACCATGAGGGGTTGGTATGTACCCATTTTCTATGATGAACAGTTAATAAACTGTGGGTAAGCATGGGCTGTCTCTTTCAATAAGAACTGCCATGAGGAACATGGAGAAAGCTATTGTTTATAGACTTGCAGCCTAAGTCTCTCCTGCAGAACATTCCTCTGAGTTCTCAGACAACCACAGCTAAGCTAAGGACAACCACTAATGAGCTAAGTCAGAGTTTCCCATCCTCCAGTCCCTTGGCTCATCCTCAGCCAGCAGGTCCCAACTCCATTGCCAATTCCTCATGACTCAGCAGTGTTTGGATATCCAGGAGTTTAGGATCCCCAGTCTCCAGTCTCTTCATCCTAGGACCAGGGACCCCAAACCTGATTCCTGACTCCTCTGTGAAGTTTTCCTGTGGTGACTGGGTTTTCAGGAATCAGGAAACTCCAGCTTCAGCCTCCCACATCTTAGGCTACATTATTCCATCCCATGAGAGCATATTGGTGCTTCACTTGAGCCCAGCACCCGACACCAGACATAGGGTAAATGCGTCTAGAGCTTTGCATTAAACCTGCCCAGCTCTGTTACCACACACCAGCAGAGGGGATAAATGTGGTACCACACCTAAGTCTACTCCCCTTAGAGTAGTGGGAAACACAGAAATTGGGAACACTTTACTCTCAGACGTGTAGTCTCTAGAGCATTTCACCAAGCCTAACTTGAACAAAACTTTCCTACATGAATTACTGTGTCCCAGTATATTTTACTAAGGGTAGTTGGATTCCTTTCCATTCACCTTGGCCTGATAACATCTTGATTTTATTTGTTACTATTTCATTTGGAACTTCTCAGTTCTTGAATGCTTATGAGTGACATCAATCTGTAGCTGCAAATGGATGCTATATATTCTGCCAATTTACTGTCTTCTGGTATTCTATTACTGTGCAGATTATATTGATTTATTCACACATATAATCATGGCTGTAAAATAAGTTATTTTTATTATAAGTGTATTGAGTAAATTAATCTGGTGGCTACATTTCTTAACCAGCTAATTCCTCAATAACCACGTAGAGAGACTAAGATTTATTAAAATTTCCTTGTGCCAAATACTGAGCAATTATTATTCCATTCTAAACCTCCAAGCTAGTCAGGCTTCCTGAAACACTGTATTCACATTTATTTGAAATTTTTCATCCTTTCTTGATTCCAATCTCTTCTTCCTTATGTTTTCTCCTCTTTCCTCTTGGCTCCTTCTTCCTGTTCCTCTGTCTTTCTCCACCTCTCTAAAGTGCTGTATTGGATCTTTGGCTTTTATTGGTAAGGCAGATAATGAATGACAAGGAAGATTTATACAAACTTGAGCTTCTAAAAATTAACATAACAAAGCCATGTCTAGATTGAAACAAGATATGAGGGCAGAGAAGTCAGAATTTGAATAAAACAAGGGTAAACTTTACACAGTGTGTGGCTACACATAGCTACTACAAATAATGAGTGTAATGTTTTCCTTCATAGTTCAATTCATTGTGGGTTATATTTCTTGTTTTCTTTAATTATTATTTTGCTTCTTTGAGATGAGGCCTGTCTACATATTAAAGTCTGGCTCAGTTCTTGGAACCCTTTCCCCCATTCTCTACTATGCAAATCCTGAGATTATAACTTTGCACTAGCAAACTATGAAAAACTGTGTTGTTTTTCATTTATGAATGAGTCTATGTCTTACATTATGTCTGTATCTGTCCTAGAACTGACTATATAGAGCAGGCTGGCCTTGAATTCATAGAGTCCTACCTTTCTCAGATGCTCTCATGCTGAGATTTAAAATGTGCATTGTGTTTGTATCATATCAATTCATTGGAATATCAACTTAAAATATTCACAAAGTTAGAATATTCTTATTATTTTATGAAACTGCTGATGCTTTTAACAAAAATAGATACCTGATTCAAAGACATAAAAGTAAGCAAATCATGATTCCCTATTAGAAGTGATATGTGCTAGCTATTGCTATTAATGAATAAGACATAATATTCTCAATACATATGCTTTTATTTAATTTTTATTAGGAGTTAAATTTATGGATGGCATAGCAGAGCTTCTTAAACAAAAAAAATACTCTCATATTTTTATATATTAAATACTGTGCAAGTATGTGAAAAAGTATGCAGTATGCAGCTGAGAGTTTGAGAAGTATAAGTGGCACATACTGGGCTTATTTGAGTTAAAAACTGATCACGCACAAGCATAATCTATCAAAGTGTTTTGTTTGTTATAGATGCTAGAGTATCCAGCTATGTTCTATATGTGATAATATTTTATTCTACAATATTTATATAAAATGGTTTATTACTTGATAGAATATAAATGTAATCAAAATGTCAGGCATAGAAAAACCTAAAATTTTACTTTGACCTCTAAACTACTGTAAGAGTGTGAAATTCTTAGATCAGTTTGGTATACCACTGAAATGATAACACTTTAGGAGAAAATTTAGTTTAAAAAAACAAGCAACAAAGTAAACAAACGAACATATATAAAAAAGCCCACTGGCTTTGTGGTGGCTAAAAGGATCAAACCAATGTTACATATTATTTATCTCAAAGATGGAGTGTTTATTCTATCAGTAATAACTGGATTTAAATAATAAAATGAAATGACCATCTAGAATGTTTTTGACAAAGCTCTCTTTCTTAAAATCAAACCCATAATAATAGCTTTGTAGTATATACAAAGTAACATTGTGTTGAACATTTTAAATATATTAACCATTGTTTTATTGCAATTACTTTGACAATTTAGGGAAATAGTTACCATTGACATGTTAAACATGAGGTAAGGAAAACATTCACATGATGTTGATTAACATGATACTAAGGGTCTCCAAAGGATATTTTCTTGAAGTCAAAGCATCATTGCAAACTACCCTTCTGATTTTACGAAAGCAAAAAATATAACTTGTTCACACTCCATGCCCTACACATAACAGAGTAACTCTTCAACTCAAAAAGGAGTACATTTACCTAAGGGTATACAGAGGTTTAATCACCTAGGGATGAGACATGCCTAATTGAACCAGAATGATCAGATCTGAATTCCAATGGATGGTTGGACTTTGTGTAAATGCAGGAATGTTACATCTTATCCACGAGAAGCTACAATTTAGCATCTTATGCTAGTCAACAGCTGTGTCCTCAGTGAAGAGGCAGTAGAGTATTTCATTCAGCAAGCTATGTCTCATGCTTCTTTGGCTAAAACTATGTATATTTAATTAGTATCCTTTCACCTTCACAGTATATGTTTTTCCTCTTGACAGTTTCTGGTACCACAAGAATGTCCTTGAGAAAAAAGTCAGGCCTATTGACTGCTAAGCATATTACTTGACTTGGTGTTCAAACATTCTGAAGAAAGACCTGGGAATAATGAAAGACAGTGGGGCAGAGAAGCACTTTAAATGACAGTGTCAGGTCGGTTGAAGCTGTTGAACAGTTCCTATTAAATTAGTTTAGTTTCATCTCAGCTAGTTAAAGCTGGCATGCTGGCAAATTAGTTTCTATCCAAATAGAAAAAAGAGGAAAGAAAAAGATTCACATTTGTAGGCTTAGTGACAGTGAGATCACAAGGTCAATAAGAGCATGTACTTCATAGGACTGTGCTTGTATCATGTCAATACATTGGATTGTCAACTTAAAAATATTCACAAGGTTAGCATATTTTTCGTAATGAAAATTACGTTGATATATTTTAAAAGATTTTTTATCATACAAAATTGTGTTAAGGATTGTTAGAGTATTTAAATATATTTTTTAGCATTTAAATAAAAAAGAACTATGGCACACAATTATGCACCCTCACTAAAAATGCATGAATTCGTATATTTGTGCTCTATTTTTGTACTCATTTCATACTACATTTTTATATTTTGGTTGAAATACCCATCAAAATATATCATTTTACTGAACTCGTCCTTTGCAGCTATTGTGTATTAAAATTAAAGTTTTGTTACATATGTTAGGACAGTCTCCTCAGAGTTGATATAGGACACACCATATTTTCAGTACAAAAGAGATTTTTTATCCCCAAGGGTTAATAATTTGTGTGAGGCTGCAAACACATACAGCAAGCAGAGGCAGAAGCAGCAAGCACTAATCACCAAGCACCAAGCACCAAGCAGCAATCAACAAACACCTTGCACCAAGCAACAATCACCAAATACCTAGCAGCAAGCAACAAGTGCTTCTTGTAGGAATGAGTATTTTTAGGAGAAAAGGGGGAGTCTGTGTTAGGGTGAGTTGTGAAATTCTGATTGGACATGCTAGCCAAATAATGAAGTTTGATTGTTGAACCTTGGTATTCTGGCTCATGAATGAGTATGTGACCAAATGAACCTCAGTGGTTAGATTTAGGAATGTAATCTAGTGGTTTATAGCAAGCAGGGGATGAGTAAGAGGCAAAATGTGTTGCCACCATGTTTGCCATAGTCAGTGCTGCATTTGTGATGCTTGAGCCTGCTATAGAATCCTGAATCTCCACCTCTTTATTTTATCACTGGGTACCTGTGTAAATGGACATCATTCTCTTTGTCAGCTTCCTGTTTACATTGCAGTTTGTTAGGGACCCAAGGAAGCTGAAATGTTGGTCAGGTTGGGAAAAGCAGGGTTTTTGATTCCATGTTAAGGTTCTATGGGATCATTTGGTGTAAGGGCAATGCAGATAGTATAGGAAAAGTTCCTGAGACTTGACTGTCTGGGGCTAGATGCTTTGGAGATACCTAGCATGTAGATTTGAAGGGAACATGAGGGCCTGGTTAGTTGTTGGAAGAATTTGTACTTGCATTGCCATCCTCTGGGACAGAAATACTAAGGAAAGAAAGTAAACTAGGAAGTTTAGAAGAATTTTTTTTATCTTGTGTGTATATATGAAACATTTAGGCTTATGGTCCTGGTAGTTGGGGAACAGGAGTCATATGACTATAGAAAAGAGCAAAGGACCAGAGAAATATCCCAGGGAAAGGGAGAGATAGAGAAATCTCTCTATCAGGAGTAGACAAGTATAGAAGCTTAGGATATTTGTTGACAGGAGTACTTATCTGGAGTTCCTGGGAGTTTAGAGATCTGGTGGGGTTGGGTGTGGGAGGTGAGGACATCCTCTTGGAGACAGGGGAGGAGGGAGGAGGTGGAACTGTTGGAGGGTGGATCAGGAGGTAAATAAAATCTGGAATGTAAACAAACAAACAAGTAAATAAATAAATGATTAAAAGCAAATATTATGGCTATAAAAAGAGATAAAAGTTTTAGACATGGTAGCATTACTACTAATTTTAGCTTGTACTGAAATGTATATTGTAGAAAGGTCATTAAATTTATATTGTTTAGTCATGGTGAAACTTTGAGAACTGAAAAATAATTTTATATTAATAGCATTAATATTTTTAATAGATGAGCAAAAGAAATTTAAAATATTAAGTCTATGACTATGACAATAGTAGCAGTGTTTTGTTATTTTTAGATTAATAGCTTAAGAAACTTCTATTGATTAATGATAAAATAAATAACTCTTGAAGGTTTAGAATAACATGCTATAACCCTGGGTTGAACAAATATATTAGTGCAATTTCCCCACAAGCCCATGCTTCTTTCATGTTCTTGTCATATTTGCCAAGTTTTACAAAGTTTAGAAATCAGCATTGTATATAGTATTTTAGTTTCCTAAAAAGCCCAATAACTCAATATTTCAGTTAATTAAGTAACTGAAAATGAGATAACAAAAGGAATAGAATTAGAATGAAAGTACAATAACAGAAACAACAGAAAATTTACAAAGTCATGAAAATTGAACAGCGGACTGTTCAACACCCTTCCTGTTAAAATAAAACTTTTCTCTCAAAATACAAATTGAGCATAACTATACCAATTTTTATCTGTAAGGTACAAGATAGACCTAATACCCAGTCCACCACTGTGATGACTAGTAAAAAGTGAATTAAGATAGAAACTAAGAAAGCGTAAAACCTTCCTAGAATTCAATGAAAATAAATACACAATATACTCAACTTATGGGGCACAATGAAAGTTGTTCTAAGAGGCAGGAGCAAAACATTAAATGCCCACGTTAAAAAAGTTGCTGCTGGGGGAATCACCATTTTGGAACTCAAGCTATACTTGCCTCTGATTACAGAGCAATAGTGATAAACACTGCATGATATTGATACAGAGATAGATACATAGACAAATGGAATAAAATTGAAGAAATCAATATGGAGAGTCTTCAGAAAATTGGAAATAGATCTACCTGAAGAACCAGCAATACTTCTTTCAGGCATAAACCCAGTAGATCCCCACCAGGCCACAAGACCACATGCTTCACTATGTTCATAGCAGCCTTGCTTGTGATAGACAGAAGCTGAAAACAACCCAGGTGTCCCATAACAGAAGAATTGATACAGAAAAATTGGTTCAATTACACAATGGAATACTACTTAGCTATTACGATTGAGGACATCCTGAGTTTGCAAGCAAATGGATAGAACTAGAAAATACCATCCTTAGTGAAGTAACCGAGACCCAAAAGGATATGCATGGTATGTACTCACATATACGGGGATATTAGCGAAAAGTACAGACTGTTCAAGATACAGTCCACAGAACTCAAAAAGGTCAACAGGCTGAAGGGCCCAAGTGAGGATGTCACAATATTCACTTGGGAAGGAGAAGAAATCAATTACAAGTGGGGAAGGAGGGTGGGACCTGGATGGGAAAGGGGATGAGGGTGGGGAAGAAGAGAATATGACCAAATATTGAATGAGGGTAAAGGACTGAAGCCCTGGGGGCCATCAGAAAGAATGGAAACAGGCAACCTTGGGAGGTAAGTTTTTGCAGGGGACCCTCCAGAATGTACCAGAGACCTGGGAGGTGAAAGAATCTCAGGACTCAAAGTGGGAAACCTTAAATTAAATGCCCTACAGTGGGGAGAGGGAACATTTAGAGCCCACCTCCAGCAGAAAGACAGGGCATCAAGTGAGTAATAGGGTTGCGATCCCACAGTCAAAACTCTGAACCATAGTTGTTCCTTTCTGAAAGAATTGCTGGGGTGGAAATGTAGAGGAGGCTGAGGAAAATGAGGTCCAGTAACAGGCCCAAAGTGGGATCCAGTACAAAGAGAGGCCCCAAGGCCTGGCACTATTATTTAGTCTATAGAGTATTCATAAAATGGATCTCCAAAAGTCCCAACAAGCAGCTGAAGGAGTCAGATGCAGATATTGCCACCAAACCAAGTGACCCCTGTGGTTGAATTAGGGTAGTGCTAGAAGAAGGTGAGGAGGAGGGCCACCCTGTAGGAGGACCAGCAGTGTCAATTAACCTGGACCCCAGAGATCTCTCAGACACTGGAACACTAACTACTCAACATATACCAGCTAATATGAGGCCCTCAACACATGTAGGACAAAGGACTCATGGTCAAGCTCTAGAACAAAATGAATAAATCACATTCAAGAATAGAGGGCAAGAAATAATTGAAGTCAGGGATAAAATCAATGAAATAGATACAAAAGTATATGAAGAATAAAAGAAATAAGGGAATGATTCTTTTAAAAAAATTTTTGATTAAAAACCTTTTATCCATGTTCAGTAAAAGATGGAGAGAGAATACAAATAAAGTTAGAATTAAAAAAGAAGTCATTGCACTAGATGGCTGGAAAATGCAGAGAATCATAGGAATTAATTTTAAAACCTGTACTCCACTAAATTATAAAGTGTAAAAGAAATGGAAAAATTATGTTTACTAAAAATTTAAGATATTGAAGTAAAAAATTGAAGAAGATGGAATGTTCATGGATCAGTAGGATTAATATAGTAAAAATGGCTATTCTAGTTGTAGGAGGCAGATGGAGGAAGTGAAATGTATGGGAGTGGGGATGGGCAGGAGAATGGGGTGTGGGTTCAGAAACAGGTATGAGGAGGGACAGACCACCATGATAATGAATGGAAATTAGCATACCTACAAGGGGAGGGGCTCTCAAGAATCAGGTGTGGCTTTAGCTGAGACAGCATTAGGGATATGGAACCTGAAGTGGCCACAAACTGCCTTGGTGTGGTAGGGATAATAACCCATTCATAAAACCTTTGACCCGAATTTACCCTATCTGCAAGAAATTCAGGGACAGGGAATGGAACAGTGACAGAGGGAATTGCCAAACAATAACTAGCTCAACTTGAGACCCATCGCATGGACAAGCACCAATTTCTGATGCTATCAATGATACTCTGTCTAGCATGGCAATCATCTGAAAGGCTCTATCCATCAGCTAACTCAAACAGATGCCAAACATTGGATGGAACTTGGAAACTCTTATGGAAGATTTGGGGCCCTAGAGGATATACGAACTCCACAAGAAGACAAAGTCAACTAACCTGAAAACTTAGGAGCTCTCAGAGATTGAACCACCAACCAAAGAGCACACATGGGCTAGACCTAGGCCTCTGAACATAGGTACCAGATGTGTAGTTTATTGCTCATGTAGGTCCTGAACAGGTACAGGTGCTCATGTGGAGCAGGTACTATCTCTAAAGCTGTCTCCTGTCTGTGGAATACATTTTTCTAGCTGAGCTTCTTGTCTGACCTCAGTGGGAGAGGATGCACTGAGCGCTACAGATACAAGAGCTGTCAAGGTTGGGGGATAACCAAGGGAACTTTTACCTTCTCAGAGGAGAATGGGAAGGAAACCAGGAGAGGGGGCAATGATGACCACTTCAGAGTAGAGAATGCCTTGGCCTGCTTCCCATGGCAACAGAATAATCAGAACACTGCACTGGTAGGGTGGTTTATGGCAACAGTAAAAGAAATGTTTAGTATGTAGTAAAAGTAGAAGAGAATCCCCATAATTTCCATCCACTACTCCCTGTTCCCATCACACAAGCTTCCAATGATCTGGAGACAGGCTAGATTATATAAGAACTGGAATGTTGAATAAAAGATTGACTCTACATACATGGTATGTACTCACTGATAAGTGGATATTAGGCCAAAAGCTTAGAATACCTAAGATACAAATGACAGACCATATGAAGGTAAAGAAGGAAGTCTGAACTATGGATGCTTCAGTCCTACTTAGACTCAGGAACAGAATAATCACAGGAGGTAGAGCAAGGGAGGGACTTGGGAGTGAGAGAGGAAGGGGAGGGGAAAAGGGGACAGGATCAAGAGTGGGAGGAGACAGGGGAGAAGTACAGAGGGTGAGGAAATTGAACAGAGTTGTATAGCTTTGGGGGATGTAGAATTGGGAGTAGCTACTAGACAGTTGCAGATTCCAGGAAACAAGAGGCTTCAGGACCCAATGGGGATGACAGCTGAAGTACTCAACAAAGGGGAAAGAAGACCTGTAGATATTATATTCAGAGTTTAGGCAAGGACCCTGGTTGAAGGATGGGGCCACCCACCCTTCTCAAGAATAATAACCCAGAATTGCCCTTGTTTAATGGAAATGCCGGGACAAAGAGTGGAGCAGATACAGAAGAAAAGGTCATCCAGAGACTCCCCACCTAGGGATTCATCTCATCTGCAGACATCAAACCCAGACACTATTGCTGATACCAAGAAGCACTTGTTGACAGGAGCCTAGTATAGCTGTCCACTGAGAGGCTTTAACAGATCCTGACAAATACAGATGAGGATATTGGCAGCCATCCATTTGACTGAACACAGATACCGCAAAGGAGGAGTCAGGGGAAGGACTGAAGGAGCTGAAGGGGTTTGCAGCCTCATAGGAAGAACAATATCAACCAACCAGACCAGACTACCCAGAGCTCCCAGGGACTAAACCACCAGCCACAGAGTACACATGGAGGAACCCATGACCCCAGACACATATGTAGCAGAGGATGGCCTTATCAAGCATCAATGGGAGGGGAGGCCCTTGGTCCTGTGGAGGCTTGATGACCCCAGTATAGGGGGATGCTAGGGCAGTGTGACAGGAGTGGTTGAGTGGGTGGAGGACATCCCTCATAGAAGCAGGCAGGAGGGGGAGAGGATAGGGGTTTGCATAGGAGAAATTGTGAAGGCATTAGCATTAGAAATCTAAATAAATAAAATTATCAGTAAAAAAAAAAGAAAAAGAAAAATGAACTCCATGATTCTGTTTCCATGAGGTATTCATTCATGATTTTATGGTGCTTCACAGGATGCAGGTATTTTTTAGTTAGGATCATTTGAGTGAAACCACCTTCATTTTCTGTAAGTAACCCAATCAATTGACCAAGCTGGATATCTGTGTATTCTTTCCTTTATCTGTCCTTGGTACTCTATCTAAGACACACAGGCATTTTTTTTACATATCCCTAAGAAAATATAACAGTTTTTCCTTATAGTAAAGGGAACTTTGTACATTCTGTTAACTGAACACTGCTAAGATTAGTAATCATCTTACATTTTTAAAGAATATGGATGTAAAGATTATACTTTTTTTTTAAAGCTACAAGATTAAGACAGAAAGAAGAAGAAAGTATGTTGACAAGAACAGAGGTCAAGGTGATAGTATTTTTGATGTTGAAGAGGTAAGGAGGCATGAACCAGGCAGTTGAAACAATTTCTTGAATCAGGAAATGCTGAGGAAATAAATTATCTCCTAAAGACTTGTAGAAGTGTAGAGCCTTGTCTATATCTAAATTTTAACCCATAAAGATACACAGTCTATAACTAATCCAAAAAGACTATACGTTATTTAAAACATTGTCCATTTAATGTTTTCTTCTGCAGCAACTGCAAACCCTTGAACTGTTCCTCGTAAAATGTGTTTTTTATGTTTTATTTAATTTTTCCTTTTCTTACAAATAGTAGCCAGTTCTCTTAACTTCATGATAGCTTCCTCGCAGATTCCACCCTAGCCTATTCGGAGGTTTCTTCAACCATTCTACCCTCAATGGAATGTGGGTAAATGAGTTTAAGTGAGTTCAATGGAATGTGGGTTAAAATGTGTTTAAGCACACAGGAGTGTGCTTAAACAGTCCCTTTCCCCAGTTTTCCCAATACTAGGAGCTCCAAAACATAACAACTATTCTAGTCTATCTGTTCAGTTCAGCTTCTCCTGTCTCAACTGTCACCAACTGTATTCTCACTCTGGTAGCCAAATTCATTTTCATCTATCTCCTAACAATATCTTTCCTGACTCAGCTCAGCTTCTGTCTCCAAAGTCTCTTGTTTTCACTCTGCTCAATCTTTTTCTTTCTGCATCAACTGTCTTCTCTAATCCTACTCTTTGACCATACTCTTCTCTCACCAGGACCCTACTCTTTATCAGTCTCTGAGGCTTTTTATAACCTCTCCTGCTTCCAGAAGTCTAAGAGGCAACCAAAACTGAAGGTCATAGGATCAAGCCTTTCTCGTAAAGGGCTAGTTGACTAGAAATTGGTGTTTGTTTAAATGGCCAGGCACACAACATAAATCATATTACAGCCCTGTCTATTCTATTTCTTCTTTAGTGAATCCCATTATGCATGCTTTGGTATGCATTAAGGTGCCCTACAGATTTCTGATTATTTTTCTTCAGATTTTCTTTTCTTTCTCTTTAATTATTTTGGGGGGAGTTGTGGATTCATTTTCTGCCACATAAATATAGTCTTGGATCTTTTTGGTGAGCTTTTGATGCATTATATTATTGGATTATATAATTCCTGAATAATATTTGATTCTTTAATATTTTTGATCCTTTATTATTTCCATATAGATTTTGTTCTGGTGTTTTAGAAGATTTTGTTTTGCGTTAGCAGAGATTGTACCTGTAGTTTCATGTATGTCAGACAAGCATTCTATCATTCTTCTACACTTGTAGTCTTTCCCTATATTTTAAGAATAAATTTAAACAGCTTGAATGAAGTCTTCAGTAATTCAAAATCTTGTTTATGTCTTGTAAGTTTCTGTTTATTTCTAACCCAAATATAGCACAATTTGTTTCTTTACTCAGTTTAATTCTTTTCAGAATGAGATATTTCATTTCACATCTAACAAACTAATGCATTTATTTGTTTAAGTTACTTCTTTTGTTTCTGTGACAAAATACCTGAACAAAACTTAGAGAAGAATTTATTTGTAGCCTAGTTTGCACATAAAGTCCATCATATCAAGGAAGGCAGGGGAATGAGAGCACAAGGAAATAGATTAAGCCCACAGTAATGGAGCCAAATGGGAATACTGGTGCTCAGCTGATATTCTCCTTTCCCCCTCTTTTCATTCCACTAAAGACACTGCCCTTGGAATGGTGCCAAACACCTTCAAAGTAGGTCTTCCTGTTTCAGTTAAACTTCTCAGGAAATAATGCCAAGCTTCCTCAAAATTGTTTTCTTTAAATAGTTGCAAATTCAGTTAAGCAAACAAAGAAAAGTAACCATCATATTATTGCTGCTTGCCCCTTTATGTTCATGATTATTTAGCACATTCCTGTGATAATTTTCTAAATGCTCATCTCTTTGGTACACAATAATAGACACTTCTCTTATTTTTTTTTCTAAATGTTCGTGTTTTCACTTTAAGACTGGAACCCTTAATTTTCACACGTGTGTCATAAATTTAGTGGTCTACAAATGACTGTTCACAAGTTGTCCATAAATGACATGTACTCTTTGCCAACAAGATATTTGTTAGAAGGCATGTTTTCACACTTTAAGGATTTTTAGAAAATAAAACAAAAACTTATTTATCATTCATTTTTTGCTGTACAAGGTAACAAGGGCAGATAGAAGTAAATGACTTATGCCTTTTTACTGTAGGACATGTACATAGTATTGCAAATGCATCCAGCACTTTATTTTTTTGTTTGTTTGTTTGTTTTTTGAGACAGGGTTTCTCTGTGTAGTCCTGGCTGTCCTGGAACTCACTCTGAAGACCAGGCTGCCCTCGAACTCAGAAATTCTCCTGCCTCTGCCTCCCAAGTGCTGGGATTAAAGGCATGGGCCACTACCGCCTGGAGAATGCAGCACTTTAAATTCCTGAGAATATTTGAAAACTTACGTGTGGTCTAGTTCTCTTGAACTGACATTTAAATTCCCATTCAGAAACTTTTATGTCCCAACTGAAATCACAGCTGTAGGCAGCTGAGGTTTTCTCAGCAATTTTGTTTTCATTTTGTTTCTCAAGCCTCTATGATATAGGCCACACATTTTTATTTATTTATTTATTTATTTATTTATTTATTTATTTATTTATTTATTTATTTATTTATTGGTGAGCTGAGCTGGGAGTTGAAAGGCCACCATGCTGAGACAGATTTTTTTTTTAATTTTTTTTTTAATTTCTTTTTTTTTTTTGAACATGAAATGCTTTTTTATAACATGTTTTACAAGGGGAGGGGGTAAGAGGGTCCAGGTGGTGGAAAAGTACAAAATCTTCTTGGCCTGTGCCTTGAAACATGTCATGGTCTATATGGTACACTGCCTTGAATTATGATCTACCTGCAGTTCTTCAGAAGATATGGTACACTGCTTGAGTTATGGTCTCCCTGCTATTCTTAAGAAGACATGGTACTCTGCTTTGAGTCTATCTGCAGTTGCTAAGCAGGATCTTGCAGTTGCCAAGCTTCAGAGAACATTGAGCAGGTGGGGAAAGGTAGGGGGTAAGGGTAAGGGCGAGGGTCCTGGCTTCTGGCATCTCCCCCTTCTCTGTTTAGTTAGAGTAGGCGTCTTATGTTCAATCCCAACTATGTGAGTTTTGAATTTGGATGTTTAATTATGGGGGTTCTTAGACAAGTTCACAACCCCAAAACACTGATGTGAGACGAGTCACATCGATGGTCGAAGGCTTTAGGCTGGCTGAGACAGATTTTTAAAGAAGCTGACAGGTCAGAACCTAAACTGTTCTCTTGACTTTATTCTAACTCACAAAAGTTCCTGTTTTGCCAAGATCTAAAGTACTACTCCTTCTAATTTTATTGTTTTCCTCTCTATCTTATTTTTCTCAACATCTAGTATTATTTCCTGCTGAATATTTGAAAATGATTTCACAGTTACATCTTGATTTGTTGTTGTTGTTGTTGTTTCTGAGACATGGTCTTACTATATATCACAGGCTGGACTTTAACTTAGAGATCTCCCAAATTCTGCCTTGTAAGTGCTGGGAATAAAGGTGTCTGGAAACAATTCTGGCTTACTTGTGCTATCTTTAAAAAATAATCTTCACTCATAAAATACATCTAATTGCAGTTTCCTCCCTCTGAGTCCTCCACTCCTCAAATTCCCACTCATTCCCACCCTCCCTTAGATCCACTGTTACTTATTTTCACTTAAAAAAAAACAGCAGGCCTCCCAGGGATATCAAATGAACAAAACATAACAAGATACAGTAAGTCTAGGCACAAACATTCACTTCAAGGTTGGGCAAGAAAACTCAGTGGCTCAGACTGAGTTTCCTCAAAAGGGTCCCAAGAGAAGTCAAAAGAGTCAGAAACACCCCACTCCCACTGTTAAGAGTTCCACAAAAACCTCAACCTAAACAAAAATAAGAAAAGATGACTCTGTTGTCCTTTTACTATATTGTTTTCAATGTTTCTTTTAGTTTCTTCTAAGCATATAACAACATTACCTATTCATATGTACACATATTTATACTTTGATGAAATATAGAAATTTGCATTCATTCAGGTCACATTCTACATGTTTACTTACATAAATACCTTAAGTACCTATTATTTACTGACTGAGAGCCACATCAAGTAGCATTAAATTTTTTTTCTTAAACTATCAAGAAACACAATTTTGCATTACAGATGGACTGTTTCCTTCATAAATGATGAATCTATTGTTATTCAACACACTGTTCATCTATAAGTAATACCTTTTATTCTATAATTATTTTCAGTAGTTTTATTTTATTTAATCTTAAGTGATTAGACTTTGGTAGCTAGACAATGGTTTCTTCATTTTTTAATCCTGTTTGAGGTTCACTAAACTTCTTTACTATTTGAATTTATACCATTAAATTTACTTAGGCCATATTTGGTTGAATACTCTTACATCAACTTTTCTCTTGTGTTCTAAGTATTTAGGGATAGATAAAAGAGAACTTCAATGATTTTCCTCAGAATTCTAAGGGTTTTATCCACTGTCTTATGTTCATCTTCTCTCCCTTGCTCATATTAGCTAAATTTTATTTTCTAATTCCAAACCTATTTAATCTTTTCCTTTGATCTTCAAACTGTTGTGTCTATATGTTTTAATTCACTTAAGTTAATATAGTTTTCAAGTCTATAAATTCTTCTTGGCTTTATTTTATATGATATTTGTTTATTATATTTTATATTATTTCAAGTTAGCATATAGGTATTGTGCTTGATCATAACATATTTGCAATTATAGTTTTTCTGAATTATTAACCACCCACCACTACTATAGCACTTTTGCTCTAGTTGGATCTCTCCTCTCTCAGTTAATTACACATTCTGCTTTCCTTTTACATGCATTTTAATATACTCTTATTCCTACATCTTTAAGATCTATTCTGTCCCTCTCATGTCCCCCTTTTAGTTTTGTAATCTACAAATATACATATATGGAAACACACACACAGATACACACACACACACACACACACACACACACATTCCTTATAAGATAAAACATGGTTTTTATTATTCTGAGACTGGTTTATATAACTTGGCATAATGATTTTCAATGCATTCACTTTTCTCAAATTCCACAATATCATTTTTTATTACAGCTGCATAAAACTACAATATGTGCATGTAAGCTGTTTTTTTGTTGATGTATATTATATTAGTTACTGTTCAATTGCTGCTGTAAGACTGTATGACCAAATCAAAGTGTAGAAGGAAGAATTTGATTCTGATACTTGCTTACAGTTTCAGAGGGTTAGAGTCCATACAGAGAAACGGAGAGACAGAGAAAGTGATGATAGAGAGAAACAGATACAGACAGACAAAGACACACATATGGTGTGGAGATTTGGAAGCTCAACCCCCCCACACACACACAGTGATATACATCCTCTATCAACTCTTAATTCTTACTAACAGTTAACCAACTGGGAGCTAGCCATTCAAGTATTTGAACCTAGACTGGTTCTATTACTCAGATATTTTTCTTTCAGTATTTCAAATTTCCCAGTTGTTCAAAGAAAAGGTATGCTTTTTGCAAATAATTATTTTTCTAAAACGTTTTGACATTTTCCATTTACTACATTTTAGTTAAAGGATAAACGTATATGACAGGAGTAGACCACAAGTACAGTACTGACCTTTCATCTGACAAACACATTAGAATAAGGTCAGAAATCACCTCTCTAGAACACCTGGTATTACTGGCAGCTGTGGCTGGGGGGGAGAAGTCTAAATTTGTGTCTTGTTGCCTCTGTTACTATGGGATGAAACTCCCATCTTGTTTAACTTACTTCTAGCAGCAATAGGGCTACTATCAGTAGACTCCCTGCTTTGTTTCTAATACATGACTAGAGGAAGAAAGAAAGCACATTATTGCGCTTTGAGCAATGAAATACAGTGTGCTGTTTTTTTTCTGCATCAGATAAGATTAGAAGATAATTCATAGTAGAATTTTTAAAGATATTCTGTTTTATCCGCTCTGGTGCTTCTTTCCCATTTCTGTTAGAAATAAGGACATGTCTTTAAGTAAACTTACTTTAGTCAAACTATCCACAATCATGTTATCATTGTTCTCTAAAGCCCAGACAGAATTTAGGGAACACATGATCGCTAATCTTCCTTGACAACTTGACTTAATATAGTACCTCCAGGAACATCTCTGAGTGATGACTGTAAAGTCACTTCTAGAGAGCTCCCTCTAACCTGAATTCTAACCTGAATGTTGGGGGGACAATAGCATGTTTAGATATGGGCTATTAATCATTTTATTATTTTTATTTATTCCTTTAAGTATATTTAACAGTTATTTTATGTTTCTAGATTTAAATCATTTGCAGATATAATTTAGCCATAGTATCTTTTCTATCCCATTTTACCTAGTTTGCTTTGTATCTTTTGTGGTATTCTTTGTTATTGTGCTCACATATATGAATATGACAGGCACAGATATTATTGTATATATTTCTTTTAAGTTTTAAAGACTTATCCCATATATTGCTCACCTCTTTTTTGTGGTTTAAAAAATAAAAAATGTATTTGAAAAAAAATTAAATTATCCAAAAGTTTTAGTTATTCTCACAGGGAAGTTTGGCTAATGTTAATATCCTATGAATGATACATAGTTAGTAACTAAGTCTTGCTCTTTAAAAAACTTAAGAACAACTTTGTTCAGGAAATTTTTATTTACTCAGAGATAAAAAAACTAACATAAACATATATATTGTATTGCTTTCTAAAAAATGGTAGCTCAGTATAAGAATCACTCTATTAAATCACTCCCTCTCAGTTTATGTTGCTATATATGGTTTCTAATTGATAAATTACACATATTAAAAACATATCTGTTTAGTATTTTAAGATCCTACTCTGAGGTATCCATTAATTTGTTATCCTACTTCACTAATTTTTTCCCAGAAGTCCTTGATTTAAGCTAGGATCTTGAAGTAAAGAATATCCTGCATTATGTCAAGTAGCTACCGCCAACAACAACAACAACAACAAAACACACACACATGCACACACATACACACACACACACACACACACACAGAGAGAGAGAGAGAGAGAGAGAGAGAGAGAGACAGAGACAGAGACAGAATCTCAAAATATGAAAAAAAGGAAAAGGTATCAAAGCTGATGTGATGTTGAGAGTAGATAACTGAATATGTATAGCAGAATGTGTATAGCAGGTTTGGAAATGACAAGTTTATGATACAGAATTTCTAGCCTTCTAGAAGCAACTACAGCAATGGACCAGATTTTCTATAGAGGATTGGGAAAGAAATGAATCTCTGTGAACAATGTGGCTTTAGATGATTTGATTTCTTACTTCTGGAACTGTTAAATAATGAATTATTGCTTTAAGCTTCTAAATTTTGCCAATTATTATAGGAACCATATGAAAGTATTATTGTTCATAATTTAGTAACACACAAATTAGTTACATAATTGTGTTAACATTGTTAAGTTTTTATGCACTATACCTAGTCATAGGTACTATACTTTATGCCGGCAGAAAAACACATGTTCTTATACCAATATCAGTAGAAATACAAGAGTAATTTATTGATACCAATATCAATATAAATACAGGAGTAGTTTATTAACATGTAAAGGTAGACTGGTTTACCTACTAAGGAATTGGCAAGAAGTTATATTGGAAATTAAGAGATAAATATTTTTAAATTTCAAAATTCATTATTGTGAATACTAACATTCATGTTTTAAAAGTCTTTGTTATGTTTTCATGAGAGAGCATAGATGTATGCATATCTGGATGTGAGTGAAATGCAGAGAACACCTTACATGGTTTCTAAACTTCTACCAAGGAGTCTGGGAACATGTTGCTGCCCAATTTTTTAATTATTTATTTGTTTCATTTTATTTTATGTGTCTCCATATTTGTATGTTTATTATGTGCATGGATGGTGCCCTTAGAGAGCAAAAGAAGGGGTTAAATCTCCTGAAACTCTTGTTACATGAGGTTATGTGTTACCAATTAGGTTGTGGGAACTGAAACTGAATGCTCTGTAAGAACAGCTAGTATTCTTACTATGACTACTTATATAAACTCTTGTTCTTTGTTTGTTCTATATTTTCAAATCATATTGTTCATGTATGTGCATTTGCTTGTTCTTGAGTGTGTATGTATGCTGGTAGGTAGGTTGGTTAGGTCTGTAGGTAGATAGGTGTGCATGTATGCATGCATATATGTCTGAATGTGTGTGTGTGTGTTTGTGCATGTGCGTGTGTGTGTGCATGTGTGTGTGTGTGCATGTGTGTGTGTGTTTTATGACTATGAATATATGTACCTTAGTGTGCATGCCCAGGTCAAGGGACAGCTTAAGTATGGCTGCAAGTAATAGCATTATGTATGTGTACATTTTTGAGGATGATACAAAACTAATCCATAGAATTTATTTATTCCAATACCTGGCAAACAGTAAAACCTTAACTAAGATGTCATAAGTAATGGCACCAGTGAGTAGACACATTGTTACTGAGAACCCTGAACATGCCATAGATTCCCTTATGTTTAATTCTCAAACAAAGTGAATACTCTGAGGTGAATCATAATTCAAAAGTAAATAAATATAAAATTAGAAGCATTCTTCAAATAACTGGCTTACATTATTCAAGATTCAAAGTCATTAATTTATTCATACATTTTACAGCCTGATAGAAGCCCCATCCCTACTCTTCTCTCAGTTCCACCAACACACACCCCTCAATCTCCCCAACCAACTCTTCCACAAGATTCCCAAAGCTCCTCATATTGTTTGGATGTGATTCTCTGCATCTGTTTCAATCAACTGCTAGATAAAGCTTCTCAGAAGGTAGTTATGATAGACTCCTGTCTGCAAGCAGAGAAGAGTATCATTAATAATATCAGAGTTTACTCTCTCCCATGGAGTGGATCTAAAATTGGGACAGTCATTGGCTGGCCATTCTGTAATCTCAGCTCCATCTTTATCCCTGTGGGCAAGACCAATTTTATGACATAGGTTTTCCGAATCATTAGTGTACCCCTCACACCATTGGAAGTCCTACCTGGCTACAGGAGGTGGCAAATTTAGGCTCTACATCCCTCAATGCTAAGAGTCTGAAGTAGGGTCACCTCATAGCCTCCTGAGAGCATTCCCGGTCATAGAGATGCCACCCAAACTAATTTCCCTAAACGAAAGAAAGGATAAAGAAAATGTGGTACATTAACACAATGAGATACTACTCAGCTATTATAAACAAAGACAGCACCTACATGACTAAGGATGTTGAACATTTCTTCAGGAGCTTTGGAGACATTCAATATTCCTAAGATGATAATTCTTTCTTTAGTTTAATACCCAATTTTAATAGGGTTGTTTGGTTCTCTGGAGTCTAACTTCTTGAATTCTTTGTATACATTGGATATTAGCCCTCTATAGGATGTAGGATTGATAAAGATCTTTCTCACTCTGTTAGTAGGTGTTTTGTCCAATTGACAGTGTCCTTTGCCTTACAGAAGCTTAACAATTTTATGAGGTCCCATTTGTCTACTGTAGATATAATAAGCTATTTGTGTTCTGTTGAGGAAAATTTCCCCTGTGCCCATGTGTTCTAGGCTCTTCCCTGTTTTTTCCTCTATTAGTTTCAGTGTATCTGGTTTTATGGGGAGGTTCTTGATCCACTAGGACTTGAGCTTTGTACAAGGAGAAAAGAATGGATAAATTTGCATTCTTGTACATTCTTACCAGTTCAACTAGCACCATTACTTGTAAATAAAGCCATCTTTTCCACTGGATGGTTTTAGATCAACATTCTTAGTCATCAAGCAAATGAAAATCAAAACAACCCTGAGATTCCACCTTACACCAATAAAAATGGCTAAGATCAAAAACTCAGGTGACAGTAGATGCTGGCCAGGACATGGAGAAAGAGGAACACTACTCCATTGCTGGTGGGATTGCAAGCTGGTTCAACCATGGTGGAAATCAGTCTGGTGGTTCCTCAGAAAATTGGACATAGTACTCCCTGAGGACACAGCTATACCATTCCTAAGAATATACCCAAAAGATGCTCCAACATAAAACAACATGCTCCATTATGTTCATAGCAGCCTTAATTATAATAGCCTAAAGCTAGAAAGAACCCAGGTGTCCTTCAACAGAGGAATGGGTACAGAAAATGTAGTACATTTACACAATGGAATAGTACTCAGCTATTAAAAATAATGACTTCATGAAATTCTTAGGCAAAAGGATGGAACTATAAAATATCCTCCTGAGTGAGATAATCCAATCACAAAAGAACACATATGATATTCACTCACTGATAAGTGAATATTAGCCCAAAAGCTTGTAATACTCAAGATACTTTGCTTTTTTTAATTTGTTAGCCTGTGGTATTTTATTGGGGCACAGTGGAATAAATTCATTTAAACTGATTATATATGTATATTACTAATTTAAGAATATTCTACAAGACTAGGATACTATATGAATTTCTCAGAAATTTGTCAGCAATTATTTATTCTTTTCCATACCTCCATCTCTACTCTGTACTCCCATTTCTTACATAATTTAACTATTTGTGTTTAATCATTATATTTTCTCATATATACAGTTACATTTTCTGTCTCCTCCATTGAAATTGTTCCACACCCACCCCCATGAACTATTTTGCCAATTAATTCTATAGGTTTTCTAAATGCAAACATCTCTAAATATTCAAAACCATCATCAACAAATGAAAGAAAATGGGTGAAATTTGCTTGTCTGTTTTTTTTTTCTTTTGGATATCTTATTTACTTACATTTCAAAAGTTATCGCCTTTCCCAGTTTCCTTTCCAGAAACATCCCCTGTCCCATCCCATCCTCCCTCCCACCATCCCATGGACCCACTCCCAACTCAGCACCCTGCCATTCACTTACACTGGGGCATCGAGCCTTCCACAGGACCAAGGACCATTCCTCCCATTGACAAGGCCATCCTGTGCTTCATATGAGGCTGAAGCCATGGGTCCCTCCATGTGTATTTTTTGACTGATGGCTTAGTCCCTGGGAGCTCTGGGGGGTCTGGTTGGTGGATATTCTTGTTCTTCCTATGGGATTGCAAACCCATTCAGCTCCTCCAACCCTTTCTCTAACTCCTTGATTGGGGACCCCATATTCTATACAATGGTTGGCTGCAAGCATCCTCCTCTGTATATGTCAGGCTCTGGTAGAGCCTCACAGGACACAGCTATAACAGGCTCCTGTCAGGAAGCACTTCTTGGCATCTGATTTATTGTCTGTGTTTGGTGTCTGTATGGGGGATGGATCCCCAGTGGGGAAAGTCTCTGGATGGCCTTTCCTTCAGTCTCTGTTCCACACTTTGTCTCCATATTTCCTCCTGTGAGTATATGGTTTCCCCTTCTAAGAAGGACTAAATCATCCACACTTTGGTTTTCCTTCTTCTTGAGCTCCATATGGTTTGTGAATAGTATCTTGAGTATTACAAGCTTTTGGGCTAATATTCACTTATCAGTGAGTGAATATCATATGTGTTCTTTTGTGATTGGATTATCTCACTCAGGAGGATATTTTATAGTTCCATCCTTTTGCCTAAGAATTTCATGAAGTCATTATTTTTAATAGCTGAGTACTATTCCATTGTGTAAATGTACTACATTTTCTGTATCCATTCTTCTGTTGAAGGACATCTGGGTTCTTTCTAGCTTTAGGCTATTATAAATAAGGCTGCTATGAACATAATGGAGTATGTTGTTGTATGTTGGAGCATCTTTTGGGTATATTCTCAGGAATGGTATAGCTGTGTCCTCAGGGAGTACTATGTCCAATTTTCTGAGGAACCACCAGACTGATTTCCACCATGGTTGAACCAGCTTGCAATCCCACCAATAATGGAGGAGTGTTCCTCTTTCTCCATGTCCTGGCCAGCATCTACTGTCACCTGAGTTTTTGATCTTAGCCATTTTTATTGGTGTAAGGTTGAATCTCAGGGTTGTTTTGATTTCATTTCCCTGATGACTAAGGATGTTAAACATATCTTTAGGTGTTTCTTGGAAATTGGATATTCCTCAGTTGAGAGTTCTCTGTTTAGCTCTGTATCCCATTTTTAATAGGGTTGTTTTATTCTCTGAAGTCTACTTTCTTGAGTAATTTGTATACTTTGGATATTAGCCCTCTATCAGATGGAGGATTGATAAAGATATTTTTCAAATCTGTTGGTTGCTCTTTTGTCCTATTGACAATGTCCTTTGCCTTACAAAAGTTTTGAAATTTTATGAGGTCTCATTTGTGTACTGCTGATTTTAGAGCATAAGCTATTGATGTCCTGTTCAGGAAATTTTCTCCTGTGCCCAGGTATTTGAGGCTCTTCCTCCCTTTCTCTTCGACTAGTTTCAGTGTACTTGTTTTTATGTGGAGTTCCTTGATCCACTATGACTTGAGTTTTCTACAGTGAGATAAGAATGAATCTATTTGCATTCTTCTCCAGTTGATCGAGCACCATTTTTTGAAAATGCTCTCTTATTTCCACAGGACAGTTTTAGGTCCTTTTACAAAGATCAAGTAACTATAGTTATGTGGGTTCATTTCTGAGTCTTCAATTGTATTCAGTTGATCAAGGTGTCTGTGTCTGCACCAACACGACGTAGTGCAGTTTTTTATCACTATTGCTCTGTAATACAGTTTGATGTCAGGGATGTTGATTCCCCCAGATGTTCTTTTATTGTTGAGAAAATTTTCGCTGTCTTGGGTTTTCAGTTAGTCCAAATGAATTTGCAAATTGCTCTTTCTAACTCTATGAAGAATTGAGTTGGAATTTTGATGGGGATTGCATTGATTCTCTAGATTGCTTTCAGAAAGATGGCCATTTTTACTATATTATTCTTGCCAATTCATGAGCATGGGAGATCTTTCCGTCTTCTGAGATCTTAAACAATTTCTTACTTCAGAGACTAGCTGGCTTTGGGTTTTTCATTTCAAATGATTGTTCAAGATCCATCCATTTACCTATGAATTTCATTGCTTCATTTTTCATAATAGGTGATGTATATTGTGTTGTATAAATGTATCACATTTTCATTGTCTATTCATCAGTTTTTGGACATAAATTTGTTTCAGTTTCCTGGCTAATGTGAATGGAACAGCAAAGAAACATAGACACAGTAGGCTATAATGTCCTTTGTAATATGCTCAGATTATGGGCACACAGAAGATGATAAGGATATCAGAAGCATAGGGATTAAGATAAACAATGAATAAATGGGATCTCTGTGGGAACTGGTGTCCAAGAAGGTGTGAAAAAGTCATGAACCCAGAATCATCGAGGTACAATATTTCACAGCAGCACATATTTTTACACAATAACCAACAAACTCACTGGCACTATGGAGAGATGCCAGACTGCCAGGGCCTGTGGGGACTTCTGTAAAGATGGGGAAACCAGACACAACACTGTTCCAGACTCATTCTAGTCTTTCACTAGTTTGTTAGGAGGATTTTTGTGTGTGTATGTGTCACATGGTATACAAGCAGACATGGGTACCTGTTTATTAGGGCAGTAGGGAAGCCTTCTTCAGTGTCCTCTAAGGCCTACAAAGATACCATAGCATGTACACTGTACTCTGAAGTATACAACCATTTAACTAACGAGTCAACCTACAGAATAGGAAAAAAAAATCCACTATTTATCTGACAGACAGAATATAGTTAGTATGTAGTATTTACAAAATTTGTTATGTAGTAGAAAAAAATATCTCTAAAATATCCACAAAACTGAACACCAAGAAACCAAACACTGTGGCAAAGAACATGAGAAAATACTTGAATGGCTGAGAAATACATTTTAATATAACAGTTTAATAGAAATATATTTCTTAAAGTTTAGTCATCAGTGAAATGCAAATTAGAATTACTTTGAGTCTCATCTTACCCAAGTCAGAATAGTTAAAATCAAAACAGTAAATTATATGAAATGCTGAAATAGGGGTGGGTAAAGGAGAGGTTTTTTTTCTGCTGACAGGAGTGCAGTTAATACAGTCACTTTCAAAATCAGTGCAGAGGTTCCTCAAACCGCTAGAAATAGATCTACCATATGATCAAACAACATGAACAGTTTGAAAGAAATCTTTGCTTGCTACTCTTGAAGTGGTTTGATTATGAGTAACTAGTCTTTGGATATCATTAAGAAATGCTTAAGCTACCTGCTGCCTTATGAGTCAGGCTCATATTCTAACTTGTAATGTTAAAGTATTTATTCTTGCCAAATCTCAGGATGAAAATTAATTCACTTGTAGTTTGAAAAAAATATATGATGTGTTTTTAAAGACATAGTTAATAGTTACTCTAATTTTTCTGTCTCAAAAAATGGTAATCTTATAAAGATTTTTTTAAAAAAACTGTTTCTATTGAAATCTATGAGTCAGGTAATTAGTAGTTATACTAAATTAACTTTTCTTTTGCAATGAAGAGAAAGTTGGTTTTGTCTGTGTTTTGTTGTGAACAAATATGATGTTTTATATAAATAAATACAGTACCAAGTATATATTTATACTTGAAGTAAACACACATTCTGACTTAATATAATTAATTCATGTGTGGGATTGAAGAAATTTAGTGTGCCTAATCAATGAGTATATAGTAGAGTAATATAAAAATCCAGAAAATCTAGGAATTGTCAAAACTTAAATGTCCAATATTCACAAACAAAGCTTGTTCTTTTGTCAATACCTTTTCTTTGTATTTGAAAAAAATGCTGAAATTAGAAAAAAAATATTACCCTAAATTTCTGTATACTCAGGGGGCTCACTAGTTACCATATTAAGATTTTTAATATCATAAAATGGATAAAGTATTATGGTTAAATATATGAGTTCTGAAGACTGAAAGCCTTGTTCTGAAACCCACTCAAACTATAAATTTAGATTTTACAAAGGCACTTGTATAATTTACCCAGGGCTGGTAAAATGACTTGCTACTAATATAGTGGCTAAACAACAGAAATTTATTCTCACAATTCTAGAAAGTAGAAATATAAATTCAGTATTACAGGGCTGAACACACACTGTTCCTTTATGGAGGCCCCTGAGGTAATTTTGAGCACTTGGTCTTTCATCTTCTGGTATCAGCCAAACATATTTGGGTTTTGGTGCATTACTCATCTTTGCCTCTCTGGTCATGTAATGTTCTCCTATGCTAGTTTCTGACCTTTCTTTGCTACCCTTTTTGGTAAGGGCACTAGTAATTTAAAATAGAGCTCACCTGGATAATACAGAGGAATTTCCTTTTATCAAGAAATTTGAGATAATAACTATAACTGCATATAGCCTACTTCCAGATAAGATACTAGGAAGAAATTCCAGGGAAAACAGGAATGTTTGTGTGTGTGTGTGTTTATGTGTGTGTGTGTTTGTGTGTATATCTATATATCCATATATCTATATATCTATGTATCTATATCTATATCTATCTATAATCTATATCTATTTATATCTATATCTATTTATATCTATATCTATACATATATCTATATGAATTTGTTTTTAAGCTTTAGTTTTGTTTTTTGATTTGTTTTTCCATAGTACATAAACCATCTTGCTCCATTCTGCCCCTTCAGTCTCTTCAGTTACTCAGCAATTATATTAGCAGCATCCACTCCATAAGCCTATGGAAGAATGCTAATTAATGAGGTGATATAAGCTCATTGGTCATATATGGCAGTTAATAGATACATTAACATGTGAATCATCTTTAGGAAAATTTTAAAAACATAGCAGATGGATTGGTTATCTAGCTCTGTTGGTAGACCATATACAAAGAAAACCATGGGTTTGAAACTTAGTATCTCAGAATCTGGACAACTTCATAAATCTTTGACAGAAGTTGGTAATAAGAAATTGAAATGGTCTGGATTTTTGCTATACCTTTTTTTTTTTATTGGATGTTTTATTTACATTTCCTATGTTGTCCCCTTACCCCATCCCCCACCCACCCCGGAACCCCCAATCCCCTCACCCCTCCTCCTTCTTCTCTGTGGATGTAAACTCTATCTACTCCCCCCCACTCCCACCTCCCCACCCTCAAAATTCCCACCCCCTGGGGCATCCAGCCTTCATGAGGTCAAGGTTCTCTTCTTCCACCTATGCCCAGCAGGGCCCTCCACTCTTACATATTCAGCTGAAGCCCTGGATTCCCCCCCCCCAAGTGCTCCCAGGCTGGTGGTTTAGACCCTGGGAGCTGTGGTTGGTTGGTATTATTGTTCTCCTCATGGTGCCGCAAATCCTTTCAGCTCCTTCAGTCTTCACTCTAACTCCTCTATTGAGAAACCCATGATCAGTTCAATGGCTAGTTGTGAGCATCTGCCTCTGAATATGTCAGACTCTTGAAGACCTCTGAGGAGACATCCATATCAGGCTCTTATCAGCATGCACTTCCTGACTTCCACATCAGCATCTACCTTTGGTGACTGCACATGGGATGGATACTCAGGTGGAAAGGTCTTCAGACGGCCCCTCCTTCAGTTTTTGTCCCTCGCTTTGTCTCCATATTTGCTCCCTTGAGTATTTTGTTGCTCCTTCTAAGAAGGACCGAATCACCCCCACTTGGTCTTCCTTCTTTATGGGCTTCATGTGGCCTGTGAGTTGCATCTTGGGCATTTCAAGGTTCTGGGCTAATATCCAATAATCAGTGAGTGAAGACCATGTGTGTTCTTTTGTGATTGGCTTACCTCACTCAGGATGATAATTTCTAGTTCCATCCATTTACCTAGGAACCTCTCGAATTCATTGTTTTTAATAGCTGAGTAATACTCCATTGTGTAAATATACCACATTTTTTGAATCCATTCCTCAGTTGAAGGACATCTGGGTTCTTTCCAGCTCCTGGCTATTATAAATAAGGCTGCTATGAACATAGTTGAGAATATGTCCTTGTTATATGTTCGATATGTTTTATCTTAAATAGGAAGATCATATAGGCAAACTGACATTATGATTATCTCAGTAGTAATGCATCAGTCAGATTGATCATTGGTCATTTTGATCCTGATAATTTGCTTTATTATTATTGTCACTTTTTCCATATATCACATATCTCAACTGCTTAAAATTCAGCTACCATATGTATATCTGTCTATTTTAAAGTGTAATATAAAACAAGATTTGTTTTGTTGATAACTGGCATATTTCAGTTTATTGTCTTCCAAGACCATTAATATTGTAGCATATATAAAATTTTCTAAAGGTCCAACATACTACTTCCATCACTTTTTGAGTTTGCATCCAATTTTTTTAAGTTCAAGAGATAAATAGCATTATAATTTACTACTGTAATTTCATACAAGTAATATTCTTCTCAGATTTCACAACATAAACAATTATCAATGAATATTATCCACTTTTGTTTAAATCCTAATCAGAGTTATAAAATTTAAGGGCTAAAATTACAAGTATTTTTGAGTGATTCAATTTTGAGAACTCATAATGAAAATGTAATATTATGCTATAGTTTAAAGAGTCAGTTTGTAAATATTTTCTCAGTTGCTACAACAAATCTATACAGGTGGTAGCTAGGTATTAATATCTTCATCTCAAAGAGGAGAAAGTTAAAGCATTAATAGGATCAAACATATCTTAAAATTAAGGTTAAAAATCAGACGGGCTCCCAAAAATTAGGTGTTCTAGAACCCAACATTTGGGATCATTGTACATTACTGTCATATATGTATATTTTGAGAATATATTTTCCTGTTGTGTGCTATGGGACCACATAGTTTGTAAGCATGAAAACGTCTTGTTCTGTGGTATTTGGTTTCTAAAAGTTCATCTACCAAATTAAATAAACTACCCTTTTAATAGTTCTAGTATAAAAATACCATATATAGTCACCAAACCCCAGACACTATTGTGGATGCCAAGAAGTGCTTGCTGACAGAAGTCTGATATAGCTGTCTCCTGAGAGGCTCTGCCAGAGCCTGACAAATACAAAAACAGATACTCACAGTCAACCATTGGACTGAGCACAGGAATGCAAAGGTATCCCCCGTGGAAGAATTGGAGAAAGGACTGAAGTTGCTGAAGGGAGTTGCAACCCCAAAGGAAAAACAACATTATCAATCAACCAGACACCCCTAGAGCTCCCAGGGACTAAACCACCACCCATAGAGCACACATGGAGGGACCCATGGCTCCAGCCACATATGTAGTAATGGATGGCCTCATCTGGCATCAATGTCCTTGCTGGCTATAGCTGCAAACTTGAGCAAAATTAGTGTCCTCCAAAACTGACGTAAACTAGATTAAAAAGTATGAGACTAAAAGCTGTATATAAATTAAAATAATTGAGATTATTAATATATTTTATTACTGGTCCATGAAAATGATGTTTGTAAATCAATTTTGTTAATTCATATTTTACCCACAATAATATTTTCTGATGGTTTTTAAATATATGTTTTTGCAATGCTGCAGAGGACATTTTCTGTAGGCAAAGTATTTGTTGTTGATTAACAAGTATAGTAATTCTCATGCTGATTACTGATTTCTGACTTTTTTATTTTAGGCAAATGGTAAGATTATATTTGGGATTGTTTCAAGTTTGAGTGTGGCTGGATAATCAACTTTGCCAATGAATCATGAGTGGAAGTATCAAGGTTTGCTTCTGGGTCAAGCATTTAATTGCACTGAGACTATAAATAAATCTTTCCTTTCTAGAATAAAGAGTAGTGAAAATTTCAGGCTGTGGTTAGTTTTCTGTAATTGTAATTAATTGATTATTATAGTGAAAAAATCTCTACAAACTTGTGATACACATGTAATGTCATAGATGAATATGTCTTTGTTGCTATGAGATTAGAGTTTTGTACCACAGCTTAGGTGTTTCAAACTCTTGCAGACATCCAAGCAACCAACACCAAATTGAATCCTAGGACATGCAGAAACATTTATTGATTATTTACTCTATTATTGTATACCACCTGATACTGTGTTAAGCTTCATTTTGGGAACCTTGTAAAATAGAGTTAGTTTTCCATTTTGGGTCACAGTATACAAGGAGAGACATATATGCAAAGACATAAATAAAACTTGGCAAGAAAAGAAATAAATATACTGTAGACAAAATGCTATGGAAAAATAAGCTATCCAAATATCTAAGCAGGAATAAAAGGCATTTTCTTAGAGAATGTAATATTTAATTTATGTCTTGAGATACAATTAAGTTTTAAGGTTTTTTTTTCTATATAGAAATAGATGGGGAAAATTATTATAGACAGCAGGAATATGTTATATAAAAGATACAAGTAATTTTATTTTTAAAAGAAAGGCTGTTTTTCTAACCAGGAGTCTAAGATGTTTTGCTATTCAAAACTAAAACTTAAAAAGATACCATGATTAAGTTGCATGATAAAACATTTATTGGCATTTTACATGCATTCACGTTGAGTTTCTTTATTCAAGTTCCAAAGTTCTCAAATATCCAGCACTGTCTGATTGATACATAACAGCATATGCACAAAATTCTCTAACAGACCTTATATGGTACACTGCAGTACAAGAACAAGGACACTAAAATTTTGTTACAAAATTTTCTTCAAATATTGTGTACATGTTTACACAAACTGAATTTAATGTTTAGACTTTGATCCCATCATAAAACTATCTCATTGTTTAAAGGATATAGGAAAATTTAAAAACTCTTAAAAAATGAAATCCCAAATAGTTCTGGTCCCGAGCAGTTTAGATAAGGTGTACTAAACTTCATTATACTTACATTTTCATATTTATGCTTATAGCATATGTACTGAATAAAGAAATTTAAAATTTGATACTCAAGTGATATGAATATTTCTGAATATTTGATTATACCAGGTAAGTGTCCTAGTGGTATTTTGAATGAGAAGGGCCTTTAAAAGGTCATATATTTGAATGCCCAGTTCTTGGATTTTTTTAAAGAATGATTAAGAGATGTAGCCTTGTTAGAGGAAGTTTGTCACTGGGGGCAGGCTTTGAGATTTCAAAAGCCATGCTAACTCTAGTTAGCTTTTTCTGTCTCTCTCTGTGTTTCTGTCTCTGTCTCTGTCCCCTTCCCCCTCAATGCAATTGTTGTCTCAACATGAAAACTCTCAGATGCAGCTCCAGAGACATGACAGCCAGCCTGCTTCCATGTTCCCACCATGATGGTCATAGACTCTACAACTTTCAGGAACAGTGAGCTCCAATTTAATTGTTTTCTTTTAAAAGTCATCTCTTCATAGCAACAGAAAATAACCAAGACAGTCCCTACTTTTTACAACAAGTACATATTGCTATTGAATTTCACAACACTAAGACACATAATAAAAGTTAAATAAAATATTGCCTGTGTTCCTTAATGAAGTGCATCATATAATGCAAATTTTTATTAAATTTTAAAATTCTCATATTTTATACTACATATCTTGGTGGAATTTTATCTGTCCGCAAGAAAAATGGGTGACCTCTCATCAACCTCATGTGTTAGAAGTGAAGCATTAGGAACCCCTCCTTTATAACTATTGGGATTTAACTCTCTTGATCTTGAGGAGATCTGATGTCAATACAAAAATCTGCTGCAAGTTCATATTTATAGCAGTCATGTTATATGAGAAGCCAGCCTTTCACAGCACTCTTCTTCATTCTCTGAGTCTTTCTATATCTGCTTCAGTGATGTTCTCTGATCTTTGTGTTTGAGGCAGGGATGATATAGAAGTTTTACATATGGCAGAGTACTCACTATCTCTTATTCTCAGCAGTTGGAACATTTAGGAGTCTCTGCATTAACTACTGTCTTCAGTAATCAGAAGTTTTTCTGGCCATGCTTGAAACCATCTTGAATGTGTTAGCATAAGGAGCTGGGCCCATAGCCCACATCTCTTTTAGAGTGACTTCAAAGCTCTTTATATTTCAAACTTTAAATTATTTTTTCAAAAATATCTACTTTGTGCTTTAGTTGCCTGACATAACCTACTGAAACACCATTCAAATGAAAAGAGTTCTCTAGGGCATACTTTCAACATTCTTATATGATGTTATGTTAGGAAATGAAGCAAGAAGTTTTGAATTTTGTTAATTCTCACAGCAAGCATTCTTTTTAAGTACTTATATAATGCAAAATGCATTTGATAAACACTTGGGAAACTTTTTTTTTTTTTAAAGTAAGTGGCCAAGTCTTCACAATTACATTATTCTCATCCTTAATTTGTCTTCTTAAACTTTTTGATCAGGTAGACTTTATCCCCACAGCTTCTCGAATATTGGTTTGTCTTAAGCTTGAAAAAATATTAAAATTTACAATACCATTGTTAATTTTATAAAATGAATAATTTTATATGTTGACTTGGATGGATCAGGACTTCCAGATATTTGTTCAAATGTTGTGAACATTTCTATGGGGGTGATTTCAGGATGACATTAAAATTTAAATTAGCTTAATCTAAATAAACTACATTCCCCCTTATAATACGGATGGATTTTAACAATTAATTAGATAGGAATACTTCAACAATTAAGGCTGACTACTCTAGTAAATAGAAATTATGACAGCAAAGTATCGTGTACTTGAACTCTACTCTTTCCTGGAACCCTTTCTTCCTACCCTACTCTACATAATTGCAACATATCAAATATGCCTAAGCATAGGAATTAATTCCTTTATATATGTATGTGAGAGGATGTATCATCCTGCATGTTTGGAGGTCTGAAGACAACTGGCAGATATCAGTTCTCTCCTTTGCAATGTGGGTACTATAAATCAGAATCAGGCCATCAATCTTAGTTGCAAATGCCATTATCAACTAAGATATCTCTCCTGTCATGGAGACTGTAATTTGACTGTAATTAATTCATTGAAAATTCCTTAATAATTAGTACAGAAATCATGCTAGTTTCCATATTTTATGCTTAGAAACACCTCAATAAATAAAATATATGATATTACTTTGCTCTTTTGCTTCTCTAAGTAAAATATCTTCAACTTCTCCAGACATAAAAAGAATACTAACCTTTCATATTATTAATCCAAGTTACAGTGTTGTAGATTGTAAGTTATCTAATAGAAAAAATGCAGTAATTCTATAGAGGATAGGAAGGGACTCTTCTGTACTATGTAGATAGAGTGACTTGTGGATCACAGCTGTCCTGGAAGGCATTAAATATTAGTCTCATCCACAAATAAGCATTATTTGGGGTTATTGAAGTTGGAATAGATAGATTCCAGGAAAAGAACATTGTTCTCAAGAGAATGCTTGATTTGGACTTGTTGACAACCTTTGCCAAGTCAATTTCAGGAAAACAGTGAGAGAAGAGTACGGCACTAAACTCATTAATTAGTTTTCTTGTATATTTTAGTGAGGGCAAAATGTCAGAAACACATAGTAATTAAAAGAGAGTTTTAATTTTTCATTAACTCTAATTAATGTTGACTTTTCATGTTTCATTAACATTACTTCTGCTGACTCGGGAATTTATGGAAAGTACAAGAAAGATCATCAGTATATGCCAAATAATGTATTCTGTGTATGGGAAGAAGGGTGAAACTTTTAATTGTATTTTAATACTAGAATCATATAAAGTTCAGTTACCTCAACAACAGAAAAATTGTAAGGCCAGAGAAAAATGTGGAAAATAGTCATCTCCCTGCTCCAAATGTTGGGTGGAAAAACTATTATTTTTCTTATTACTAGTTTAGTGCAATATATTTATTAAAGAATCCACCATTATATTTTTACAAAGCAACAATTATAGTAAAATCTGTTTGTTTAATGGAAATTTCTAAGGTTGATCTATTTTATATTTAATAATTAATGGATATTCATAATTTACATTTCTTGGCACAGAAGGTGACAATACAATTTGCTGATCACCAGCAATTATTACAATAAACACACAGGATTTGATGTCTCTTGAAAAATTTAAAGGATGAAAACTCAAGGGAGTAGATAGATTCATAAAATTGAGAGATAATGACTCTTTTAATATAAGTTAGTTACAACTAAAATTTAATATGCTATGATTAATCTTTTGACGTTGCATTGGGTTATTTATAGCAATCATACATATTATTATTATTATTATTATTATTATTATGTGAATAATACAAAACATATATTTTATAAGTGAGAAACCTATAGTATATGCTCTTAAATAATTCATGTTAAGGTATTAATAGTTAAATATTAATTTCAGAATTCAAATCTTGAATACAAATATGATCTGCAGATATCACCATTCTTACCATTGTCTATTATAATAAATTCAAAATCTGTATAAAAATTGGCATTTACAGAAAGTTCTAACAGATTGAAGTTATCTGTTTAACTTGTGCAATAATTTATATGTTACATGGAGGTACAAATTAAAGGAATAAAATAAGATGGTAAGTTGGAGAAGATCACTGCACATGTGAAAAAAATATTTGAAATAACTAAAAGAGAAGCAAAATAGCAACATACATGATATAGCAAATATTTTGGCTTTGGTGTAAACTAATCAATTTGAATAAATGTCACTACATCTGTTTTTATGTATGATATATTCAATGTAGAAATCTACAATGATCACACAACTAATTACTATCAAAATGAATTATTTCTTCTTTGTTTTAATTCAGTTGCCAAATATTTTGTTTTAACATAGCTCACTCAATATGCATTCCCATTGCCATTTTTCTTAGCTGTGGCACTTCATGCAAAGAACAATAATAACAGTATGCACACCATGGGGATGTTATAGAATGAAATGGTGGACCACTGCTTTTGAATATAGAAAACACTACAGATGGTATTGACTGTGAAGGAATTGGGGTCAAAATTAGAAAGTAACTAAAGAACATTATGCAGAAAAAAAAGATAAGAAGTACTAGCAGGGAGAAGGAGGTCTTCTGTAATTAATTAGTTTGAGGCATACTATGAATAGAGATAAATAACTCTCCCTAAAGGAAAAGCTTTAAAGAATTTTAAGGGAGTCATTTCCAAATGATATACGTGATTTCTTTATAATTTTCTAATATGTCTTATATATAATCCAATATATATACAAGTATTATTTTTATAACCTTAATTTATATGTATATGAGCTTGGGTGCTATGTGCTGCACAATGCTTATATGGAAGTCACAGGAATTGTGGGAGTTGGTTTAGGTTTTGTCCTTCTACCACTTGAGTCCTAAGGACTGCACTCAGCTCATCAGTCTTGGCAGCCATATTTCAGCCACTGAGCCATTTCACTGAGTAAACCATTGGAAGGAGTTTGGTGGGAAGTAGCTAAAAAATAGAGAAGCATATTGAGGTATTAAAATATCTAAAATTATGTCAGGTAGTTGCTTCCTACCAAATCAGTCATATAGATTTATCTTTATGTAACTGTTGTAATATTTATGGTTGTCACTGAATTCCTTCCAGGAAACATAATTTTTCCAAAATTAATCCATTCTATACCATGCATCTTCACATGTACTTTTTACTGTTGGATTTTATTCCCTGGAACATATCTTCTAACTATACCATATTATTTCATGGTTTTTCAATTGTTAGGAATATAAGTCATTTCCAATTTGGAGCCATCATTAATAAATGTGCTTTGAAATTTATTTTATACTATTTAGAGTACACATATGTTTTTTATTTTCCTTGGATCTATAATGAGAATTAGAATTGGTTAGTTATAGGACTTTACATATAATATTTTAGAATGCATCAAATATTTTTAAGGAGACTTTTCCATTTTATAGTCTTTTTAGAGATGTATAAGAAATATATTTCTCAAATGCAGTACATTGAGCACCACAGAGAGAGCACCAGGCAAGTGAAAGCTAGATTGCAGAGGAGAATCAATTAAACCTTGGTAAAGGAGATTCTAAGAAGCCAATAGACAAATGTCCTCATATGCATTCTTTGTGTAAACCTGCCTGCAGGAGCACAAGTAGAAGCATCTGGATACTTCTTAGAGTTTGCTAAGAAATGCTCAGAACTGTGGAAGACCACATCTGCTAATGAAAATGGGAAATTTGAGGACATGACAAAGGCTAAAAGGGCTCTTTTTGAAAGAGAAATGCAAACCTATATACCCCCACAAAGGGAAGAAAAAAAGAAATCCTAGAAACCCCCAATGCACCAATGATGCTTCCTCAAGGCCTTCTTGTTCAGTTTTTAGAACTGTCCAATAATCAAAGGTGAGCATCCTAGCTTATCCATTGGTGATGTTGGAAAGACACTAGGAGAGATGTGGAATAACACTGCAGTGGATGACAAGCAGTCCTATGAGAAGAAGGTTGCCAAGCTGAAGGAAAAGTACAAAAAGGATATTGATGCCAACAGAGCTAAAGGAAAACACGATGGAGTGAAAAAGGGGTGATCAAGGATGAAAAGAGCCAGGAAGAGTAGGAAGAGGAAGATGATGAGGAGGACGAAGAGGAAGAAGAGGAAGACAAAGATGAAGATGATGATAAGTTTGTTTAGTGTTGCTTTTTTTCTTGTTTATAAAGCATTTAACCTCCCTGTACACAACACACTCCTTTAAAAAATTGAAATGTATGACTGTAAATGATTTGTTTGTAAACTGTATGATATCTTTTTTTATATACTTAATAAACTACTGAATGTGTCTTTAGATAGCCCTGTCCTGGTGTTATTTTCAGTAGCCACTAACCTTGCATGGTACAGTATGGAGGTTGTAAATTGGTGGGGAAACTTAAAAGGTCCTTGTTGGAGCACAGCACAAATTAATTACATATAGCAACAGTAATTTGGGTTTTTTAGGGGGGGATATTTTTGAGAGGTTTTGAGAGGTTTTCCAAATTCAGGAGTCTCCAATACAGCTTATATGAAGATAATTGTTCTGATAACTGAATACCAGTCTGTAATTGCAAAAAAAAAAAATGTAATTGCAAAAAAGTCACTGTTTTGTTAACATTCTGAATGCTTCTAAGAAAAATAATTTTATTTAAAAAGAAGCATATTTCTCTATAAACATATAAGCATGTATTACTGTCTTACTTCATTGTCATGATTTATGAAGGATGAAGAATTGATTTTTACCTAGTATCTTTATTTCTTTGATGCCTGGTAATGTGGGACCTTTTTAGTTGTTAATTTGCAATTTCTATGTATTTATTGATGCCATGTCTATCTAGACAAATTGATATATTCTTTTCTCTTTGAGTTACTTATATTTTCAAATTTAGTAGTGATGTATGGTGTTTATTCATTGTACTTAATGTTAGGTTTCATAGAGACCAAAGACAAATTTAATCTTATTATTTGCTAATTTCTTATCTCTCTATTCTTCCACTAGTCTTTTGCCTTTTTCTCAGTCTTCTTTCTGCTACTATGTCCTCTGTTTCTCTTGCGTTAATTCATCAATTCATATGATTTTATTTTTTTATAAAAAACTAGAATCCCCATGTGAGGGAAAATGTGATAATTGCATTTGCCTTTCTAAAGCAAGCTTCTTAGTCTTAATAAGATTATCTCCAGTTGTATTCATTTTTCAGAAAGACAGAATTTCTTCTTCACAACTGAAAGATCTGTCTAGCTATCTATCCATCTATCTATCTAAATAAATTCTATGTGTGTATTTAAATCATATTTCTTTTATCAAATCATCTGTTGATTGGCATCTATGTTGCTTTTACAACAGAAATTAATAGTACTCCAGTAAACATTTATGTTCAGGTAACTCAATGGTATGCTTACTTAGAATCCTTGTGGTATATATTCAGGAATGATATAACTTATTCTAGATGACAGCTCTATGTTACTGTTTTTCATCTTCTTAGGAACCCCACACTTCTTTGTATAGTTGCTGAAGTAATTTGTATTCTCATCTGAAATAAGTAAATGTTTCCTTTCCCCATTTCCTCCAGATAATTTGTAGTTATTATCTTCTTTATAATATCCATTCTTTTTTGGAATTAATAGAAGCTCAATTTAGTTTTACTTGGTGTTCCCTTGATAGCTTAACATGTGGAAATATTTTTCAAATATCCATTGGCCAATGATACTTCATGCTCTAAGTATAATCGTACTGTTAATTAGATTTTTATTGCTTGAATTATTATTTCATTTGGCAGTTTGTTTCTGATTATTTTATATATTATGGATAGTACTCCTCCATCTTATTGTCTGATCATTTAATCCTAACCATTTCTAAAGGATGCTGTGGTGGTTTGAATATGCTTGGCCCAGTGATCGGCACTATTAGGAGGTATAGCCTTGTTGGAATAAGTATAGCCTTGTAGATGGAAGTGTGACACTGTTGGGATGGGCAATGAGACCCTCCTCCTAGCCTGTCTTCTCTTGTTTACCTTAAGAACAAGATGTTGAACTCTTATCAACTCTAGCACCATGCCTGCCTGGATGCTGCCATGTTTCCCTCCATGATAATAATGGACTGAACCTCAGGACCTGTAAGGCAGCATCAATTAAATATTTAACTTTATAAGAACTGCCTAGGTCATAGTTTCTCTTTACAGTAATAGAAACCCTAACAAAGAGAATTTGATACCAGGGACTAGGTTACTGCTGGAATAGGCCTGACCATGTTTTTGTTTAGAGGAATGTGGATTTCAGGACACTGGATTTTGGAATCAGTAAAATGCTTTAAGTGGAGCTTAATGTAACATCCTAGTAAGAATCTGGAAGACATTGGTGCTGATAATGATTTGAACTGTGCAGAACTCTGCCAAGAGGTTTCAATGGAGAAGAATATTAACATCTGTCCTAAGGAGAGTTTTTGTGATATTTTGGTAAAGAACATGGTTGGATTGTTGTTGTGTTTTTGTTCTTGTTTGCCACTTTCTAAATAGTCTATCTGAGGCTAAGACAAAGAGATTTAGATTAATTCCTTTCACAAAGGAAGTCTCAAAATACCCTGGTATAAATTCTGATGTGTGGCTAGTTAAGTTGATTTGGCAGCTTTGGTCATGTGGCTCTGGCTTTACATTCAAGGATAGAAGGGACTACCCGGTCAATTTATGGTGGTTAGCTATCACTAAGAAATTAGCAGTGATCAAGAAGAGACCAACATCACTTAGGGGAAATCTTATGAAAAGTATCTTTTAAGAGCATAAAGAAGCTGTGTACTAAAATAGCCAAGATTGTACCTCATGCTACAACTGGAGTTGGTAATGTGTAAGAATCACTCAGGTGGCACTGGTTTTGAAGATATGAAGAGATCATAGAGAGCCGCTCTGAGAGAGGCCACAGAAGGCCATTGGTGTGATGGTTTGTATATGCTTGGCCCTGGGAGTGGCACTGTTGGGAGGTCTGGCCTTGTAAGAAGAGGTGTGGCCTTATGATTGTGGGCTTTAATACCCTTGTCCTAACTGCCTGGGAACCAGTATTCTGCAAGCAGCCTTCAAATGCAGATATAGAACTCTCAGCTCCTCTAGACCCATGCCTGACTGGATGCTGCAGTGTTCCCACCTTGTTGATAATGGACTGAACCTCTGAACCTGTAAGCCAGTCCCAATTAAATGTCGTCCTTATAAGTGTGGCCTTGGTCATGGTATATGTTCACAGCAGTAAAACCCTAACTAAGACAATTGGTGAAAGTGCAAACTCAGTTTCATTTAATGGCCCAGGACTGAAGAGGTCATGTAAAGAAGTTGAGGCTTAGCATCTGGAAGCAAGCCTATGAGAGGCTATTGGTGAAGCCTAGATGCAGCAGAAGATCCAGGCATTCTCTCCTCCCAGTCCTCTCCCTCAGATTAATTCCCATTCACTTTCCCTTCAGAAAAGAGCTGGCCTCCCATCGATAAAACATGGCATGTCAAGTTACAATAAAACTATATCACATATCCTCACTTCAAGGCTGGATGTGGCAACCCATTACCCTGGGACCCACAAGAACACTAAGCTATACAAACTTCATATTACTATTCATATTGTTTATATTCTCTTGGTTAGTGTTTTTTTTTTAATGCCATCTCTGCTCCCATCCAGTTTCACCCTCTTTCTGTCTAGCATTCAAAAATAAACAGGTGATTGTATGGCTGCTGCTCTTGAGACCCCCTTGAGACCTCCATTATGTCCTCCTACAATCAAGGATCATCCAAATTAGATATCTTCACCTCTCCCATTCCCCTGCCCATGCCCCCAGGACACACCCAGCCTTACTGAACAAGCTATCTGCTGTCACAGGAGCTCCATTGTCCAGCTACTGCTCCAATGGCCTCCACCAGGTCTACAGGACAAGGAATATCTAGCCCTGATACAACAAGAATGTCCAGTTCAAGCCTGACCACAAGAGACCCACTGTATGACACACACCCACCATAAAATGTAAACAACAAGGACTTGGGCAACATGTCACTATCAGGGACCATCAGAGCAAACCTATCCCACTACAGCATGATCTGGATATTCTAACACAACTGACACACAAGAAAATGACCCTAAATCTAACATTATAAGAATGAAAGATACCTTTAAAGTGGAAATGAATAATACCCTTAAAGAATTACAGTAGAACACAGTCAAACAGTTAGAGATCTTTAAAGAGGGCTAATAAATCTCTTAATGGAATACAGTAAAATATAATTGAACAGGTGAATTAAATCAATAAATCTGCTCCCTACCTGAGAAATAAAGTAGAAACAATGAATCAGAATCCTCTAGGAAAGAGAACAGGAACAACTGACATAAAAAAGAACACCAACATAATACAAGAGATGGAAGAAAGAATCTCGGGAGTAGAAAATACAATAGAAGATATTGATGCATCAGTCAAAGAAATTTAAATCTTAGAAATTCCTGACACGAAACATTCAGGTAATCTGTGATAGTGTGAAAAGAAATAACCTAAGAATAGCAGAAATAGAAAATGGAAAGAGTCCTAGCTCCAAAGCCTAGAAAATATTTTCAACAATATCAAAGAAGAAAGTTACCTCAACCTAAAGAAAGAGGCATCTAAACATACAAGAAGTTTACAGAACACCAATTAGATTGAACGAGAAAAGAAATCCTCTCACCACATAATAATCAAAACACAAAGCATACAAAAGAAAAAGTATTAAAAGCTTTAAGGGAAAAAGGCCAAGGACCATACAAAGCAAGCCTATAAGAATTACAACAGACTTCTCAACAAAGACTCTAAAAGCTAGAAGGGTTGGGACAGATGTCTCACAGCTATTAAGAAACAACATCTGCCAACCTAGACAAAACCCAACAAAACTCTTTGTCATCATAGATTGGCAAATTAGGGCCATTAACCCTCAATGTTATTAATCAGATATATGTATTAATTTCTATATTATTGGTATTTATGTAATGTATTACTATTTTACAAATTTTTTGTGGCTTACATACTGTCAATGAAATTTATTCTTTCTAGTGAATTCATGTGTATGTTTACCTCTGTCTGCTTTGTAATATTCTTTCAAATGACAGGAATAGTGTTAGATAAATGATTGTGAATTCTCTCAGTACACATTTATGACATATTTTCCTTTTAATTTATAATGAATAGATTTGTTGGATATAATAATCTAGGTTGGCAGCTACTTTCTTTTAGAGATTGAAATACAGTATTCCATGCTGTCTTATCATTGATAGAAATCTGCTGTCCATATGATGAGTTTGACTTTATACTCAACTTAAATGCGTTTTCTTATATCTTCTAATATTTTTTCTCTTTATATATACTCCATATTTAACAATAATATGATGGGGGATGCTTTTTTTCTATTCTTGCTCAATTGGAATTCTAAATACATCCTCTATCTGGAAAACTTTCTCTTCCCCAAGATTTGGGAAATAGTCTGATGTATGTGTGTGTGTGTGTGTGTGTGTGTGTGTGTGTGTGTGTGTGTATGTGTGTATGTATGTATGTATGTGTGTGTGCAATATACATTGTATGCCTTTAGTTTGAACTTCTTTCATGGTCATGATATATAGAGTTAGTCCTCATTTAGGTTTAATTTATGTTTAAATAATGTGTATTTGTTGGTGGATTTTTCATAAGTAATGACAGGGGCTCATAAAAGTCAGAAGAGTGCCATTGATTTCCCAGAGCTGGATTTAACATCAGTTTTGAGCTAACTGATATGTATGCTCAGAATAAAGCTAGAGTCTTCAAGCAGTAAACCCTCTTTTTTTATATTTCTATTGAAAATTGTTTATTTTGTAAAGTGAATTCTGTTATTTTTCCCCTTTCCCAACTCCTGAAATTTCTTCCTTTCTTTGCCTTCCATCTGAAACAGCACCTGTCTATTTCTTGTAAGAAAATATGCAGTCATCAAAAGAGTAACAATAAAAGAAAATAGAGATTAAACTAAACCAAACAAATCATAACATGTAGACAACAAATAAACAGTAGAAAAAGAGCCGAAGAAAAGGCTTAAGAAGTACATATTAGATGCATGTACACACATAATCACACTCATAAAAATTTTGTAAAAAAAAAAAATAAGCAAAACAAAACTTAAAGCCATAATATATATGCAAACATCTTGTAGAATTACAAAGAAAAATGCCTTAACAAAGCATTATGAAACAAAGAACTTCCAAGGATGTTACTGAGTTTGTTTTATGATGGTCATCTATTGTCAGGCATGGAGCTTCAACTTATTAATGGCTTGTATACCCAGTAACCCCCCATTGAGGAACACTCTTTTATCATTTGTAAGTGGGTATGGATTATACATAGCTCCTGGGTTAATTATAGGAGGTTGCATCTACTTCTCCTAGTGCTGGGATCCTATCTGGTGCAGAACCCATGCAGGCAGTGTACAAACTGCCATAGCCTCTATGAGTTCATATATGTGGGGCAGTAGGCTGTGAGAGGCAGCTGGGTACGTGGTTGAGTAGGCCTTGAACCCCAGAGATCCTCCAGGGACATGTGTTGTATGAACTTTTCTTGGTAGGACCGAACAAATATCTTTTCATCCAGATAGGGTACCATCAACAGAACCAAAAACCCAATTTGTTTAACCAATGACCTTATTATGATTAGTTACATGTTACAGGTAAGAACTTAATAATACAATAGGTGTCACAAAGGCAATTGCATAACACAAATGTCCATCTCAGCATGGTTGACAAATTATAGAACAAACAAACAAAGAACCCTTCATTATTGGAGTTCCTTGCATGACTTGCAGGCAGGTTATCTCTTCAGAGTTTCTCTTCCATCATCAATTGTTTACTGCTTTCCTCTATCTCATTAATCTTGTATGTGTCTATTTCCCCAGACTTGTAAGTTTTATTTAATGTGTGAGTATTATGAAATTCTCTATTCTTTCCCAGTTATAATGTTTCAATTAAGAAAGAATACTATACAGCTGTATGTTTCGGGGAAAGATTCTAGATTGAGTTGAGGTGGGAATGTCTACAGTAGCAGTCATTTCATTATTCCATGATGGGGTTCTTAAACTTAATGAAAAGGAGAAAAGTAATTGAAACTAACCTTCATTTCCTATATTTTTGGTTTTGTTTTCTACAAATGGGTTAAAAAAAGTTTCACATTTTTGCCTCTATAACTTCCTCAAAAAGGTATGTTGTGCCTTCAAACTGTGAGTCAAAACTAACCGATTCTTTTCTTTCATTTTTGTTATTTTTAAAAAAAACTTTTTAAGGATTTATATATTTATTTTATACCTTGCCTCCAAGTTCATGTTTCAATTCCTGTTCTGACTACCATACATAATGTACTGTAAGATATTAGATGAAATAAGTTGAAATAAACTCCCCTCTCAAAAAAAAAAACCTAACCCTTTCTTAGTTTATTATTGAGCTTTTCAGTTCCAAAATTTCAATTGCAATCTGAGTTTTTCCCCTTCCATATTTCATGATTATATCTGTATTTTACTGAGATATATGTTTGACTTTTGAATTTTCTCACAGGTTTGTATCTTCTATACTTTCATTGAATAGGCTTATAATTATTCATTGGAACTATTTGCTAGTATTTTAACGTAATTTGTTTTCAATAGAGTCATTAGTAATTGGTAAATTTAAATGGTGTCACGTTACTTTGATTTTTCATTTGGTTTTCAATGGGGTTTGTTCATCAGAGACTGACCAATTGCTTAGAATTTTGTAACTTATATTTTTCAATGAAAATATTTACAATATTTCAACGTGTTTGGGTTTCAGTGGAGTTGATATATCACTCTTGCTCACTGCATTGGATCAGTACTGAAAGCTGCAGCTTGTGTGCTTAGGGCTCTGAGCTGAATCTATCACACCATTCAGTGCATAAAGTACAAAACATGGAAGCAACCACACTGAATGGATAGGCTTACTGTGGAAGCAGCAATAATGGTTAGTTACTTCTTCCAGAGCAGTGGTTCTCAACTGGTGTCACAATTCCTTTGGAGGTTGAATGAGCCCTTCAGGGGAATTGCTTAAGACCATTGGAAAACACAAATATTTACATTTTGACAGTAGCAATACTACAGTAATGAGGTATCAACAAAAATAATTTTTGGTTGAGAGTCACCATAATATGAAGAACTATATCAAAGGATACCAGTATTAGTAAAGTTGAGAAACAATGTTCCAGAGCAATAATTTTCAGGTAGTGAATGAGCAAAAGTATAATGATATGCACTAAGATATTAGTTATCAAGGGTAGGAATGTGTAGTGGTTTGAATAAGAATGGACTCACAAAATCACATATACAAACACTTAGGCAGTGGCATAAGGATGTATAGACTTTTGGGAGTAGGTGTGTGATTGGGGGTGGGCTTGAAGTTTTAAAGGCCCATGCCAGGCCCAGAAATTTCCACTCTTCCTGATGACTTCAGATCCAGACTAGAATGCTCAGCTATCTCTCAATCACAAGTCTGTCTGTCTGAGTGCTACCATGTGTCCTGCTATGACAATAATGAACTAAACCTCTGAACTTCTAAGCCATCCTCAATTAAATATTTTCTTTTGTAGGAGTTGTAGTGGTTATGGTGTCTCTTCACAGCAATGAAACTCTAGGACAGAATGGAAAGGAAGTTAGTAAAGTGAGAGTATAAATAAGTATTAGAGCAATAGAAAAAACAAAAGACAAATAAGTAAATAAATGATAGTAACAATGAAGACAAAGTGAAGAGGTAAGATAGATGCAGCTAAACATCAAATATGGGATAAGAAAGAGGTTAAAACAAACAAACAACAATAATAATAATAAAAATGAAAACAACAACAAAACCAAATCAAACAACTTAACCCCCAAAATCAGGAGAACTAAGCAGAACAACTTAAACCAATCATAAGACTCTGGAAGAAAAATCAGAGAGATCCTCAAATTCAGGCCATTCCTCCTCCTCCTCACATAAAGGATATGGATATATATATATATATATATATATATATTTATATATATACATATATATATGAGACAAAGGCACAACCATCTTAATGAATTTGAAATTTTGTATTGAGAAGGTGAAATGTCAAAATGAGGTAGTAGTAGCATCAGTATGCAGTTCCTCACCTGGACATGTGACTCAGGCTTGTTCTTTTACAGTCTTTTGTGCTAATCCTGTCTCTGTGGTTTCTTGCAGACATGGAATATAGGTATGTAATCTGCTTTGCTGAGGTCCCTTATGGAATCTCAAGCTTGGATTTCTCAGTGGATGGGGTATGATTGTTGGGCTTGCTTTTCTGTGGTTTCTCGTGGGAGTGCAAGTGACAGAGATGCTGCTTTGTTATCTCTCACAAGGTTCTAGTTGCTAGTGTTAATATCTTTTTGCAGGCCTTTGATACATTGGAAGCAGTTGCTGTTTCCACTTTTGTGCTGTCATTCATATGGGCAGTGCATCCTTGCCAGGTCTGTGTTAAGCTTAGGTCTGACAAGTTGAGAGCAACCTGGGACAACACTTTCAGGTTATTACTACTGCCATCTTCTAATAATACACTTGGCAACCCAGTTCCCTTACTTGCATTGCTATGCATACACACACTTCTCTGAAGAATACATATAGCAACTATGGACAGCCATCTTCAGTGGGATATATATACTAAACTCCATAAACAAGGAGACAAGTTTTCTTTGCTCCCACAAAATAAAATATATTATATAATGTAGCAAGAGCACAAAGCTCAATCTGGCCTGTACTGGTTTGGGGTGTATCAGCAATAAGACTAACTCTCTTCTAGTAAACTTTTCTGAAGAATGGCCTATTTATTATTTTATGCCTATCTATAATTGGACATGTATATGAGTAGAATCAGACCCACTGTGGGAAGGGTCATCTACAATAGAAAAGATTTTGTAACCCAATGTATCAATCAGAACAGATCAAAATATACATGTATGAAATTTTCAAATAATAAAAGAGAAGAAAAACACTTACTAAACCTCATAGTAACTGATAATTATAAAAGAAAAAAGCAATAAGCAATAATGAGGGTCTTTGATTATCTTCATTTATGATGTCTGCTGTTCTCTTACATTGTATTCTGATGTTTTGCTTTGATGTAAACAAGTTCCACAGTGCTTTTTTTTTCTTTTAAGTCCGTGAGAGATTCTATTTCAATTCCTTGAATAAGAGGCCAAGAACCTGGAAATATCTGCTACAGGTCCACTCCTGAGTATTCTTCTGATTAAACTTGCAAATTGTGAAATTTTGCAAGGTTCTGATTCAAAGGTTTCATCCTATATCTACAGGTGTTCTGCAGGTTGAATCTCAGAGTATAGTCTCTTGACAAATGCCTGGGTACATAGAATCTAGGGATTTGAATTTTGGCCTTGGATGCTTCTTAAATATTATGATAAACTATATCATAAATATATTTACTATTATATTCAACAACTTGCAATATTTTCTCCTATCTGACTTTGTGTTGCTGAGTATTTTATTAAGATAATAGTAGGGTGTCCCAGGGGGAAGTCAGGGCAGCCAGCTGTGGGTGAGACTCAGTACTTTGGCATCATGTGGATCCAAGTTCAAACTATGGATGGGAAGGAGACCCACACTGTGAACTCTCTGTCCAGGTTGACCAAGGTGAAGGAGCTGAGGAAAAAGATTGAGGAGCTGTTTCACATGGAACCCCAACTGCAGAGACTCTTTTACAGGGGCAAACAGATGGAGGACGGTCACACACACTTCGATTATGATGGGCGCCTCAATGACACAATCCAGCTGCTGATGCTCCAGAGTCCGGCAATACCTCTCAGTCAAAAGAACGCAACTCAGAGCTCTCAGACTCTGACTCTGGCTATGGTGTGGGTCACAGTGAATCAGCCAAGTCGTTCAGGCATGGTGAAGGGGCAGCGGAAGGAGATGACAAGACTATATGGGAGGACAAGGACCTGGGGCTGTACAAGGTTAATGAGTACGTGGACGTGCGTGACAATGTCTTTGGTGCATTGTTTGAGGCCCAGGTGGTCCAGGTACAGAGGAAAGCCCTATCTGAGGACGAGTACTGTAGCTCCAGTGCCATTATGAGCACAGAGGATGACATCATGAACCATGTCAAGTACGATGACTATCCAGAGCATGAAGTGGACATTGTCAAAGCCAAGAATGTTTGTGCTCATGCTCGCAATGTGGTCCAGTGGGAGAACCTGGAGGTGGGTCAGGTGATCATGGCCAACTACAATGTGGAGTACCCCAGGAAACAAGGTATGATGTTGAGATCTGTAGGAAGCACCAAACCAGAATGGCATGTGAGCTCTACTGCAACATCAGGCTCTTAAATGATTCTCAGCTCAACAACTGTCAAATCATATTTGTGGATGAAGTCTTGAAGATTGAGCTCCCTAGCGAGAGGAGCCCCTTGATCAGTAGCCCCTCACAACACCCCTCCTCCCCTCCGGAACACAGGGAAGAGTGGCCCGTCCTGCCAGTACTGCAAGGATGATGAGAACAAAGTATGTTGCAAGTGTACTTGCCATGTGTGTGGTGGGTGTGAGGCTCCCGAGAAACAGGTGTTGTGTGATAAGTGTGACATGGCCTTACACCTGTACTGCCTGCAGCCACTGCTCACCTGTGTCCCTCCTGAGCCAGAGTGGTACTACCCCAACTGCCGAACTGACTCCAGTGAGGTGGTACAAGCAGAGGAAAAGCTGAAGAAAAGCAAGAAGAAGGCAAAGATGGCATCAGCCACATTTTCCTCCCAGAGACACTGGAGCAAGGGCTTGGGATGTGTGGGCCGCACCACAGAGTGTACCATTGTGCCCGCCAACCACTTCGGATCCATTCCTGGTGTCCCTGTGGGAACCATGTGGCGCTTCAGAGTCCAAGTCAGTGAGTCAGGTATGCATCAGCCGCATGCGGCAGGCATCCACGGCCAGAGCAACGATGGTGCCTACTCATTGGTGCTAGCTGGTGGGTATGAGGATGATGTGGACATTGGCAATTTCTTCACATACACGGAGAGTGGTGACCAAGACCTTTCTGGCAATAAGCATACAGCAGGACAGTCCTCTGACTAGAAGCTCACTAATAACAATAGGGCTCTAGCATTCAATTGCCACTCCCTAATCAATGAGAAAGGTGCCGAGGCTGAAGACTGGCGCCAGGGGAAGCCAGTACATGTGGTACAAAACATGAAGGGCAGGAAACATAGCAAGTATGGCCCCGTAGAGGGCAACCACTACAATGATGGCATCTACAAGCTGGTGAAGTACTGGCCAGAGAGAGGGAAATCAGGCTTCCTCGTGTGGCTCTATCTACTTCGACAAGATGACACAGAACCCAAGTCCTGGACCCGGGAAGGCAAGGATCACACTCTGCAGCTGGGGCTCTCACTATGCAGTACCCTGAAGGCTACTTGGAGGCCTTGGCTAACAAGGAGAAGAACAGGAAGCACCCGGCCAAGGCCTTGGAGCAAGGACCCTCATCTTCCAAGATAGGCAAAAGCAAGCAGAAGTCTACAGGCCTAGCCACCTCCAACACCAGTGTTTCTAAGAAGAGCAAGAGGGAGCCCTACACACTGCCAGTGCAGCAGGCCAACCTCATCAAGGAGGACAAGGGCAATGCCAAGCTGTGGGATGATGTGCTAAGTTCTCTTCAGGATGGGCCTTACCAAATATTTCTGAGCAAGGTGTAGGAGGCTTTCCAGTGCATCTGATGCCAGGAGCTGGTGTACCGGCCAGTCACCACCGTGTGTCAGCACAATGTTTGTAAGAACTGTTTGGACAGGTCCTACCGGGTCCAGGTGTTCAGCTGCCCAGCCTGTTGCTACGAGCTGGACCACAGCTCCTCAACCCGGGTGAACCAGTCCTTACAGACCATTCTCAACCAGCCCTTCCCTAGCTATGGAAGTGGCCGGTGATGCCAAGACCCAGGCAGAGGGCCCGTGGATTCAAGTTCATAGTGGTTTTAGCTCGAAAATGTTGTCATTCTGCAGCTCTGGTCACCAGTTAACCAGGCACCTATAGGAATCCCATGTTCTGGTTACCAGTAGGACTTCTGTTTTCTCTCTCTCAATCTCTCTCTCTCTCTCTCTCTCTCTCTCTCTCTCTCTCTCTCTTTCTCTCTCTCTCTTTCTCTCTCTCTCTCTTTTTTTCTTTCTTTCTCTCTTTAACAAAGACTGCAATTTATTCTCCAATAGAAGGGAAAATGTTTTCTTTTTTTTTCTTTTTCTTTCTTATTTTTTTGAGATGGGTTTATAAACTGTTGAGCCCCATACCAGACCTCATTTTCATGTTGACAGGAGTTGACTCCCCACATCAGCTGCCTAGAACCATCTGCAACCATCTTTGAAAAGCCCAGACATGTCTTCCTGGCAACTGTTTGCTTCATTCCAGGGGTGGCCCCTGCAACCATCCCTCTGGCCTTCTTAGGAGAACTGGACAGGGCCACGGGCCAGCCTCAGCCCTGGCCTCGATTCACTGACAGCAGAGGGACTTGGCTGTGGCCTCAGGCCTGGGTACCACCTGAGCTGAAGCTGCATGTGCCTAGGGCTTTGTCACTTCACCACTGAGCCATTGGATGTCTACCATGGAAGCCTGGTTTCCCCAGTACACACTGGCTGTGTATCATGGAGGGCTGAGATGTGGTATCAGTTCCATCTTGTTTTTAACTCAGCAACTGAGAATTCCAAGGGTTTTGGTATTTTTCTATTTTTAGTTTTCTTAAGTGGGATAAATGGTTTCCTCAATGAATTTCTTTTGTAGTTACAGCCTGTACTGAGGACGATGTTTTCCTTGGTCTGTTTTTGTTTCTTCTGTAACTTGTGACTTTACCAAAGGGTGTAGGCTTATCTCATGGGAGCAACCATTTACTGCAGGCAGTCTGGGCAACAGGGTTCTTCTAGGGGTGTGTTTGGTTTTGTGTGAGTTTTTTTTTTCTTGTTAGATTGTTAACATATTATAAGAAAATAACATTCTGTGTGAACGTTTTCTAAAAATAATAATAATAATAATAATAATAGTGTTTTCTTTTCTCTTGTAGGCTATGCCTAAATCAATATTTTTGGTATTATGAAGATTATGTATATGGACTCTGAAGTCAGCTAACTGGGCAAAGTAAGTGCCCACACTTCCTCTAAGAAGCAAAAGAAGTCTTTTATATTGTCGATATGCATTTTTATTTGTATGACATGACTTATATGTTGTCTTCATAAACTCGTGACAATTATAATATTGAATCATGTAAAATTTGAAATATATAGCCTGTCATAATATGTACTCAATTAATTTTAATCATTATATTGTAGTTCATTTTTAGCATAAATTAATATAATTAGAGAAATCTATTCCTTTAGATGGTATAGAATCTAATAACTTGTTTATACTACTTTTGAAAGCATTTTCATGAAGTCTAAGATGAATAAGAAGCTTATTGCAGATGCACACAGGAGTTTTCTTTCAAACTATTCAATACTGCTTTTAAAAAGACAGGGATATGCTTATATGCTTTTACTACTACTTTCTCTTAATGGATTTTTCTCTAAGAAGGTAGTTGACCATATAAACCAATTAATCTCTACCTTGAGGCAAAGGAATAATTTACAAAAGAATATACTCAAGTACCCTTTCCATTAGCTTCAGACGAGAGAGAGAGAGAGAGAGAGAGAGAGAGAGAGAGAGAGAGAAGCTTTTTCTTTCATATCCCTGATTATTGATGAAAGCAGTTAACTTGGGAATCACTGAGTGTGTGAGTGTGTGTATATGTGTGTATGTGTGTGTATGTAAGTGTGTGTGTGTGTTTGTTTCTGTGTGTGTGTTTGTTCTAGAAAGAGTCTTGGAATTCAAAAGTTCCTATAAAACTTGTGGAATCCCTCAAGATAGACTAGCTATTATGTGTTGTATGGTAGATTTTCTAGATATCAGCAATTAATCATTACCTTGTCTTGCTCTCTGATCACAGACATATTTCTCTTCATTTCAACTATGCCAATAATTGACGAAGGAAACAAAAATTCCTGATTGAGTCACAGTTAAAGTAGAGGGTAAGTTGTTTGAGAACACGGATTTCTGACATAGAAGGCAAATTCTAGTTCTGGCACTCATTCGATTGTTCTAATCTTGGGTAACTAACTTTGTAAAATAAAAGACACTTTATTCTTAATACCTAAGATATAAATTAAAATCCATGAACTATTTGAAAGTTTAAATGAAATAATTTAAACAAAGCATATCACAGAGTGCTAGGCATTATGGAAAGCAAACAAGAATGGAAGCTCTGATAACCAAGGTAATGTCATTCAACAGAATTAATGTACAGCAGTGTACTCCTTCAATTTTGGATTTCTTTAATATTACAAACTACATGACACTGAGTTTACCTTCAAAAATATGTAGGGTATATATTCTTTTGTTGTTGTTGCTCTTCCTCTCCCAGGTATATAGTATCGTGTGAAAATTAAAAAGATAAAACAAATGAAATTGATACTTTAAAAACAATGTAATGAGGTATATATAAGGTATAATAAAGGTCTCCTAAGTGTGTGCTCTGGGTACTTTCACTGTAAACACTGTGATATTCATTTAAAAAATGAAATATGGAGAAACTGTCAAATATTGTTAAATAATAGTCTGAACACTGGTCACCTATACTCTATAATTTATATTTGTCTTATTTGATTTGTCACTTACATAAGCACATTCCAATTCATTCTCTCAGACACAGAATCTGTTGTATTTCAGCACATTTTGAAGATGGTGATATCTGTACACACAACTGCACAAAATATATATCATCAATAAATTTCAATATTTACTCATGTTCTGATTATGAAGAAAAATTTACATATTGAAATGCATATATCATGATTATGAAGTGTCTCATGAAAAAGTTTAATACATATGTAAACATCTGTAATACAATCTCAACAACAATTTATTTAATTCTCTTCTCAGTATTTTTGTAAGGCCATTATCCATCCCACAGTTTTAAGTATGCTTTTGATTTTCATAAAGAATGAAAAGAATATATTTTCTCCAAAGATCCAAAGCTTCATGATTCTCTCCTTTATACTTAAAAACAGGTTTACAAGAGCAAGATTTACACAGTTTTTTTTTTTTGCCATGTTATACCTGACATGAGAATCTTTAAAGATCTGAATCCATATAAAAAGCTGAGAAAAAATTTTTAGATGGTATATAAACGTATCTTTGAAAGACAGGGGTTTATGATCTAATGCCTGTAAACTTTATGTGGGGGGTTGATTTAGACTGGAATGGGAGTTCAGATACATCTCAATCTCAGTTTTCCTTTAGTTCCTTCAAGGGGAGGAGTTCCCTGAAGGAAGAATTGTGAGTCTCCTTCAGGGAGAATGTGGCAAAAAGAATTCTAGAATCAATACTCTGTTTCAGGAGACAAGGTGAATAGGAGACAGTCAGCGTCAAGATCTTGTTTACACACACACACATTAATTTCTCTCAGCTTAAAGTGTTTTTCTGGAATAAGATATCATATTTGAAGTCAGTGTATCCTGAACTATATCATTTTAAATTTAGAGCAGATTAGCGTTCTTCAGAGCTCAATGGAGTTTATGTCAATATACAAACAGTGTTTTCCATATAAATATTAACACTCATTTAGAAACCTAAAGGAGTTTCAATCAGCAAATAGTGATGGAAAAAAAAAAACTTTCCCTTTCCATATTCTGGTCAAGAGGACCTTTTGCTGTGCCATATGCTTCCACCATAATATGCTGCTTCTATGTGGGTCCACAAATCATGAAGTTGGAAGATCATGCATAGAAATGGTCAAAATTTTTAACTCAAGATAAAATATTTTGTTCATTAACTAATATCTTATGCTTTATCATAAAACTTGAAATCTGAATGTTATATTCAAGAAATCAGTTACAAATCAAGTTGCATAAATCTTCCCCCCTTTTTTCTACAAGTAATATTTCCCCCATGTCTTTCACTTACATCATTCCTTTATAAAGCAATTTTTTGTATATTAGGTAAGGTAAGAATTTATTTTCATTATTTTCCCACAGACAACATATGACTTTATGCCATACACATTTTTATGACATATGTGACTTTATTATTGGAATGCCTGTTATTTAGTTTATATGACTGTGTTCATGCTATTATGACAAACTATTGATTAATATAACTTTACTATGATTAAATAATTAAACATTTGTTTTCTTCTAACCCAGTGTGGCCTCAAACTCACTATGTAGTCTAGTACCACTTTCAAAATTGATGGTCTTGCCTCTCAAGTGCAAGGATTTTAGGAGGTTCCACTATGTTTGGTAAAAAGTCTTAAAATTGAAAAATATAACACCTCCAATTTGATTGTGTGTGTGTGTGTTAATATTGTTTTGTATATTTAGACTTCTTCCAGTTTCCGTATGAATTTCAGTATTTAGTCAAAAATGCTGTTTATATTCTGATAGAAATTTCATTGAACCTGTATTATTTTGGAAAATTGTGACATTTTAAAATGTACTAAGTTTTCAAGTCTATGAAGAGAGGTCATTTCTTTCTTTATTTATTTCATCTTTAACCTTCCCAGAAGTTTGGTAATTTTTACTCTATTTTCTCCTTTGGTAATCTTAATCATAACTGATTTTTTTTATGTTACTATAAGTGTATTTGTTTTTACTTTCTATTCCTATTATTCTTAGTAAAATTAAATGAAAGTAACTTTGTGCCTTAATTTTGTATCCTGTAACTTTGCAAATTCTTTGAATAATTTAATATTCTTTATTGTATTTTTCAGAATTTTCTACATGTAGGATCATGACATCTATATGAAAAAGATTAATTTTCTTGTTCAAGTTGAAATTCTAGCTTGCTTCTTTATTTCTAGCTTAATAATTCTGCATAGGACTTCTGGTATTTTGTGGAGACAATATTTCTGATCTGAGAGGAAACCATCTTTTATTGTCTTACAGTTTAACATGCCTGTATCTCTCTCTCTCTCTCTCTCTCTCTCTCTCTATATATATATATATATATATATATATATATATGAATACTTTACTTTTATTTCTAATATGACAAGTGGTATTTCTTAAGATTTAAGGATTTTGTAATTTATCAAGTACATTTCTGTATTAACAGTCCAGTTATTTGTGTGCTAAATTTATTTAACTATTTACATTTTATATAGATACCTGTAGTATTTGTTTATGGTGACTAAATAACCATGTTTTAAAAGATACAAAGTCAAGCCAAAAATCCTCATTATATATTTGCTATGCAATCAATACACAGTTATACTTGTTGATTTTAAAAACCAACAAATATGTGAAATTTATCTCAGTGGGTAATATTTTCACTAATGTACCTAATTTGGTATTTAATCATTTTCACTTTACAAGATACTCTTTAATCACTTAGTATTTTATTTTTATTTTTATTTTTATTTTTATTTTTATTTTTATTTAATTTAATTTAATTTAATTTAATTTAATTTATTATTATCATTAACCATTTATTACAATTCAGTCATTATCCCCCTCCTGGTCTACCCTGATAGTTCCTCATTCCATTCCTCCTCCCCTGTCCTCAAGAAGAAGTCTCCACCAGGCCTCCCCGCTCCATGGGGCCTCAACTCTCTCAAGGGTTAGGTGCCTCCCCACTCACTGAGGCCAGACCAGGCAGGTTTTTTTGCTGTATATATGTCTGGGGCATCATAGCACAAGTAGGATGGCAATCCATCACCTCACACCTCACTTGATGCCATGACTTTCTTTTTTAATTTTTCTTCGATATTTTATTTATTTATATTTCAGATGTTATCCTAAATCCCCCACAATTAAGCCCCTATACCATCCCTCCTCCTCCTTTTTTTTGCTTTTATGCCATTTAAATTATATGCAAGTATTAAGGTCAGTTCTAGGTTGAGGAATTAGCAATACAATAGATACAAATAGTAAAGGAACAAGCAAGACAATAAACCAGGATAGTCAAAGAACAAGCAGGATAATAGACAGGGTCTTGTAATCACTCCCATGATCACTATTTCTAAGGGCTTATCAGGATGACCAAAATATCTGAGCCTACTTCTATGTCCTAACCCAAAGTCATTTTCATGCCTGAAGCCTATTTCTTTGTTCTAGGTTAAGATTTTGATTCCTGCCTGAAATTACTTCTTTGTTCTAGCCTAATGTCACATTCCTGCCTGAAATCCATTTCCTTGTTCTTGACCAATGTCAGATTCCTTCAAAGCAACCCATTTTCTTATCCTTGGCCAATGTCAGATTCCTGCTAGGCTGCCCCAAAAGCTCTCTATATCTCCCACTTTTTTATTGTATAAACCAGACTGAGCTTGTCTTAGGTTGTTCTGACAAGAATGCCTTCCTTACCAATCATGGAATATGCATTATCAAAAGTAATGTACTTTTGTCTTGGGTTGGTAAGGCTCTGTGCAGAATATTACCCATTCTTGGCTTGCTAGCCTGTTAAATTAATTACTCTGACTGGGGGTCCATTTTCAGTTTCAAGTCATGTACTTTGTTTGCCATCATGTTGATGTTGCTAGAGACAAGCTTCAACATGATGGGTAAAAATGAAGATAATCCCAGGACAAAAAAGGCTAACATGATCAAGCTATATATGACATTCTTAAAGTTTGACCAAAATGGAAATACTGACCTCAAGCCATGGATAATTTTATCAGCATTATGTATAGCATCACAGCTCAGCAGAATAGCATTCTTTAAATTTATAATCTCACTATGTAAAATTGAAGCATCCAGAGAGGTATTAGAATTATGCCAAATACCCTTCAATTGTCTTTAGTTTTTTTCTGATTATAATGACTATCATTGTAAATTTTAGAAGTAACACAACTCCAATGATATTTCTCATGACACTCGAGATGGCTCCTCACTCATAAACCATAAACCTCCTTCCAATATTTTCAATAGGATAAAAAGCATCAATTTGTTGTTCCACACACCTATATACATCCTCTTGTGTACTCAATACATTAGTAACATTTTTTTGCTAGATGATTAACAAAAGTAGCTGTCTTAACTTCTTGTGTCAAAGCAATTGCAGAAGCAGTGGTACTACCAATTAATGTAATTAAAGATGTTATACCAGCAATAATCAAACCCACTACCCTTTTGCTTCTGCTTAAATCCTAACTAACTTCTTCTAGCCCTTGCAAGAGTTTTTCAGAAAATCAAAGTTTTCTAATACTCATGGCAGTAAGACAAAAACTAGTTGATAGACCCCCACAACATACATGCCAGGCTTCAAAATACTAACACAATTAGAAAGTATACAGTCAATGCAACTTACAATAAATACTGTAGGAGAGAGAAAAGTAATTTTAAGTTGACAATTAAAAGAGCCTTAACACATGCACTAACACTTGTTTGAAATCCAGATACAGTCCCAACTTTATCTCTTGCTATCATAACGTCATAGAGAACTGCAGCTAACTTCCAAATATGTCTCTGAAAATGTCCACATCTATCATTCCAAACGAAGACTGTTATTTCCAATATTGGATTGATATCTAGACCAGTCCATGATTGAGTCCGAATAACTGGTCACATTTAAGAAAAATACAAGAGTCATTATAACTTCTCTTTTTGATTCTCTGTTCCACAAAGTCTAAAAATTTGAGGCAAAGCAGCTTGTCACATCTAGGATATAGACAAGCAAAAGTGGATCAGGAACATAAAGTCCAATACAGCTTCCCAGTCACCCTTTTCAGGGTACTCAACAAGCTCACAGGTCATCGTCATTCTTTGTCTCTCCAACGTCATGTCTCACCAATCATTCTGGAAGCCACTATGCTCCTTAGTCATCCTGCAGAAAATACACAAATATGCCGTTGTTCCCATATTAGATACCTGGTCTGGATCATGCCATATACCAGTAAGTGGGTGCTTCCTTTTTACCTAGGCATAAATATGTCTAGTTGTAGGGTACCATAGACACTCAGCAGAAAGTTCCTTAGGATCCAAATTTTATTTTAAAAATTTAAAATAAAAAGAGCATGATTTAAATTAAGTTGTGGTGTACCGGGATATACTTCCCCCTTTTATATTTTATGAAGATATTCTTTTAAAGTTCCATGGGCCTTTTCCACAATACCTTGTCTTTGAGGATTCTAAGGAATCTCTGTAATAAAATGTTGACAGAAAGTCTCAACTCCTTGAGTACAATTGCCAGTTCCATTATCTGTTTTGTTGTTGTTGTTGTTGGATATTATATTTATTTACCTATAAAATGTTATTCTCTTTCCCTTCCCCCCCAAAAAAAAACCTTATCCCATCCCCCTTCCTCCTACTTTTATGAGGGCCTATCCTTACCCATCCACCCATTCCTGCCTCCCTGCTCTCGAATTCCCCAACACTGGGCATCCAGCCTTGCAGGGACAAGGCCTTCCTCTCCCACTGATGCCCGACAAGGCCATCCTCAACTACATATAAAAGTGGAGCCATGAGTCTCTCCCTTTATGTTCTCAGGCTGGAGGTCTAGACTCTGGGAGCTCTGCTGGTTGGTACTGTCACTTTCCACATGAGGCTCCAGCACCTTCAGCTCAATCAGTCTACTTTCTAACTCCTCCATTGGGGACCATGCAACCAGTTTAATGGCTAGCTTCTAGGATCTGCCTCTGATTATGTCAGGCACTGGGAGAGCCTCTCAGAAGACAAGTATGTCAAGTTCCTGTCAGCATGTACTTCCTGGAATCCACAACAGTGTCTGCGTTTGGTGACTGCACATAGGATGGATCCCCAGGTGGGGCCATTTCAAGGCAGTCCCTCTTCCAGTCATTGATCCACACTTTGTCTCCATATTTGATCCCATGAGTTTTTTGTTAGTCCTTCTAAGAAGAACCAAAGCAACCACAATTTGGTCTTCTTTCTTGAGCTTCATGTGGTCTGTGAGTTGTATATTAGGTATTGTGAGCTTTTGGGCTAATATCCACTTACCAGTGAGTACATACCATGTGTGTCCTTTTGTGGTTGGGTTACCTCACTCAGGATGATATTTTCCAGTTCCATCCATTTGGCTAAGAATTTTGTGAATTAATTGTTTTTTAATAGCTGAGTAATACTCCATTGTGTAAATGTACCATACTTTCTGTATCCATTTCTCTGTTGAAGGACATCTGGGTTGTTTCCAGCTTCTGGATATTATAAATAATTCTGCTATTGGAGCATCTTTTGGGTATATGCCCAAGAGTGGTATAGCTGGGTCCTCAGGTAATACTATGATCAGTTTTTTGAAGAACCATCAGACTGATTTCCACCATGGTTGAACCAGCTCGCAATCCCACCAACAATGAAGGAATGTTCCTTTTTCTTCACATCCACACCAGTATCTGCTATCACTTGCATTTTGATCTTAGCCATTCTGTCTGATGTGAGATGGAGTCTCAGGGTAGTTTTGATTTGCATTTCCCTGATGACTAAGAATTTGAACACCTCTTTAGGTGCTTTTCAACCATTCAAGTTTCCTCAGTTGAGAATTCTTTGTTTAGCTCTGTACCCCATTATTTAATCAGATTACTTGATTCTTTAGAGTCTAATTTCTTCAGTTCTTTGTAAACACTGGATATTAGCCCTCTATCAGAAGTAAGATAGGTAAAGATATTTTCCCAATCTGTTGGTTGATGCTTTGTTCTATTGACAGCGTACTTTGCTTTCCAATTTTATGATGTCTCATTTGCCAATTCTTGACCTTAAAGCATAAACCATTGGGTTCCGTTCAGAAACTTTTCCCTTGTGCCCATGTGTCTGAGACTTTTCCCCATTTTCTCTTCTATTAGTTAAAGTGTATCTGGTTTTATGTGGAGGCCCTTGATCCACTTGGACTTTAGCTTTGGATAAGGAGATAAGAATGGATTAATTTGCATTCTTCTACATGCTGACTTCCAGTTGAACCAGCACCATATGTTGAAAATGTTGTCTTTTTTCCACTGTATGGTTTCAGCTCCTTTGTAAAAGATCAAGTGATTATATGTATGTGGGTTCATTTATAGGCCTCCAATTCTATTCCATTTATCTTTTTTAATATCTCTGTACCAATACCATGCAGTTTTTATTAGTACTGCTCTGTAATACAGCTTGAGGTCAGGGAAGGTGATTTCCCCCTGAAATTCTTTTATTGTTGAGAATAGTTTTGCTATCCTGGGATTTTTGTTATTCCAAATGAATTTGCAAATTGTTCTTTTTAACTCAATGAAGAATTGAGTTGGAATTTTGATGAGGATTGCATTGAATCTATAGATTGCTTTAAACAAGATGGTCATTTTTACTATAATAATCCTGCCCATCCATGAGCATGGGAGTTCTTTCCATCTTCTGAAATCTGCTTTGATTTCTTTCTTTAGGTAGTTGAAGTTTTTGTTATACAGATCTTTTACTAGCTTGGTTAGATTCTCACCAAGGTATGTTATATTATGTGTGACTATTGTGAAGGGTGTTGTTTCCCTAATTACTTTCTTAGCCTGTTTATCCTTTGAGTAGAGGAAGGCTAGTGATTTATTTGAGTTAATTTTATATCCAGCTTCTTTGCTGAAGTTGTTTATCAGGGTTAGGAGTTCTCTTGTGGAAATTTTGGGATCACTAATATATACTATCATATCATCTGTAAATAGTGAAATTTTGACTTCTTCCTTTCCAATTTGCATCCTTTTGATCTCCTTTTGTAATCTAATTGTTCCAGTTAGGAATTGGAGTACTATATTGAATAAGTAGGGAGAGAGTAGGCAGCATTGTCTAGTCCCTGATTTTAATGGAATTGCTTCAAGTTTTTCTCTATTTAGTTTGATGTTCACTACTGGTTTGCTGTATATTTCTTTTGCTATGTTTAGGTATGGATCCTGGATTCCTGATCTTTCCAAGACTTTAAACATGAAGAGGTGTTGAATTTTGTCAACTATTTTCTCAGCATCTCGTGATATAATCATGTGTTTTTTTTTCTTTGTGTTTGTTCATAGAGTGAATTACGTTGATGGATTTCCATATATATTGAACCATCGCTGCATTCCTGGGATAAAGCCTACTTGATCATGATGGATGATTATTTTTGAAGTGTACTTGGATTCAGTTTGCAAGAATTTTATTGAGTATTTTCGCATCAATATTCATAAGGGAGATTGGTCTGAAGTTCCCTTTCTTTGTTGGGTCTTTGTGTGCTTTAGGTATGAGCATAATTGTTGCTTCATAGAGTGAATTGAGTAATGTTCCTTCTGCTTCTACTTTGTGGAATAGTGTAAAGAGAATTGGTATTAGTTCTTCTTTGAAGAACTGATAGAAGTCTATATTAATGCCATCTGATCCTGGGCTTTATTTGGTGGGGAGACTTTAAATGACTGCTTCTACTTATTTTGTGATTATAATACTGTTTAGATGGTTTATCTGGGCCTGAATAAACTTTTGTGACTGGTATCTGTGTAGAAAATTCTCCATTTCATCCAGATTTTTGAGTTTTGTTGAGTATAGGCTTTTGTAGTAGGATCTGATGATTTCTTTTTTTTTTTTAACTTCCTCAGTTTCTACTGTTATGTCTCCCTTTTCCATTCTGATTTGATTAATTTGAATTCTGTTTCAGTGCCCTATGTTTAATCTGGTCTATCTATCTTGTTGATTTTCTCAAAGAACAAGTTCCTGATTTTATTGATTCTCTTTGTACAGTTCTTTTTGTTTCTGTTGGTTGATTTCAGTCCTGAGTTTGATTATTTTCTGCTGTCTACTCCTCTTTAGTGTGTTTGTTTGTTTGGTTGTTGTTGTTGTTGTTTTTTGATTTTTTTTAATTTTTGGGTTTTTTTTTGTTCTACAGATTTCATGTGTGTTGTCAAGCTGTGTATGCTCTTTATAGCTTCTTTTTGTAGGCACTTAGTACTATGAGTTTTCCTCTTATCACTGCTTTCATTGTGTCCCATAAGTTTTGGTATGATGTGTCTTCATTTTTATTAAATTTTTAAAAGTCTTTAATTTCTTTCTTTATTTCTTCCCTGACCAAGTTATCATTGAGTAGAGCATTATTCAGTTTCCATTTTCATGTGTACTTTCCATTGTTTTTGTCATTATTGAAGACCAGTCTTAGTCCATGGTGATCTGATAGGATGGATGAGATTATTTCAATTTTCTTATGTCTGCTGAGGCCTGTTTTGTGACAAATTATGTGGTTAATTTTGGAGAAGGTACCATAAGGTGCTGAGAAAAAAGTATATTATTTTTTTGTTTTTAGGATGATATGTTCTTTAGTTACCTGTTAAATCCATTTTGGTTCATAACTTCTTTTAGTTTCAATGTGTCTCTGTTTAGTTTCTGTTTCCATGATTTGTTCATTGCTGAGGGTAGGATGTTGAAGTCTCCCACTATTATTGTCTGAGGTGCAATGTGTCCTTTGAGCTTTAATAATTTAATAACGTGTTTTTTTTTTTTTTGGAAAGTGGGTGCCCTCGTATTTAGAGCATAGCTGTTCATAATTGAGAGTTCATCTTGGTTGACTTTTCCTTTGAGGAGTATGAAGTGTCCTTCCTTATCACATTTGATAGCTTTCAGTTGAAAGTTGATTTTATTCGATATTAGAATGGCTACTCCAGCTATTTTCTTAAGACCATTTGCTTGGGAAAAAAATTTTCAGCCTTTTATTCTAAGGTAGTGTCTGTCTTTGTCACTGAGGTGCATTTCCTGTATGCAGAAAACTGCTAGGTTCTGTTTTTGTATCAAGTCCTTAGTCCCTTGTTATTGGGGAATTGAGTCCATTGATGTTAAGAGATATTAATGAAAAGTGATTGTTGGTTCTTGTTATTGTTGCTATTAGAGGTTGAATTATGTTTGTGTAGCTATCTTCTTTTGGATTTGCTGAAAGATTACTTTCTTCTTTTTCTAGGTTTTAGTTTCCCTCCTTGTGTTAGAGTTTTCCATCTATTATCCTTTGTAGTGCTGGATTTGTGGAAAGACGTTCTGTAAATTTGGTTTTGTCATGTAATATCTTGGTTTCTCCATCTAGGGTAATTGAGAGTTTTGCTATGTATAGTAGCATGGGCTGGCATTTGTATTCTCTTAGGGTCTGTATGACATATGCCCAGGGTCTTCTGGCTTTTATAGTTTTTGGTGAGAAGTCTGGTATAATTCTGATAGGTTTGCATTTATATGTTACTTGTCAATTTCCCCTTACTGCGTTTAATATTCTTTCTTTGTTTTGTGCATTTGTTGTTTTGATTATTATGTGACTGGAGGAATTTGTTTTCTAGACTAGTCTATTTGGAGTTCTGTAGGCTTCTTGTATGTTTATGGGCATCTCTTTATTTAGGTTAGGGAAGTTTTCTTCTATAATTATGTTGAAGATATTTACTTACTGGCCCTTTAATTTGGGAATCTGCACTGTCTTCTATACCTATTATCCTTAGGTTTGGTCTTCTCATTTTGTCCTGGATTTCCTGGGTATTTTGGGTTACAAGCTTTTTGTACTTTGCATTTTCTTTGACAGCTGTATCAATATTTTCTATGGTAACTTCTGCACCTGAGATTCTCTCTTCTGTCTCTTGTATTCTGTTGGTAATGTTTGCTTCTACGACTCTTGATCCCTTTCCTAGGTTTTCTATCTCTAGGGTAGTCTCTCTTTGTGATTTATTTATTGTTTCTACTTCCATTTTTTTTTTCCTGAATGGTTTTGTTCAATTCCTACACCTATTTGGGTGTGTTTTCTTGTAATTCTTTAAGGGATTTTTGAGTTTCCTCTTTAAAGCCTTATACATGTTTACCTCTGTTCTCCTCAAATTCTTTGACAGTGCTATTTATGTCCTTATTAAAGTCCTCTATCATCATAATGAGAAGTGATTTTAAATCTGCAACTTGCTTTTCTGACATGATGGGTATTCAGGACTTGCTATGGTGGGAAAGATAGTTTCTGATGGTTCAAAGTACCCTTGGTTGCTGATGCTTATGTTCTTGTGCTTGCCTTTCACCATCTGGTTACTTTTAGTGCTATCTGCACTCACCATCTCTGACTGGAGCCTGTCTCTCCTGTTATCTTGCCTGTGTCACAACTCCTCAGAGTCCAGCTGTCTCTGTGATCCTGTGACCCTGAGATCCTGGATATAAGAGTTCCTGGGAGTCAGGCTGCCTCTGAGATCCTGAAATCCTGGTTATGACCTACATCCTGAGATCCAGTGATCCTATGATCCTATGTTCCTGAACTTGTTAGAGCTCCTGGGAGTCCAGACACCTCTGTGTTTTTTGGGAGTGAGTACAGAGCTGAAGCTCAAGATCTGCTCATTGGGAAGGTGTAGACTAGAGGGACAGGCTCTGACTTACTATAGGAGGTGGACTATACAAGTTCCCTCTCCCCACTCTTGGGCATTTCATCTAAGGTCACCCTTTTTGAATTCTGAGAGTCTCTCACCTTCTTGATCTCTGGTAATTTCTACAGAGTCCTGCCACCTCCCACCCCTGAGGTTGCATATTTCTACTCATTCTGCTGGTCTTTAGGTCTTCTCTTACGTTCCCCACACCCATACCTGATCATACTCCCCTTTTCTCCTTTCCTCTACTCTGTCACATAGTTACCTCCCTCCTTTTGCCTTCAGTGATTGTCTTCTTTTCCCTCCCAATTGGGTTTGAAGCATGCTCACTTGAATTCTGTAATTATACAGAATCCTGGGTATTTTGTATATTTTTGGCTAATATCCACTTGTTAGCGAGTACATGCCATGCATGTTATTTTGACTCTGAGTTAACTCACTCAGCAGGATATTTTCTAGTTCCATTCATTTGCCTGTAAAATGTAGGATGTCCTTGTCCTTAATTGTTGAATATTATTTCATTATGTAAAGGAATCACATTTTATGTATTCATTCTTTTGTCTTGGGATATTTGTGTTGTATCACATATAAGCTACTATGTAGTAGTAGAGCATATATCCCTTTGTCATTGTAGGGCATCATTTGGATATATACACAAGAATGGTGTAGATGGGTCTTCAAGTAGATCTATTTCCAATTTTTTGTGGAACCTCCAGACTGATTTCCAGAGTGGTTATACCAGTTTAAAATTCCACCAGCAATGGAGGATTGTTCATCCCTCTCCACATTCTTGCCAACATGTACTGTCACCTGAGTTTTTTATCTTATCCAATCTGATTGGTGTAAGGTGGAATCTCAGGATCATTTTGATTTGCTTTTTCCTGATCACTAAGGACATTGAACATTTCCAAAGTGCTTCTCAGCCATTCAAGATTTCTCTGTTATGAATTCTTTGTTTAGTTCTATACTCAATTTTTTGATTGGAGAGTTTAGTTTGTTGGGGGTTAGCTTCTTGTGTTCTCTTATATATTTTGGATATTAGCTCTCTATTGGGTGTGGGATTAGTAAAGTTTTTTTTCCGAATCTGTAGGTTGCTGATTTCTCTTATTGACTCTATCCTTTGCCTCACAGCTTTTCAGTTTCACGAGGTCCCATTTATCAATCTTAGAGCATGAGCCATTGGAGTTCTGTTTAGAAAATTCCCCCCTGTGCCAATGAGTTCAAGGCTGTTTCCTACATTCTATTCTATTAGATTCATTGTATCTGGTTTTATGTTAAGGTCCTTGATCAACTTGGACTTGAGCTTTGTGTAAGGTGTCTATTATGTTTTATCTATTTTCATTTTTCAATATAGTGACTGCCAATTAGACCAGGACTATTTATTGAAGATGCTTTTGTTTTTACTACTGTATATTTTTAACTTCTTTGTCAAAGATCAAGTGTCCATAAGTGTGTAGTTGTATTTCTGGGTCTTCAATTCTATTCCATTTATCAACCTGTCAGTTACTGTATCAATACCAAGCAGTTGTTATCACTATTGCTCTCTAGTATAGCTTGAGGTCAGGGATGATGATTCCTCCAGAAGTTACTTTATTGTTAAGAAATGTTTCTATATCTTAAGATTTTTGTTTTTCCATATGAAACTGAGAATTGCTGGTACCATGTCTTTGAAAAATTGTGTTGGAATTTTGATGAGGATTGCAAACTCATTTTTAATCTACGGTTTTGCTTTAATTTCTAATGTGTGCAGGTGGGTGTTATTGGGGGTGATACCCAGAAAGAGGCTTTTCCGTCTTGAAAAATAAAGGGAAATTGGAATGAGATGAGAACATACTTTTGTGAGGAGATATTTAGTGGAAAGGAATTGATGATATTGGGTTCTAATATTAATAAATGAATGAATTTTTAAAAAGAAAAACAAGAGTAATAGATTACACTAGTTTTTTTTTTCTGTTTGATTAAAAATCTCAATGTCTCCTGACAAACATAGTATATGTTTGAAGAATCCACACATACAGCTGATGGATTATTTAATCATAACTCATTGTATATTAGCAGAAACCACCTACTAACTGCTTTTGGATATCTATTTTCACTGATTCATTCTTTTCTTCATTAATTTATGAATCCACATTGATCATTATAGTCTGTGACTTTGGACTTAAAATTGTGATTTAATGTATCTTATTCTCTGAGTTAATAGCTTGGGAAAGTAAGCATCTATCTATCTATCTATCTATCTATCTATCTATCATCTATCTATCTTTCTTGCTCTTTCTCTCTCTCTCACATGACTAAAATGGACAAAATAGTAAGAAAATGAAGGTACCTAGTGCTATTGTAATATGCAGTACAGAGATATGATATTTCTGTGGCCTGGGAAGGGTAAAGATTCAGACAGAAATTCTTAAAGATATTTGAATAAATTTTTGAATGTTTAATAGAAGTTAAACTGTTTAAGAAGAAGGTAGAAAATGAAATTCAAGCAAGGCAGGAAACATAGTGTCATAGTTTTTCTTTTTTTTCTTTTTTTATTGAATATTTTATTTATTTACATTTCAGATGTTATCCCCTTTGCCCATCCCCTGAAGAAACTTTCTATCCCATCCCCCTTCCTCCTGCTTCTATAAGGGTGTGTCCCTATCTCCCCACCTTCGAACTCCCCTGTACTGGGTCATCCAGCCTTCATGGGACCAAGGAATTCCTTTCTCACATCCTCCCCTACATATACAGCTGTAGACAAGTTTCGCTCTCTGTGTGCTCCCATGCTAGCAGTTTAGACCCTGGCTTCTCTGGGTGGTTGGTATTGTTGCTCTTCCCATGAGGCCACAAACTCCTTCAGCTCTTCAGTCTTCTCTCTAACTCCTCCATTGAGAACCCCATGATCAGTTCAATGATTAGCTGTGAGCATCCACCTCTGCATATGTCAGGATCTGGCAGGGCCTCTCAGGAGACAGCTATATCAACTTCTGTCAGCATGCACTTTCTGGCATCCACAATAGCTTCTGCATTTGGTGACTGCACATGGGATGGATCCTTAGGTGGGGCAGTCTCCATGTCTGATGTCTCCAGCTCCTTTTTCATTGTTGTTGACAGCAACAAACTTCTTTCCCCTGGGCTGGTTCCACTCCCTGTTATCAGCTTTTCTTGCCGGTACCCCATGGATCTGGCATCTTGGGGCCTCCAAAGAAGCTTCTTGTATCAATGTCTAGGATCCACACACGATCTTTTGGGCTCCTCCAAAGGGCTGGCCTCACTTCTCCAGCTCTTTCTTCTATAAAATTCTAAGCTCAGATTTACCCACTTCAAGGCTGCTGCTGTTCTTGGTGATCATCCCATGGCACTGGCATCTCCATTATGCTGCATTATAGACTTCCACTGAAACTAGGCTTCACAAATAGCCTCTATTGAGCTCTCTTCATGGTGCCAAGCCTCAATTCCTTTGCATGACCCTTCAGTCCTGGATCACCAACTGCAACTGTGGCTGCATATTGACCAATGTCCTTCCATGGCTTCTCACTGTGCCAAGCCTCAGGTATTCATCATGCCAATTTCATGCCTTCAAAACCAGTAACATCTGGGTGACTCTTACATATTACTAAGTACAGTTGCAGTGGAGGTACAACCTTGACTTTATCTGGAACACAGCTTTTTTGTGCTCTCATAAAACACTTCATCAGTGATGCTGTTCTCTTCTTAATCACCACTAAATTCTTAGCTCCAGCTAACCATCATCAGTTGCTACAGTGATCCCTTCTATTTTTAATTCTAATGCCAGAGCCACATGGTCAAAGTTGCTGGGTTCTGCTGCTTTCAGGAGCTGAACCATTGGCCCACTTGTTCTTATACATTATTACTAACTTCCTTTTATCTAACTCCTTCATTGCCTAAGTTTGGCTGTCCTGGATCTTGCTCCATAGACTGACTTTGAACTCAGAGATCTGTATGCCTGTCTTCTAAGCACTGGGATTAAAGGTGTGGTCCACTACACTTGGATTTAAGTTTTCTTCACCTATAACTTGCTCTGTTCTAGGCTGGCATTGAACTCAGAGATCTTATCTTTGCTTCCTGGATTTAAAGGCTTGTACTATCATGCTTGGACTTAAATTTAGCTGGGTGAGATCTTGCCTCAAGGTCACTACTCCCTTTATTTAATTTAGTATCCTTGAACACAGGATTTAGTTCCATTTTACTTCCTGGTGTAGCTTTAATACTCAAGCTACATATTTTATATTTTTCCTTTCTCAGCTTGCGACATCTGTTTAAAATGCTCTTCATCAGACTTAACTAGAGAACAAAGTCTCTGTTGTAACTTTTTGAAACTTCATCAATGCTATTAATATAAATTTCTTTAGCTCAGCCTTAGGCAGTCTCTTCAGACAATGGCAAAACACAGCCAGGTTCTTCACCAAAACATCAAGAAGAAAAGTCTCTTTGCCACACATTAAAGTTTTCCACTGAAACCTCTTGGGCCAGCAGGCTTACATAGTTCAAATGACCCTCAGTACCACTGTCTTCCATATACCTACTAAGTCTTCCCATTAACCCCCACTTAAAGCATTCCATGGCTTTCCAAATTCAAAGTCCCAAAACTCACATTCTTCCAAACAAAAGCACAGTCAGGCCTATCATTGCAATACCCCAGTTCCTGGTACCAACTTTTATCTTAGGGTTTTATGGCTGTGAACAAAGACTATGACCAAGGTAAGTCTTAAAAAGGACAACATTTAATTGGGGCTGGCTTACAGTTTCAGAGGTTCAGTCCTTTGTCATCATGGTGGAAGCATGACAGCATCCAGGCAGACATGGTACAGGAGGAACTGAGGGTTCTACATCTTCATCTGAAGGAACCCAGGGATAGACTGAGCATAGGCAGCTAGGAAGAGGATCTCCAAACCCATCCTCAGAGTAACATAGTTCCTCCAACAAGGCCACATCTTCTAATAGTGCCACTCCCTGGGCTAAGCATATACAAACCATCACAAACAGCATGGACAAAATCTCCCCAAATTAAATGATCATGAAAAGTTCAAGAACTAGCTAATGTTCCATGTGGCTTGAGTTCTAATAGGTGTGTAAACAGTTATGGATTTCAACATAGAGTAAAATAAGAGTTTGATCATTTAAGATCATCATAATCCAAATTTATTATTTTGATGTGTATTGTTCCACCAGCTGAAAGTTATTATAACTTTTAAGTTTCAAACTTTTACTTTGGCTGTAATGTGAGGAATATATTTGAGTGGGAAAATATGGGCACAGAAAGAAGATGTAGAAAATCAAGGCCTGAAAGTCTGATGATGATTTTGGACTAGAGTACTAAAAACTGAAAAAAAAAATACAGACCCTAGATCATTTTGAAGGGTATAAAAAATCAATGAAAATTGCGAATGATGTGTGGCTATGGACTCATCACAGTGTCCCAGCCTCTATATTAGGGATTTAGTTCACATGAATAAGTATGAATATCACCATAACTGTGCACAGATGACACATCCCCTAGTAAGTTCATACACATACACTGGTACATAAAAATCTGTGATATTTACAAACTTCTAAAAAAAATATGGTGCAAGGGATTTTAGGTTTCTGGTTATATGAGGTGAGAAACTGTCACTAACCCAAAGTCACTTTAGAGAGAATCAGAGAAGTTAACCTGAGCCTCACCTTGTGACACATCAAATGAATTTCACAGGATTGCTGCATGTATGATACTTTGAAGGATACTGTAGTTTAGTTGTAGACCACATTTAGCAATACTGTAAAGGGTATCTACTTGTCATAACTGAAAAATTTGGCTGCTATTCTGTAGTTGAGAAGGGAGTATGCTATGTTTGAGCTGCCTTCTAGTGTTCACTAAATGACATTGTTCAGTCTTACACAGGAGCTGGGAATGACCTGAAAATGATTACTTATTTGAGAGTATATGGGTCAGAGACCAGAGTTAGAAATTATGAAAGAAGATAATAAGTCCAAATATAACTATATTCAAGGTAATGTACTGGGCTAACAAAGTTCTTTACTGACTGGAGGCTTATTTCTTGCTTTATCACATCAGGAATTACCACCAAGGAATGAAAATAATCTGTTAAGTGGAAAAAGCTTTGATGATCACAGATCAAATCAATATCTACATTGAATGATTCATTGCCTGAAAAAGGATTTGGCAGTGCATCAACTTTACAAATCCATGTTCTTTATAACTGAAAATAGGATGTTTCACTCCACTATGACTCTTATTTTTCAGGAATTTTATCCTTTGTCTCAAGTGGAATCCTCATGAGAGGAAAGATCATGAGGTTTCTAAAAATCCCATCTGCTGTATGCTTTCTTCCTCTCTCTAGACAACCTGGTAGCTTTCAGACTGATACTGAAACAAGACAGGCATCCAGATTTTCCTAATGCCAGCTGGCTTCAACAATGTCAATATGTCAAAAGGTTAAGTCATAGTGGGAAATTTATTCATCTGTTTAAAAACAGATACATTTTACAATTCATTCAGAACAACATTTGAAAGTCTTATTATTCAAATCAGTAGGGATGTTGGTACTTCTCCATGTACAGTTTGCTAGCTTAACCATGGTGCTCAGGTGCGTACAATATATGACAGTCTAGGAATTGCTTAGATTAATCTGGATCCAGACAGAATCATAAGAATGAACTGTAACTTACAACTATGCACTAGTTAGGTCACTGAAAGAGTTGCTGCCTTATGAATATAATTTGCTACCTGAGAAGATATGGAACCTGAAGCAGATCACAGAATGAAAACTTTCAGTGAAAGATAGAATCATGCCTTGAGAATTATTTTCCTAACAAATTGTCAATAGTAAATATCCATATCTCCTTGACAATTATCAGGAATTTGAGACTAATGATTCTGGAGTTAATTGGGACTTGTTTTTATTTATTGTTTCTTCACTTTATATGAATCACCTGTAAAGTTTAATCTTTAACATTCTTTAAACAGAGAAAAGTATCATTGGCTGAAAAGAATATTGAATTGTTTTCTTCATTAAAGTATAGTAGGTGAGCACATTCAGAATTCTAGAATGTATGTAATTTTAGGAGAAAAATGTTGCTTTGGTCCTTTCCAAAGTAAGTATATATGTACCATTGCAAGAAATACTGGGGTTGCTTCACCCAGCAATCTCATGTTCATCACTGTTGAAGATGTACCCTTATTGTCATGTCATGTAGTTATAAGCACCTTTAAATCCTAGGATACTAGTATCTATCCCTAACTTACAATTCATATTGTACCAACTTTGATTATCTAACATCAAGACTTCATGTAATGTATAGCCATAAAATAATTTTCTCTGAAAGAAACATAGAACAAAGAATACAAGTAAAACATTCTTATTTTACTATAACATATCCAACTGAGACAGGGCTTTGCCTGAAACTTTGCCTTGTAGGGTGTTGGGAATTGATAGATACATTTATACCTTTGGATCAAATTTTTTTCTTCAGATAGACAGAACTGTTTCTTTTTTTTTAATTCCCCTTTAGGCAATAAATTTGATTTTTCTGAATTACCCAGCGATCAGCAGAGATAGTGCTCTTAGAATATATTATGATTGCTGCATTGAAGAATTGCTTTAGTGCTATACCAGTGTACCTTCATTCTGAGTAGTCTAACTGCTTCTCATCACTTTCCATTGGAATTAACAACTTTGGTACCTAATACTGAAGACATGCCATTTACTGTGGTTGAAAGCAACAGCAGAATCACATCACCCAACATTTACTTTATTCTCTTTCATAAATTTATTTTCACCATTAAAGATGAGAAAGAGAGAAGAAAATATCTTTTCTAATTAATATATTTTATCTCCTTTATCTTTAGGTTGAATTCTATTTACTAGAGAAAGATATGATGACAATTTCTTTTTTTTTCTATTTTAATTTTATAAAGCAAGCTTTTTTTTTAATTTCTTTTTTTTTGAACATGAAATGCTTTTTTATAGCATGTTTTACAAGGGGAGGGGGTAAGAGGGTCCAGGTGGTGGAAAAGTACAAAATCTTCTTGGCCTGTGCCTTGAAACATGTCATGGTCTATATGGTACACTGCCTTGAATTATGATCTACCTGCAGTTCTTCAGAAGATATGGTACACTGCTTGAGTTATGGTCTCCCTGCTATTCTTAAGAAGACATGGTACTCTGCTTTGAGTCTATCTGCAGTTGCTAAGCAGGATCTTGCAGTTGCCAAGCTTCAGAGGACATTGTGCAGGTGGGGAAAGGTAGGGGGTAAGGGTAAGGGCGAGGGTCCTGGCTTCTGGCATCTCCCCCTTCTCTGTTTAGTTAGAGAAGGCGTCTTATGTTCAATCCCAACTATGTGAGTTTTGAATTTGGATGTCTATTTATGGGGGGTCTTAGACAAGTTCACAACCCCAAAACACTGATGTGAGACGAGTCACATCGATGGTCGAAGGCTTTAGGCTGATGATGACAATTTCAATGAAAAGTAATTAATCAAACACACATAACTATGAGGATCAGGGTCAATGATGTCCAATCTAACATTAACATACCAGTAAGGTGTTAGCTCCTGTAGAATAAAATATTAAACTTGGAAAGTATTTCTCCAATTAGAATTAGAATCACCTCCCTTGTCTCCTCTACTCTGTCACTGTAACTGTATTTTGTATTTAATTATTCAAACTCTCAAACTAATTGGCACTGTTTTATCTGACTCAGAAGAAATGGCAAAAAGGGAAGAGAATAGGCTCACAAGGTCATTTCCTTAAAATTAAGATGTTAGGACAATATGATCTTGTTTATATTACCTTCACCTCATTGTCTGTGCTTGCCCTCAGTTTTATGTGTGGTGATTACTCTCCTAAAAGTATACTAATTTCTTACCCAATAGATTAGCAAACTAGTAATGTTTCTAGACTCAGCTCAAGTTATCCTTTCCCAGGCAGTCTTTCTGAACCAACTCCAGACTGTTTGGATGCTTGCCTAAGTACTGCCATAAGATCTTTTACCTACCTTTTGGCACACATGGAATCTATACATGTTCCTCTCCAATAGATTCTGTGCAACATGAGGGGACAGACATGTCTTCTTTACTTATTGCAGTTGATAACACGCATCTAATCAAGTGTGTTGAAGGATTCTTTGAAAATATTATTCAGCAGATTAAATGATCAAAGGCTCAGATGATCTAAAAACATTGAGAAAATGGTAGCCTCTTTCACAATATTTTGATTTGACTGATTTTGAAATGGACAAAGCAAGAATGTCATCTCTTTAAATATATATGTCTATGTGTCTAATTCAGTGACTGTGCAGTTGGAAAATTCCTATAATGCACCTCAGTTATTAGGTAAGCTTACAAGGGGATTTGTCTGTGGGTGGTATCTGTCCCACAGAGTACCTGCTTTTGGCTTGTCTTCCCTAAGCCCCAAATCACCAGGTAATTTTCCCTCCAGTAAGTATATACATTGAAACCCCCCCCAATAATTGTTTTTAACCCTGCAGAGGCAGTTAAATTCTTCAGTTGGTAAGGACACAACCCAATTATAGAGAGAACTGCAAAATCTTTTAGATAAAATCAGTAATACTGATACTAAGGCTCTGGATGCCTGGATTCTAAACTGTATTTTTAAAGAATTTCTCATTTTCTCCATACTGTGTTATAAGATCCATTTCTAAAATGCAAATGTCATGAGACACCCTGATGTGCCAAGTCATTAACTATCAATATGTTTTAAATGAGAATCTAAAATTCTAAATTTCTCATGAAAATGGACTAATCCAAATACTCATTATTTTAAGGTTAGCTCAAATAGGTTAGGTGTCAGAGTCCCTCTCCTTTGTGAATTTCTGAAACCACTTGTCATTTAATATGATTGGTCACATAATTGTGCACTTAGTAAATAATTTTTCCTGAACATGTGGCAGAGCACATTATTACACAGGAGGAGGTTAATGAAATTGCTTGCCAGTAAAGTAAATAATCTAGGGACAGAAAACTTGATTAGGAGTTTTGTGCCCTGAATCATGCCTTGTTAGAGGTAGGGAGCCTACTCAATATGTTTAACTGGAATCAGGTGACTTGAATTAAGCAACACTACACACCTAATGCTTCTGTGGTGATAAGCTAGGTAATGCTTTTTCTCTCAAATTGTATAATTACAGCTGTAAGACTGTAGTGATACTGAAATATTTTCTTTCTGGTCCTGTCATAATTTTGTAGGGAAACAATGATGACTTTTAGAGACAGTTATAAAAGTACCAACAACATCTGCTCACAAACATGGCACCAACTACTTATGTAATCTATAAAACATAAACCTTAGTTTAATTGCTGAGTAGTACTCCATTGTGTAAATGAACCACATTTTCTCTATCCATTCTTCTGTTGTGGGACACCTGGTTTGTTTCCAGCTTCCAACTGTCACACATAAGGCTCCTATGTACATAGTGGAACATGTACCCCTATGGCATGGTGGGGAATCTTTTGCATATATTCCCAAAAGAGATATTGCTGGGTCTTCAGGTAGATTCCAATTTTCTGAGGAATCTCCAGATTGATTTACAGAGTGGCAATACCAGTTTGCATTCCCACAAGCAATGGAGGAATGTTTCTCTTTCTCCACATCCTTGCCACCATGTGCTCTTTCCTGAGAATTTGATCTTAGCCATTCTGATTGGTGAAATCTCAGGGTTGTTTTGATTTGTGTTTCTGTGGATCATTAAGGGCTTTGAACAGTTCTCTAGGTGTTTCTCAGCCATTCGAGATTCCTCTGTTATGAATTCAGTTTAGTTCTCTACTCCATTTTTTGACTGAGTTGCTTGTTATGGGGAGGTTAGCTTCTTGAGATCTTTATATATTTTAGATATTAGCCTTGTATTGGATGTGGGCCTTTTGAAGATTTTTTTCCAATCTGTAGGTTGCCTATTTGCCCTATTGATATGTCCTTTGCCTTACAGAAGCTTTCCAGTTTCATGAGGTCCCATTTATCATTTCATGATCTCAGAGCATGAGCTACTGGAGTTCTGTTTAAGAAATTACCCCCTGTGCCAATGAGTTCAAGGCTCTTTCCCACTTTCTCTTCTATTGGGTTCAGTGTATCTGGTTTTATGTTAAGGTCCTTGATCCACTTGGACATAAGCTTGGTACAAGGTGACTTTTGCAGGCAAATGATGGGGACAAAAAAAATCTTCCTGAGTGAGGTAATTCAGTCCCAAAAAGACATGCATGTTATGTACTCACTAATAAGTGGATATTAGCCAAAAAATAAAAAAATAAAGAATATGCAGGATACAATCCACAGAAGTGAAAAAGTTAAACAAGCTGAAGAGCCCAAGTGAAGAAACCTCAATCACACTTGGGAGGGAGAAGAAAGCAATCACAGGATAGGGGAGAAGGGAGGAACCTGTGTGGGAAAGTTGACAGGGAAGAAAACTGGGGAACATGATCAGGCATTGAGTGGAGGGAAATGCAATGAAGTCCCGAGGGCTAGCAGAAAGAATGGAAACAAGCAACCTCAAAAAGTAGGAAGTAGGGGGAATGGCTAGAATGTACCAGATACCTGGAATTTGAGAGTCTCTCAGGACTCACATGGAGGGACCTTAGATAATATACCAAACAGTGGGGAGAGGGAACTTGTAGAGCACACCCCCACTAGAAAGACAGGGCATCAAGTGAGAGATGAGGTTATCATCATATAGTCAGAAACTCTGACCCATAATTGTTCCTGTCTGACAGAACTACAGGAACAAAAATGGAAAAGAGCTGTGGGAAAAACTGAGGGGCCATTTGCAGGTGCGCGCAGGCATGAGTTCTTTGTTGCATTGGGCAGTGTTGTTCCCCCATGTCTGCCATGGCTCAATCGGCTGGAACCGTAGCTCAGCAGAAGCACTCGGGATCTTAACTGAGTCAGTTCTTCACACCGGGCAGGTGTTAGTGGGCCCCAACCAGCATGGTGAGTCCCTCACTCAGTCTGGTTCCACTAGGGCGCAGGGATCTCAAGTGGACCTGGAGGTTGGTGTCTTCATTCGGGGGCACCCAGATGCCACTGGGCATGGAGCTCAGCAAAATTTAGACTAGGAGCACTTGACCACAGGCTGGCCAACTAGCAGAGAGAGACTAGGGGGGAAGAGAGTGCCCTGGTGGTGCTCCATGGGAAGTGCTCTCTTGTTATACTTGGCTGGAACACTGCTGCTTATTTGAAAATGTGGCCCCCAAAGCAGAAATGCAGAGAAGCTTTCCATTGGAGATTAGATGCAGGGCTTGATAGTTGAGACCTTTTCCATGCTTTCCCATGGCAGGCCCCAAAAGACAGGAGGGAGTCCGGGGTTCCAAGTGTTTTATTGACATGGTGGATGATAGATGGTCTGGATATGTACCTTCACTTAAGTCAGGGGGGACCTGAACTAAATAAGGAGGGAGAGGGGGAGGAAGGTAACCTAATTAGCTATACCCTCTGGCCTTTAGGTATCTCATTAGTGTGGAAATCTCTTGGCTGAGGCCTGTAGTCACGCCCTCTACCTGCAGCCCTAAGACTGCAAGGTGCAGATCAAATGGAGATCTTAGACCACATGTCAGGAGTCTGGAATCTGGGGGCATGGTGAGATATGTGCCGTCCATACAGAGGCAATGGACACCTATTGGGTCACTGGCTATCACTAAGCCAGTGCTCTACCAGAAACTAATCATCCTTTCATGGTCCACAAAGAGCCTGAGGAAAAAAAAGGTCCAACAACAGGCCCAAATTGTGATCCAGCTCACTGGAATGCCCCAAGGCCTGATGATATTACTGAGGCTATGGTGTGCTCACAAAAATTACTCTATCATGATTGCCTTCCAAAAGATCCAACAAGCAGCTGATTCAAATGAAGATTACAACCAACCAATGGACAGAAGATGTTTGTCCCTGTGGTTGAATTATGGAAAAGTTGGAAGAAAATGAGAAAAAGGGTGACCCTGTAGGAGAATCAGCAGTCTCAACTAACCTGGACCCCTGAGATCTCTCAGACAATGGACCATCAACCAGGCAGCATAAAGCAGCTAATCAGAGGCCCCCAACACATATACAGCAGAGGACTGCCAGGTTTGGACTGAGTCAGAGAAGATGCACCTAATCCTAGGGGCTGGAGGCCCTAGGGAATGAGGAGGTCAGGTAGGGTTGGGGCACACCCTCGTGGAGATGGAAGGAGGAGGTATAGGATGTGGGATAATCAGAGGGTTGACCTGGAGGGGTATAATATCTGAACTGTAAAAAAAATATATTAAATAAAAAATCAAAAAGCAAGCAAGCAAACAAACAAACAAAACCTTAGTTTAAAAACTTATGATTCTCTAGACAATAAATATCTGGATTTTTGTGTACTTACATGAATTTTTGGGGTATTGTATTTTACTCTTCCTCCCCCTTACCTTGAAAATAAAAGAAGTGATTTTGTTTAAAGACACAAAACTCTTTGTTATTATATGAACATCCACAGGATCAACTTGAGTTAAACATACTCATTTTGTTTCTTTCTTTTTAAGTGTCATTTTTCTTGCCCTTCCTTACTTGATAGGCTTGCAAATCAGTGACTCTGCCTATGATTCACTTGTCCTTATCTAAGTTGGTATTATCTGCCAAGGCTACCTATTTACAAAGTCTATGACTACTCAGGCTGGTAAATTGTCACAAAAACTGCCTGTTTACAATAGCTTATAGCCATCTGTTTCAGTGTTTATCCACAGAGTATTACATGTATGATAGGCCTATTGCTGATTTTAGGCCTATGGTTGATATTAGGCCTTCAGTGTATAAGCAGGGCTGCCCCTGACATCTCCTCCCTTCTCTAAATATAGAAGGGCTGTGGCAATTCTAATCTTATGAAGGTGAGGATAGAAGCCTGACCTCCAGTAATTGAAGGGGACTTTGTAATGGCTCCGGTACCCATGTCATTGTCCAGTGAGGCATGAGGGCCATACCCATCCCGATAACTTTTTCCTGGAGAGGTGATAATTTTGACATCAACCTCTATGCAGTCAGGCTTGTCCCTCAGGGAACCCAGAGAGATATTTTAACTTCTATTAATAGTCCCTTGCAGTGCTTAGCCTTGGAGCCTAAGCAAGAATTCAGATCGCCTGTCGGTGGGGGTTCTGAGTGGCCACTCTCTGCTAGGTCTAGGGGTGGAAGTCCCTTCTTTTAGGTTGGGTGGAGATGGGTTTTCAGAACACCCTGGATAGAGTAACAACCTCATCTTGAGTCTCGTGGTCCTCCATAGCTAACTTATGATAATGTATCTGAATAGGTTTTGCTACCAAATTATTTATCTGTTGTTTCACAAAGTTAGTCAGCCTACTTAAGGCCCAGGGACCAAAAGAAGTAAGCAAAAATAACCCAATTAATGGTTCCAAGATGAAAGGAAATAGGGTTGACAACCATGGAGAGGTTGAAAACCAATTCTTCTACCAGCTCTCATTTTTCTCTTTCTCTTTGTCTCTCTGTCTTTTCTCAGGGCCTTCTCTGACCTTTATCATGCTCTCTTTAACCGTCCCTGTCTTGTCTATGTAAAGGCAACATTCTTCTTTAAGGGCTGTACACAGTCAAGAGCTGTACACAGTCTTTTCTATTGTAAAAGAGTAAAGGACAAGTGAATCATAGGCTGAGTCATAGTGACCTGTCTCCTGAACCTTCACCCAGCTGATACCCTGTTCTGAAAGATATCTGTACTCCCCCTGAACACCCAGTCTCCAGTTTCATCCCCTTCCCCACGTCCTGCCTTTTTGTGTTTATAACCTCTATGTGAATAAGTAAAAATTATGATTTGATTTAAAAAAAAAAAGGAATGTACTGGGGTTTGATGTGAGATGTTCCCCATAGCCATATACATTTGATCACTTGGCTTGGTTTGGAAAGCTTGTAAATCTTTTAGGAGGCAGAGTCTTGTTAATGGGTCTCTGAGAGAGGGCCTTGAGCTTCTAGAATCCAGATCTACTTCCTGTTTGCCCTCTGCTATGTGGTTTAAAAATTTGTGGGGCGAGAGGCTGGTCAGGGTGCGCCCGAGCCCCGTGGCTGATGCAGTCCCAGGAACCATGGGAAGTAGGAGGTCCTCAGGACTCAGCAGCACTCCCTCTATTGTTCGATCTCGCCAGAGCTGCTGGGCTTGGCAGCACAGACTGCCAGCGAATGGCAGGGTCTCAGAAACAGGAGCGCAGAGACCCAGCACACCTGGCGGCCGAGGCTGAGTCCCTGGGATGGGGATGGGGCCAGCCCGCAAGGGCTTGAGTGCACGGACTGCTGCTGCTAGGGACAGAGGCCCAGGACCGCTGGAGCAGGGAGGGGAAGGCTTTCCTGCGGTGCGAGTTTTCCACTTACACAAGACACATGGAATTGAACACATGGAGGTTTTATTGGCCATGAAGATGTATCTTGATGTGAAAACTCTCCCCTCAAATGCCAGGAGGGGCTTCATTATATTGGGTATTGGGGAAAAAGGAGGGGCTAGGGAGATGAAAATTTAGTTATCCTCACCCCTAGCCTTTAGGTAATTCATTAATATGTAAATCTCGAGGCAGAGGTCTGTTAGTCACGCCCTCTACCTGTCCTTATATGACCTAGCATGCAGGTTAAATGGAGACTGCATGTTAGATCTCTGGGTTCTGGGGGCGTGGCCAAACACCCCAGGATCTTTACAGCCCTACACTGGTACCCGGATTCAGATACAATGTGGTCAGCAGACCCACCATGATGGGCTGCATCCTCTTGAACTGCAAATAAACCCTTCCTCCCTTAAAAAGAGAGAGAGAGAGAGAGAGAGAGACAGAGAGAGAGAGACACAGAGAGAGAGAGAGAGAGAGAGAGAGAGAGAGAGAGAGAGATTCTTCAAATTATCTAGAATGACCTCAGATTCCTAAGATCAAATGATCCTGTTATCCCAGACTCCTGAGGAAAAAAAAAATTAAGTCTCTTATGTTTGCCAATCATTGTACCTAGTTGAAAAAAATGAATTTTAAGAGAGTTTTAATTTTTGAACCAAAAGTTAACTATCTTTTAAAACGAGCAAATGAAGCTGGTGTGGTGGCCTTTAGTCTCAGCACTCAGGAGGCAGAGGCAGGCAAATCGCTGAGTTTGAAGCCAGCCTGGTCTACAAAGTAAGTAAGTGGTACATAGAGAAACTCTGTCTCAGAAAACAAGAAAAAAGAAAAACGAAAACAAAGAGAGAAAATAATGCAAAAAGAAAAAAGGCAAATAATTTTTTTGTAAAAATTCATTAATAATATATAAAGTAAAATGAAATAATACTATCTGATTGTGGCATACTTTCTTATACAAATAAGATAAATGTACATTGGAAATTAATTGGCTTTTAAAAGAAACTTGCTTAGCAACTTGGCATAGCCATTCCATAACAGACCTAACATCCTGTGACTAACATTAAAAACTCCTTAGAATCTGTCAGCTTAGCAGATAACAACCTTCCACAAACACAAAAGCTAACAAAGCCATCAGATAGCATCTGAAACCTGTAGCTGAGATTTCTCTACTCTGCTCAAGCCCTCCTCATCCACCAATGTACCTGTTGTTGTCTGTTGTTAGCACAGAAACCTCATGAAACTGTTTCCAACTTGGAACATGAAATTTGGAGTAACCTAAACCTGTGATCCTGGTGATGGCCACTCACTTCAGAATTAACTATGGTTTTTCCTCAATGGTGGTCAATATTACAACATGAAGGGGGAATGTCTCATGAGCCCCCACCCCTACATGAGGAACTATTGGCAGTCGATACCTGATAGAGGAGTAGGAATCAGGAGATTTTTAAGGGGTGAGTCCAGACCCTGGGAGGCAGACCAGTGACAGGCCCCTCTCCCATGAATGTTTAACTAGAATGAATTAGGTATGGTTAGTTATAAGCAAACCAAATGGATACCATGAAGTGGGGAGGAGTTATGGGGAAAAGACAGCTGAATTTGATAAAATATGCTATATGTATATGAAATTCTTAAATAATTAATTTTAATTATACATACATACATATGTGTACACACACACACACACACACACACCATGCTATTAAAAAAAAAGAATTCATGAGCTCTAACTTTACCTGCTAGTTTGAAGTCACAGGAAGAAAAGATACTAAGAGATGTGGTTACAGTGTTTATTACTAAATTGTTAAAAGTTTCCTGTGAAAGCTATCTAAGGGAAAAGCAGAAAGATTCTAAGTGGTGAAAGAAAAAAATTCTACTCTGTCTGAGGAAAGGGAAACAATTATTTCTCTCTATTCTATCTGCCTCTCATCTCTTTGTCCTCAGTACTTGTACATCTTTCAGTATACATGATCACATGTCACAAAGTTCATCACGAGTTCATACCAAAGATAAAATCATAAATTGAAATTGAAGTTTACAACAGAGACTGTTCACATGAATATCCATTAGGAGTTTATCTGGCTAAACACCCATCATCTGTCTAGATCTATAGGTTCACTGAAGGTTTAAAACTGTGACTAAGTTATTAGTGAAGTTTTGTATAGATTAACCCAGTCAATATTTTACCTTCTGTCCTAGAACCTATAATAAATCATTAGTTTTCTTTTTATAACCTTTGGTCAATTGTTTTAAAACCTCTTGAAATGTGCTCTGAGTAGGAGGATGTCTGGTTACTATCTAAGAACAATTAACTGATGACACTTGGGAGACTGGTGGAGTTCTCATTGCAGTTTTGACTATCAGAAAGGGATTTAATAGCAGTCTCACTATAAAAGAGCTTAATAATCATTGATATAATTTTAGGAATTCTTATAGGATCATCATTAAGACTTAAGAAGTCATCTATTTGTTTATATAGCATCACTACAAGATAGTACATCTTCGTGGATCTGAAGAGCTCTGCTCTAAAGGGTGTGCTATTACTTAGTGATTGTTATATTTGTTTAATAATAATAGGGAAAGAATATTAATAGCAAGAACCTTTCCTAAAATAAGTTCCTTACAGCCTTGCTGAATTAGGACTCACTTGTCACAGATTGTATAATAATCCAAGGAAAGCCATTTCAGGATGATCACCTGCTAGTTATTAGCTCGTCCCATTATGGCTCCTGACATAACTCCACATCACCTTTCCCTTCCAGGTCACTCCTTCCCATTCTGTGATTGTTTTTTTCTTCCTTTCAATTGGGACTGAAGCATACTCACTTGGACCCTTCAGCCTGTTGAACTTTTTGAGTTATGTGGACTCTATATTGGTTATTCTGTACTTTATTTTTATTTTGGCTAGTATCCACTTACTAGTGAGTACATACCATGCATGTCTTTTTGTGTCTGAGTTACCTCACTCAGAACAATATTTTTGAGTTTCATCCATTAGCCTACAAATCTCAGAATGTCCTTTTACTTAACAACTGAGTAGTATAGCATTATGTAAATGAACCACATTTTCTCTATCCATTCTTTTGTCATGGGACATCTGGGTTATTTCCAGCTTCTGGCTATCACAAATAACGCCACTATGTGGAACATGTGCCCCTGTGACATAGTGGGGCATATTTCAGGTATATTCCCAAGAGTGGTATTGCTGGGTCTTCAGGTAGATCTATTTTCAATTTTCGGAGAAGCCTCCAGATTGATTTCCATATTGATTGCACCAGTTTGCAATCCCACTGGCAATGGAAGTGTGTTTCTCTTTCTCTACATCCTTGCCAACATGTGCTATCACCTAAGGGTTTTATCTTAGCTATTCAGATTGTTGTAAGGTGGAATCTCAGGGTTGTTTTGATTTCCATTTATTTGATAACTAAGGACTTTGAACAGTTCTTTTAGGTGCCTCTCAGCCATTTGAGATTTCTCTATTGTGACTTCTCCACTTAATTTTATACCCCATTTTTGATTAGATTGTTTGATTTTTTTCGTGGTTAGCTTATTGAGTTCTTTATATATTTAGGATATTAGCCCTCTACAGGATATGGAGTTAATGAAGATTTACAACAAAAAGAGATCAAGGGGACACAACTTGGCAAAGAAGAAATAAAGGTATCAATATTTGCAGATGATATGATAGTATCAGTAACAAATTTATACAAATGATGAACAGACTGAGAAAGAAATTAGGGAAGCTACTTTCTCAGAATAGCCACAAATAATATAAAATATCTTGGCCTGACTATATCCAAACAAGTGAAATATCTGTATCACAGTAACTTCAAGTCTCTCAAGAAAGAAATCAAAAAGATCTCAGAAAATGGACAGATCTCTCATGCCCATTGATTGACAGAATGAACATAGTAAAAATGGCTGTCCTAGTCCAAAGTAATTTTCATGTCTGAAGCCTACTTCTTTGTTCTAGCCTAACATTTAGATTCCTGTCTGAAATTACTTCTTTCTTCTAGCCTAAGCTTTAGATTAAAAGAATGGCTGGAGGAATCATCATTCCAGACTTCAAGCTTTACTACAGAGTAACAGTGATAAAAACTGCATGGTATTGGTACAGAGACAGACATGTTGATCAATGGAATAGAATTGAAGACCAAGAAATAAAACCACACACTTACAGACACATGATCTTGGATAAAGAAGACAAAAATATACAATGGAAAAAAGAAAGCTTCTTCAATCAATGGTGTTGGTCTAACTGGCTGTCTGTATGTAGAAAAATGAAAATAGATCCATATTTATCACCTTGCAAAAAGCTCAAGTCCAAGTGGATCAAGGACCTCAACGTAAAACAAGATACATAAATGTAATAGAAAAGTAAGTGGGAAAGAGCCTTGAACTCATTGGCATAGGGGGAAATTTTTTAAAACAGAACTCCAATGGCTCATGCTCTAAGATCAAGAATTAATAAATGGGACCTCATGAAACTGGAAATCTTCTATAAGGCAAAAGACATAGTCAGTAAGACAAATCAGCAACCTACAAATAGTGAAAAAGTATTCATTCTGCTTTTTAAATTTCTAACTTGCTCTTTTTTTCTTGACATTTTGAATAGAAGTTTTACCTGACTAAACTAGTTGTCACTTTTTTTGCTGCAACCTCCAACACCTATCTATATATAGATTATTTTAATTTTATTGAAAAAAAGTAGGATACCTGTAAACAAATAGTAACCATTAATAAGCATGCAACCTCAAGAGGTGTATCTTGTATTTATAATGTTGGAAAAATATGGACTACATAATAGATTCATTATCTTTATTTTGTTGTATAATTATTTGTTTTTTTGTGTGTCAATATTTGCTATGATGTGTGCATTCTGTTATTCATAGTGACCAGAAGAGAGTGTCAGCTTCCCTGGAGCTGGACTTTTAGTAATGGAGCTGTGTGACTTGTATCCTAGAAGTCAAACTCAGAAATTCTGGAGGAGCAGCAAGGTCTCTTCATGAATGTATCATTTTTCCAGCCTCTGAAGTGTATATGTATATGTATGTAAATGAAAAATATCCCCCAAAGTTCACAGTACCCAAAATACAACTCACAGACCACATAAAGCTCAAGAAAAAGGAAGACCAAAGAACGTATGGATTCTTTGGTCCTTCTTATGAGTAAGAAAATACTCACAGGAGCAAGTCTGGAGACAATGTATGGAGCAGAGACTGGAGGAAGGGCCAAGTGGAGACTGTCCTACCTGGAGATCCATCCCACGTGCAGTCAATAAACACAGACACTGTTGTGGATGCCAGAAAGTGCAGATTGACAACAGGCTGATATACCTGTCTCCTGAGAGGTTCTCCCAGAACCTGACATATACAGAGGCTGATTCTTGCAGCTAACCATTGAACTGATCATGGGGTCTCCAGTGGAGGAGGTAGAGAGAAGACTGAAGGAGCTGAAGGAGTTTTCTGAAGACTGACAGTACCACCAACCAGAGCTCCCAGGGTCTAAACTGACAGTCTGGGAACACACATGGAAGGACCGATGGCTACAACTGTGCATGTAGTGGAAGATGCCCTGGTAGGGAATTGGTGAAAGAGGAGATCCTTGGTCCTGTGAATGTGGGATGCCCCAGTGTGGCAGAATTTGAAGGTAGGGAGTGGAAAGTGGGTGGATGGGTGGGGGCACACCCTCATAGAAGCATCAGAAGAGGAGACAGGATAGGGAGTGCCTAGGGAGGGGATGGGGAAAGGGGATTACATCTGAAGTGTAAATAAATAGAATATCCAATAAAAAATACACTTTAAAAAATAAAAAAAGGGGACAAAGAAAAAATATTTTTTTGATGACTTCGGCATGAGGGGTGTGAAAATAATAGAGGCCTGTTAAAAATGTTTCCATTTTTCAATTAAAATCTTATTTATTAATTCCAATAGTCTCAAAGGTAAAATATTGTTCTCACTAATTTCTGAGACCAGAAATTCTAACCTATTTATGTTTTTATGTAAATCTGTTGAAAAGCTACTGAAGGAGAACACAAAAATCTGTTTTCTAACAATCTTTAGACATAGTCAATTATTAAAGCCTTTAGATTATAAGATAAGGAGAGGTGGAACACCTCATTAGGTATTCAGAGTACTTTACAGGTTTGACTGATGAGTCAAATTATGAAAGATATATATTCCATGTTTAAAATCTTTTCTCTGTGCTATTTGTAAAACTTTTGTGCCTATTATTCTGCAATTTAATTTCATTGAAATTATCTTAGGCTATTTTCTACGAAACACATGCCATTTCTATTGAGCATGGGTACAGATTAGGGAAGTAAGAGAATACATTTAATATGCCAAGAAAAAAATGGAAAAAGATTGTCCTTTGTGTAGCTGATATGAACTGTAGTTGAGCTGATATGAACTGTAGGTGATACACATTTCGGGTGAATCTGGAAGGTTACAAGATTCAGAGATAGAGTCGCAGGTGAAAGCTTTTAAACATTCACTAATTCTTGCTAACCCCAATCCTTCTATAAGCTTAGTTTCCTACAGGGATATGTAGTGGTTATTAGATATTTATGCTCTTTATCATCACTTAAAATCTTTAAAAATCGCCAAATTGTTAAATAATGGACAGAGACATTATATAAGAAGATCTCAAGTAAAACTTCCCTAAGGTGTATAAATTTATTTGTATGAGTTAACTTAATTACTATGATGTCAGTCAGACCTGGAAGAAGTGATAAGTAAATCAAATAGTTGCGAGAAATATGAGCTTTTGCTTCTCTGGTTTGTCCTTTCTCTTTGCTGTTTAATCTTTCTGTTCTTCAAAATCCAAAGAATATGTTTGCAACAAAGGTTCTGGTAATACCGTCTTCTGCTACACCACACAGGGGTAATGATTAAAGAATCTTCAGATAATAATAAATAGAAGTAAGACAATGAGATACATTTAGAAACTCTACTGCTAAGTCTTGATCATTTAATTTTCACAGATTCTTTATTAATTCAGAGACATTAGAAAGCTTTTAAAGTAAACCAACAAATGATGGAATAGGGGGAAAATTACTACTGCAGGCAAGATAGAAATTTATTCATATGTTTTAAAGCCTGAAAAATTTTTGTTATTCTTTGCTAATGTTTAGTGTTTTTAGTGTTCAGCTTAAGAAAAGAAATAAAAATAATTTTTCACAACACACGCTAGTGTATGTGTATTGTATCCATAAGTCTATGCAAAATGTTGTGAATTATGCATCTCTATGTCATTTTGAACCTACAAAGAAATATAAATAAATAAAAAGTAGGTGAACATAAATCAGAGACAATCTTCTAAAACTTGGATTACACTTAAACTACATTTAAACTTAAACTACACTTAAACTACATTTACACTTAAACCTACATTTTTTTTATATCAGATAGAATGTCAGTGCATTCCCAGCCAAAGGCATTCATCAATATATTGCCTCTCTATTATTGTGTAGCAATTAATACATACTGGAAATAATTCCTCTAGAACAGTGAACAATTCAATTCACGTACTTTAGACAGCAGCTGTTGTGGGTTATTGTGAAAATATCAATTAGTTATTAGAAGTTCTGTAGAATGAAAAATTATGAAGATCATTTTATAAAATATATATAGATTCTTCTTTAGGTTTTTCTTTAAAAGGGCAAGGAAAATTCTCTCTGAAGCAAGCTAAGAATGTGGAGCAAGCTAAGAATGTGGACAGGCTAGTTACAGGAACTGGCTAACCACAAAAAGAGAAGAATGCAAGTCAGCTAGGTGGAACCAGGAAGCTGGTGACCACAATGACAGGGCAAGGCCACAGTGACAGGGCAGGACCAGATTTTTGAGAAGAATAGGTATACAGAGTGTTTTTCACATGACCCTGACTCACACAGGTTGGGTTCCTCTGGAACCTACCACTATTTTTATGTTATGTCTCCTTAGCAACCACCTCTCCCCCTCCTCATCCCCTAGTTTGTGGTTTTCCCCTTTAAAAACCCTCCTCAGACTGGCTGTCCTTGTCAATTCAGCTCCTGCGTGAGCAAACGAATTGACCAATAGCCCACTCTTCCTCCCGAATAAAGCCTTTTGCGGTTTGCATCCAGTTTCGGTGTCTTGCGAGTTATTAGATGGTTGTGACATCCCGAGACTTGAGTGAGGGTCTCCCCTGAGTGGGGGGTCTTCAGTTCTTACAGATAAAGTCTATGCTTATGTTTACATCCCTCACTCTCTGAATAGAAGGACAGCTAAGGATCAAGAGTCAGAGACTCTGAGGATGAGGGGCAAATTTGAAACTTTACATACATCAATTGATTATGACCAAGTAAAATAAAATGCTTGTTCTTCAAATTCTTACCTTCAAGACCCAACTCCAGGGACCTCAGACTATATATTGGAGTGGTGTGTAGTCAATGTATAATAAAGTAAACATGAGTCACTAAGATTAGCCTTTATCTAATATGACTAGTGTCTTCACAGGAAGATAAATTTTGGACACAGACTACCAGAAGAATCTCATGAAGGTAGAGAGGATGGCTGTATGCAAGTGAAGAAAAAAGGTTATAGAAATAACAAAACCAAGTCTAATAACAGTTTTATGTTGAACTTGTAGCAACCAGAAATACAAGAAAAGTATTTTGCTGTTTAATACTCAAATTTCTCCTGTCTATGGTTCTTTGTTTAGTAACTTTAGCTAATGAATGTAGTCTTATGATAAAACTTCAAGTCTCTCAAGAAAAAAATCAAAGAAGAACTCAGAAAATAGAGAGATCTCCCATGCTCATAGATTGGCAGAATTAACCTAGTAAAAATGGCCATCCTATCAAAGATTCAATGCAAATCCCTGTCAAAGTACCAACATAATTCTTCGAAGATATGGAACTAGCAATTCTCAAATTCATCTAGAAAATTAAAAAACAAAAATTAAAACAAAAAACTAAAACTAAAACAACAACAAAAAACCTAGAAGAGTGAAAACAATTCTTAACAATAAAAGAACTACGGGAGGAATCATCATCCCTGACCTGAAGCTGTACTACAGAGCAATAGTGACAAAAACTTCATGTTATTGTTACAAAGACAGACAAGTTGATTAATGGAATAACCCCACACACTTACAGACACTTGACCTTTGACAAAGAAGCCAAAAATATACAATGAAAAACAGAAAATGTCTTCAATAAATGGTGCTGGAATAATTGGCTGTCTGTATGTAGAGAATGAAAATAGACCCGCGTTGGTCAACTTGCACAAAGCTCAAGTCCAAGTGGATCAAGTGAAAGACCTCAACATAAAACCAGATATGCTGAATCTAATATAAGAGAGGTGAGAAAGAGGCTTGAACTCTTTGGCACAGAGGGAATTTTCCTAAACAGAACTCCAATAGCTCATGCTCTAAGGAAGTAGGCTTCAGACATGAAAATGACTTTGGGCTAGAAAAAGGAAGTTGGCTCAGATATTTTGCTCATCCTGATAAGCCCTTAGAAACAGTGATCATGAGAGTGTTCACTGAATTGTGTTTAATGCCTTGCTTGTTCTTTGACTATTTGTGTTTATTGTCTTGCTTGTTCCTTGACTATTTGCATCTATTGTATTGTTAGACTCTCAACCTAGAACTGACCTTAATACATACATGTAATTAAAATGGTATAAAAGAAAAAGGGAGGAGGGGGGATGGGGTATGGGGTTCTAGGGAGGGGAAATGTGGAAAAGAGATGACATCTGAAATGTAAATAAATAAAATATCCAATAAAAAATTTAAATCTGAAAAAAGTAAATGAACAAATACAAAAGGAATTGATATTTGGGACTGTGGAGAGCCTTTGGGGCTGCTTGGCAGGAATTCGACATTGACCAAGGACAAGGGGGCTTTAGGCAGGAATCTGACTTTGGGACATGACAAGGAAGTAAGTTCAGGCAGGAGTCTATTTTTAGGCTAAAACAGAGAAGTAATTTCAGTCAGGAATCCAAGTCTTCGGCTAAAACAAAGAAGTAAGCCTCAGGCTTGAATATGACTGTAGGCTATGACAGGGAAGTAGGCTCAGATACCTTGTCATCCTGATGAGCCCTTAGAAACAAGGATCATGAGAGTGATCACAGGTTGATCACAGGACTCTGTGTATTGCCTTGTTTGTTCCTTGACTGTTTGTTTCTATCGTATTGTTGGTTCCTCAACCTAGAACTGACCTAAATACTTGCATGTAATTAAGAAGGTTTAAAAGAAAACTTTGAATTAAACAAACCAGCCTTCAGCCTCAGAACTTGCTGGGGACATGCTGCAATTTTGTCTAACTGTCTCTTCTCTTTTAATCCTCACTCCTGCGCTGTTGACTGACTGAGTGGACTTGATCATGGGACCTCATGAATCTGGAAAAAGACATGGTCAATAAGACAAATTGGCAACCTACACACAGGGAAAACTCTTCACTAACCTCACATCCTATAAAGGGCTAATGTAAAAAATATATATAAAACTCAAGAAGTGAACTATCATAAAAGCAAACAACCCTATCAAAAATGTGGTATAGAAATAAATAGAGAATTCACAACAGAGGATTCTTGAATGGGTGGGAAGTATCTAAGGAAATGTTTGAACTTTTCAGTGATCAGGGAAATGCAAATCAAAACAACCCTGGGATTCTACCTTACACCAATCAGAATGGCTAAGATCAAAACCTCAGGTGACAGCATATGTTGGGGAGGATATAGTAAAAGAGGAACATTCCTCAATTGCTGGTAAGTTTGCAAACTGGTACAACTACTCTGCAAATCAATCTTGAGGTTTCTCAGAAAATTGGAAATAGATTTACCTGAAAACACAGCAATCAGAAATACCTCTCTTGAGAATATACCCAAAAGATGAGCAACCATGACACAGGGGCACATGTTCTGCTATGTTCATAGTGGCCTTGTTTGTGATAGCCAGAAGCTCGATCCAACCCAGATGTTCCACAACAGAAGAATGGATACAGAAAATGTAGTTCATTTTCACAATGGAATACCATTCAGCTATTAAGAATGAGGGCATCATGAGTTTTGCAGTCAAATGGATATGAGTAGAAAATACAATCCTGAGTGAGGTAACTCAAACCAAAAAAGACATACATGGTGTGTTCTCACTAATAAGTGGATTTTTGCTAAAAAAAAGTACAGAATACCCAATATACAGTCCACAGAACTCAAAAAATGTCAGCAAGCTGAAGGGACCAAGTGAGGACATCTTAATCCCACTTAGAAGACAAAAAAAATGCAATCATAAGGGGGAAGGGAGGGACGGACCTAGGTATGAAAGGTGACAAGGGGGTGAAGAGGGGAACATGATCTGGTATTGGGTGGTAGAAAAGGATTGAAGCCTTGAGGTGAAGCAGTAAGAATGGAAACAGGCAACTTCAAGAGGTAGGAGATGGGGGGCCCTCCATAAACTACCAGAGACCTGGGAGGTGAGAGACTCAGTCCTCAAAGTGAGGGACCTTAGAGACAGGGCCCAGGGGAGGAGATATAGGTTGGCGAACACTCAGAGGGTGGACTTGGAGGCAGATAAAATCTGAAGTTTAAAAAAAAGAGATTAAATAATTTTTTTAAAAAATATATATATTTTTTTTATCGATGTGTGTGTATCACCTGCATGTACTTCTGGGCAACAGAAGCTTGGCTGTTACCTGCTAATATCAGAAGAAGGACTCAGATACTCTGGAACTGAAATTACAAATTATTGTGAGCTAAAATCTGAGTTCTGGAAAGCTGGATCATCTTGTGGTACAGCCAGTGCTCTTAGCTCCTTATGACTGCACTTAAACCCTATGAAGACACTAGTCATATTAGCTAAAGGCCCATCCTGTGGGAAGCAGCTCCACCGGTGCCATTACAAGATGGTGCTTGGCAAAAGGCCAGCCAGGATGACTGGGTACTGCTTGAGAGAAAAACAACTCCATATATGGAAAGCTTGCGCTAAGAGGTGTGGTTGCCTGATCATCCCGCCTCACGTCATACGGAGTGACCAATTACCAGTGTTCTCCTGGCAGTTACTGATAGGATCAAGGCAAAGCTTTAAGGGGCTGCAGGTGGTGATGTGGGTGGCTGCTGGCAGCACGAAAGAAGCTTACAATACAAGGGTTGCTGAATAAACCTCTCGAAGAAGAACACTATTGTCATTGCCTTATTCCACTGGTTGGACGCTGGGGAGCAACACCATCCCAGGGACTCGTGTTTACTATATCACACTTTGATAACATGACTTCAGTCATGATACAGTCTAAGGTGCCAGGAGTTAGGGCCTGAGCACTCACCACTTCTTGATGTACTTTTGATAGTTCTTAATTTTAATTTTTACATTGAAGATGATTATAAAATACCTGGCCCACAGTAGTCACTAAATGTATGTTGATATATCTGTCACTGTGCATTGTAGAAAGATTCTATGATAACTGTTTTATGTTTCTTTCATTCATTGTGAGTGGTATAGTTATTGATTATAAAGTTGTCAGACAACATCGGGCACATTCAGGGAGGTATGGCTGTACTCAAGATACAACTCTCAGACCACACGAAGCACAAGAAGAAGGAAGACCAAAGTGAGGGGTGTTAGTAATCTGTTAAACTCCACCTCCAGAGTCACCTGGCAACAGCCAGGTACGCTCTGCCCCAGAGTTACCTGGCAACAGGCAGGTAACCCTGCCCACTGTAGGAAGCCGCGGCGGGTGCTGGCAAAATCCACCATTGGAACATGGCGCTGGCATCCGGTGCTCTTCCTAGTAAACAAGTAAACTGCGCATGTGCTATGGTAAAAGCGCGCCAAAAGTCATAGCCCATCCCAGGGTGTTTTGGCAGGCGACGAGTAGCAGCCAATCAAAGGTGAGCACACCGCTCTAAGGGTATATAAGCAGTGCTTTTCCAGGGCCTGGGGTCTTCCACCATTTTGTTTTTGGAATAAACGTTTTCCTGCGGAAGGATCCTGATATGTGTCCGCGTGTCTTCCTTGCTGGCGAGGTGGTCGCGCGTCACAGCCCACTATAAAAGGGGCTGCTTGGGCCCTCCTCTCTCTCTTGCTCCTCAACCCTGAGCACCTGCAGGTTGTCCTCTCCCCTCCCCCCTTCTCTTCCCCCTCTCTCCACGTGGTCATGGCTGGCCTCTATCCTCTACTCCTCTCTTCCTCTTCTCTTCACTTGCCATCTTTCCATTCCTCTCTTCCACTCCCTTCCCCAAATAAACCCCTTCCCTTGGAACCGGATCGGACCGGCTTTGGTGTTGTCTGTCCAAACTGCGCTCGAATTCTAACAAGGGTGCTTAGGTCCTTCTTAGAAGGAGTAACAAAATACTCGTGGGAGGAAATACAGAGACAAAGTGTAGAGCAGAGACTGAGGAGAGGACTTCTGGAGACTGCTCCACCTGGGGATAAATCCCATGTGCAGTCACCAAATGCAGACACAGTTGTGGATCCCAGGAAGTGCATGCTGACAGGAGCCTGATACATCTGTCTCCTTAGAGGTCTGCCAGAGACTGACATATACAGAGGTGAATTCTCACAGCCAACCATTGAACTGATCATGGGGTTCCCAATGGAGGAGTTAGAGAGAGGACTGAAGGAGCTGAAGGGGTTTGTGGCCCCAATGAGGAGAGCAGCAATATCATCCAATCAGAGCTCCCAGCGTCTAAACAGCCAGCCTGGGAACATGGAGAAACCCATGGCTCCCGCTGTATATGTAGGGGATGATGGTCTTGTCAGGCATGAATGAGAAGAGAGGCCCTTGGTCCTCTGAAGGCTGGATGACCCAGGGCAGGGAGGAGGCTGGGTGGAAGCACACCCTCATAGAAGCAGGAGGAGGGAGGATGGGATAGGGGGGTTCTGTGGGTGGGAAATGGGGAAAGGGAATAAAGTCTGAAATGTAAATAAATAAAATATCCAATAAAAATATAAAGTTGTCAGAATGTTATTTGATAATCATAATTAGTAGACTCTTAATACAGGATTTTCCCATTGTAATTAATATATTGCTGCCAAATAGTCTCTTTTACACCCTAGGCTTAAAACTCTTTAATTTCTAGTTTACCAGAATACTCCATGAGTCAAAGGAGCCAACTCTTTAAGTGCTGACCAGAAACATTTCTCAGTTTAGCAACTTTCGGTGGAGAAAAGTAAAAGTTCTTGAGAAGCAAAATCATAATGGATAGGACTTTCTTGCATATATCATAGTCTTCCCATGACTCTGTTTTATTCATCTTAGGTTGGCTCCTGCTTAAAAAGAAGAAAAGAAAATACTTTTATTTCTTTGTTTGGTTTTATCCTCCATTTAGTCTGAAAGTATATACACCTTTGTTATTTTATTAAGAGAAATGAACTTTTGATACTCAACTTAGGAGCAAAGTGAAGGAGTAGATATTGAATTTAATTAACCTCGATATTTTTTCATTGTAAAGGAGAAATAAAAAAAACTTTGACAAGCCAGACAAGATACTATGAAAATAATCTTACATTACTTATACCAGATTGCATAATATCAGGACATTTGATCAGATATGATGCTCTGAGATTTATTTCAATCTCATTTGACTTCTCTAGTGCTAATAAGTGATCCCTTAAAGAGAATGTCTATGTTTTTTAATTTTCTTTGTTTTGTTATCAAAGGAATTATTATCATTATTGTTTTTAGAAAAGTCCCTAATAATACTCAACAAAATATTCAGGGTACCTGGATACTCTTTACGTATTTGTATAAAGAAAATAGATAAAACAATCCAAGAAGAAAGCCTAATTTAGTGGGCTTAACTGATAAATTAATATACTCTACTTATATCTTTTAGCTTTCTATGTTAGATCAAAGAGCTCATTATTGTAAATACTATGTTGTTCTCACAATGATACCAATCATTGTCACTAACTGTAAAGAAATGCTTATTAACGGCAAAGATTGATTTAGGACAATATATTCATCTTAAAGGATGATTGTATTAACTACAGCGTATAGTGTTCTGCAATCAGTGATTGTTTAAAAAATGAAGGTATACAACTTTCCCATGAAAGTACAATACAAATGGCTTCTGTGACAACTGTGATCATCTGCTCAGCTCATATGTTTAAAATTGTGTTTAATTATTTTTATTTATTTTTAACATGGATGGGGAGTTCCTGTAAAATTAAATGCCAGGATCTTTTTGCAGTGTAGGATAGAGTAATTTCTGTTTTCACATTATTTGAATAAATAGATTACATTGAAGTTAACAGTTGCAGGTGTTCCTGGCAGATTCTGACCTTCGACCTAAACGTTTCTTTTATGCTTTTTTCCCCCTTGCTGTTCTTTTATCTTTCCAAGTGGTGCAATTCTCAAATACTGCTTTGTGATGTTTAATTCATGTCTTTTTAGTCAATATATTTCTTCTATGTAATAGCACAGTATTCAGTCCTGACATTTCATATTTACTAAAATGAATAAGCACAAGTAATTAGTCTCTTAAACCATAATGTATAATATTATTAGTAAATGAAAAGCACAACTGAATTCAGCTTTAAATATTCTTTTTTTTGATTTTATTGAAAATAGATATTTTTCTCACATGATATATTCTGATGACAGCTTCCTATCCCTCCAATTTGTTACTCCCCTTTTACCCCCTCATTTGAAAACAAACTAACTTCTAGTGGATATTTAAAATAAGGTAAAACAAATTTCTCACATCAATATTGAACAAAACAAACCAACAGAAGGAAAATAGCCCAAAAGAGGGCACAAGAAACACTCAGAAATCTCATGAAAGCTATAATGTAGATACCTAAAAGAAGCTGAAAACATAAACATATCTTCACTAGTATAGAATATATACCTTTGAACAGTAGCTTTATATGGTTCCAACAGTACTTTTGTTACTGTTGGTGCAGCTTTTATTTCTTTAGTATATAAGAGAAAAGTATTACAGTGATAATTTATGTACAATTCATTTTATAGCTTAACATTTGTGATTGGTATTTCTAATGAGATGGATTACAGGGAACTTTCTGTAGGTTAACTACTCAGGCTTTACCTCTGTATACAAACTGTACACATAAAGATTAAAATGCAAATAAATGGCAATGGTGCACCCCATTAACCCCTTTAACACTTCAGAGGCAGAGGCAGGTGGATCTCTTTGAGTTTGAGACTAGCCAGAATTTCAGGACCACCACAGCTACACAATTAGACCCTGTTCTGGGAATAACACAACTGAAACTGAACAAAAAAAATGGAGCCAAATAACCCCATTAAAGACAATTAACAATTCCAACCTATTTTCACTAATTATGCAACTTTTTAACCATATTGGATTCACCGAATAAATCATTCCTTGGCTTCATGTAGACATAATTATGCTATATTGTCATGAGGAAAGAAGATAATTTTACTAGCTTCATTCACTATCCTCTATAGTAAACATCTCTCATTTGGGCTGTATAAGAGATATTTTTCTCTTATATATCCTGGAGATTTCAAAATACTGGAATACTCAACTGTCACAATGTTATTTCCATTCACACTCTTCACTATCATGATTCTCACTGCCAAGTTTAGATTAGCAATCCTCTGCAGAATTATTTTTTCATTTTTTTTGTAATTTAAAGAGACATATTTCCACGTCTACTTTTCATTTCAGAACATGGGAATGTGACCAAGAGAGATTTAGTATCCTTAGTCAATATATGGTACAAATATTGTTCACTTCAAGTATGTTACAATGTGAATATTCAGTCTAAAAGATACTCCTGTTATTCTGAGATGGTACAGAACAGAGATAAATATATTTTAATATTTTAAATATACTTTTGGTTGTGAGCCTAGTCTTTAATGGCTGAGCCATTTCTCCAGCTTCAATGTTTTTCTAAATGCATGATTTCATATATTAAATATAGTAGAATTGTAATTGAATAATAATAAAGATATTGGCATAGCATGTAAAAGTTTTTTAGTTTTATTTTTGATATTTATATTTATTTTATTTTATTTTATTTTAATATACCTACATTTCTCCCTTCCTTTTCCATCCAGCTAAGCCCTTCCTTATAACACTCCCTGTGCACTTCCAAATTTATGACCTCTTTATTTTAACTCATTGATTTTGCATAGGTTTTTAAATGATTTCAGTATCATATGTTATTACTGAAATAATTAAATATCTTTAGTATGATAGTGATTTAGTTGAAAATGTAGAATGAGCAAGGGTCAATATAATTACTAGTATTAAGAGGTCTAAAGGAAATAGTGCTATTTATCATTGGGAAATCACAAGGTGTTTATAAATCATAAATACATAACATAGCATAATACTACAACACAGAGGATTTAGATTAAGCAGGTGTTTAAATGTAAAATTCTGTAGCCTTTCTCTGAATCCATTTCCTTGTCTGAAATTAAGACAAAATGTTGACACACATAATTACAAATGATGGTTTAAAATAGATTGTTTTTATTAGGGAATTATGCATTATGTAATAATTTACACATAATATGATCCAAGTCAACATCTCAAGAAGCATTCCAAACTATTACAGGAAGCACAATTTTTCTCTACTTGTTTTCTAGAGATTTGGGTCAATTTGAAGATTTATTTTATAAAGTACAATGTAATAGAGGGCTTCTAATAGTGCCTAACCCATTGCTTTTAGTGAAAGGTTTATTTATGTTGTGTTAGTTATTGTAATGTGTTTTAAACCTTACAGCTGTTCACTAGTATTTGGAGTCTTTCCATTCCAATTCATACAGAATGGTGACAGTGTTCTATTGTTTGCAGCACCTAACAACCTTCCATGATTTTTCTATTAAGGAACAGAAAATACCTTAAGGCTAATGTATTTTGGAATTTCAACCATCTTTCTGAGAACTTGTATTCTAAAGTATTAACCAGAACTGTAGTAGATATTTGTGGCATTCACACTATAATTACCATATAAGTGTGTATATATGTATGTACCTAGATAGACTAGTTTAAGTATATACATATATAGCTTATATAAAGCATATAATAAACACGTACATGTAGGATGTTATATATACTACACTGCATAACTATGTCAGAAAATTGTCAAGTGTATCTTTTGTCTTAATTAATTTCAGAATGGAGTTGTCATAACTTATACATCAGATGCATAATGCCATATGTGTGTAAAAACCCTAGTAAATGTTAATCAAATAAAGAACTTATCCCAGTGTTTTAGATCTATAGGAGACTGTAGTTTCCTTTTAGTAATTCATCGTAATTCATCAGAGAATTACATATCTCCAAAATCTTTCTCTCAGTACTAATTTTTATAGCATCCAGGTGTCCAAAACTGAAATCTAAAGGCAATGCATGATAACCCTTCCCCACATTACCTTTTACAATGTTTCAGAGCTATGTCTTTTATTTTGGGTCTTGGAAATCTCTCTCAAATCTGTTCTCTCTGTATAGTATTCTTAAATTCCTTTTAGTTTTGGATGTCACAATTTCTTTCATTGATAACTGATCTATCTTCCTAATTCTCTTTATTTTTAGTATTGACCTTCTCCAATATAATTTGACCTCTTTATCTAAAATGGACTTTTTATAAATCAAGTAAACTCATATCATCTGCTAAAAATCAGTTTCATTGCTTTCTTTATCAATTTCAGTTTTTCTTAACATGGCAAACTAGGTTTTTCATACTCCTCTCTCTCTCCTTCCCCCCTCTGGCTCTCTGTGTGCATGTGTTTCAGTCACATTCAATTATTCACCATTTAAAAAAATAAACTGTATTTTTCATGATATGTTTACTCTCACTTTTATGTTAGCTCAGAATATTCTTATTTCTGGTCCTCGTTTTCTTATCCAAATTCCACCTGTGCTTTGAGTCTTAGGTTAGAAGCTCATCCCTGCTGGGATGCTGGCACACCCCTCCCCAACTGCTCCTACATAGGACCACCTGCTTCCCTTCACAGAATATGAAAACATGCAGCATACTGACTGTTGTCAGACATGGCATGGATTTTCTGATCTGCTCTGCACGCTAGTGAAGGAATGACCTTGGGAAGGTTGCATGATAATAACAGTATTCAGTTATATTGCTAAGACTAAGTACGTTTAGTATAGTACATGGAATAAGGTGCTTAATACCTCACTTAGAAAGTCTGTTTTCTAGATTCCTGAATGAGCCACTCCACTTTCAGGTTTGTGAAATATATCTCTTCTATAGTATTCACATTTAAAATGATTGAAAGGAGCCCTATTTGTGGTCACAAACACATACTCTGGTTTTCCTAATACAACAATCATTTTCATCCGATTCTTTTGGAAATGTGTAAAACTGAACTAACATTGAACAAATAAAAATTGATAATATATAATTTGGATTTAATTCTTAATATTTGGAAGCTCAGATCATTGTGCTTCTTTTTTTTTTACTTTTTTATTTTTTATTAATTATTCCATTCGTTTATACCTCAAATGATATCCCACTTCCCTGTTACCCCTCCAAAAGACCCCTATCCCACAACTTCCCTCTCCTCCCTCCCCTTTGTCTCTATGAGGGTGCTCCCCCAACCACCCACCCACCCACCCTCTTTTGCCTCACCCTTCCAGCATCCACCAATGCTGGGTCATCAAACCTCTAAAGGACCAAGGTCCTCCCCTCCCATTGATGTAAGACAAGGCCATCTATGTATTTGGAGCCATGGATCCATCCCTGTACACTCCTTTTTTGGTGGTCTAATCCCTGGGAGTCCTGTGTGGTCCAGCTAGCTGATGTTGTTCTTTCTATGGGGTTGCAATTCCTCTAAGCCCCTCCAGTCCTTCTGCCAGCTTCCCTACCAGGGTCTCTGAGCTCAGTCTGACGATTGGCTTCAAGCATACACATTTGCATTGGTCAGTTGTTGGTTGAACCTGCCAAGGAACAGCTACACCAGGTTCCTGTCAGCAAGTGCCCCTTGGCAACAGCAACAGTGTCCAGTGTTGGGGTTTGATTTCTGCAGACAGGATGGATTCCCATGTGGGGCAATCCCTGGATGGTCCTTTCTTCAGTCTCTGCTCTATTTTTTTTTTTGTCTCTGACTTTTTTTTTTTTGCACAGGAACATTTCTGGGTTAAAAAACTTTGATATGTGTGTGTGTGGCGACCATTCCTCAACTGGGGGCCTCTACAGGTTCTATCTCCCCTTCTGTGCTAAAATTCTCCCCACTGGGTCCTAGGAACCTCTCATTTCCCTGCTGTCTGTGACCCTCTAGTGGCTATCCCCAGTTCCTCATCCCCACCTGCTACATATTTTTATTTGATTTGCTGACTCTCTGTACCTCTCTCCTGTCCCCTCCAGTACCTGATACTGCCCCATGCCCCCTTATTTCCTCCCCCTCCTCTCTTCCTCGCAGGTCCCTCCTCCTTCCACCTCCCTCAATTATCCTGTTCCCCCCTCAATACAGGACTGAAGTATCCACACCCTGTTCTTCCTTGTAAGCACCATATGGTCTGCGGGTTTTATCATAGGCACTGCGAATTTTTGGGCTAACATCCACTTATTAGTGAGTACATACAATGTGTTCTCTTGTGTCTGGGTTACCTCATTCAGGATGATATTCTCTAGTTACATCCACTTGCCTTCAAATTTTATGAACTCATTGTTTTTAGTAGCTGAATATTACTTCATTAGGTAAATGCACCACATTTTCTGTATCCATTTTAATTGTGTCTCTTAATTGTAGAAGATGTCATTTCTTATTTATGGGTACTATTAAGATATCATTGTCTGACATCAATGGGAGGGGATTCCCTTGTTCCTGTGAAGTTTTGATGCCCAGCTTAGAAAGACGTTGAAGTTGTGGGGCGGGAATGGGTGGGTGGGTTGGGGAGCACACTCATAGAGAGAAAGAGAAGGGAAGAGAGGGCATATGTGGCATGAGTCTTTATGGAGAGGTAACCGGAAAGTGGGATATCATTTGAGATGTAAATGAGTGGTATGATTTTAAAATGGAAAAAATATATTCATGTCATTAAAATACTATGTCAAGTGATTGTCTTGATGAACTTCATAGGTCACCTGTACTTTACAAAATATTATGCTTAAGTAATTCCATACAAACTCCTTTGGAAACCATCTCTAATACTCAGGGGAAGTACAGAATAGAGTCAGAAATTTTGTCCATACAATTTTAGATGGAAGTATATTTATTGTAAGTGCACTTCTTTTTGCCAAATGATTAACATATCTCTTCCATGTAACTATAACTGAAAAAGTTATAAAGTACTTTACTCAACCTTCAGAACAGCACATCATATTAATTCTTTCTCTAATCATCCAAAATTGCTTTTCTATATATGGTTATTTGGTTTGATACTGAAGAACTTGAGTCTTGAATAATATTACTACATTTTATATAATTTAATAGTTTTTTGTTCTTGATAGTTATTAATAAATAATCCATCATAATTGAAATGGGACTAATAGAATATGATAGAATGTATATGAGTACACTGCAGCTGTCTTCAGACACACAAGGAGAGGGCATCAGATCCTGTTACAGATGGCTGTGAGCCACGATGTGGTTGCTGGGAATTGAACTCAGGACCTCTGGAAAAACAATCAGTACTCTTAACTGCTAAGCAATCTCTTCAGCTACTTATCATAAGTTTTTACACTATGTTTTGTCTAATGTACATATAGTTACCCCAGCACTCTCTTGCCTAAGAGATGCATGGAATATTTTTCCTATCTTCTTTATTTCCACATTAAGTGTCTCATTATATTTAAAGTGAAATTGTTGTCCATAATATATAATTTTGGCTCCTTATCTTACTCAGTTTCTGTGATTAGATAGTATAGCCAATTTATATTTAACAAAATAAATTTTAAGTAAAGACATTTTATTGTATTTTGATAATTTAAGCCTATTTTGTAATTCTTTCGTATTTCTTTACATATAATCTTTGCTGTGGTTTGATTATCTTTGTTTTTTTTTTATTTTTTACTGTTTTGCTAACCTTTCATGTATCTATTATACATTTTCTCTTTTGAATTTGTTTACTTTTACATAATTTAATTACATTTGAAAACTCTATGTATCTCCCCAACCAGAATGCAATTTATGTTGTTCATGTTTGTTTTTATACCGTGCTTTAATTAACTTTTGTGATTATCATTACACTTAATAATTTTTATTAAATAATTTTATTTATTTGCAAAAAAGAGAAAGTGACAGAATGAGGTTATCAAAGGACTACCTTTAAAGTTCCCCTAAACAGGGTAAATGTTCTCTCATCATTTTTTTGAGTTTTTCATACAATGTTTAACACAAATGTGAAGAAATCTGATAAAAGAAATGTCCCCTATTAAGAATATGTAATGCGGTCTTTATCTACAGCTTTGGAATCAACAAAAGGAAAGCAATGAATTCCTTAATCTAAACATGGATAAGGCGCTATTTTGCCTCTATTTTTGTGTTATATCTTTTCAATCTCATATAGTACAATGTTAATGATAGAAAACAAACTATTAGATATACACAGTTATTCTACTTAGATGCAAAGGTAAATACCAGCCCTACTGCTATATCCTTAGTAAAAGAGTCATCCCTGCAGACATGGGGATTATAAAGTGACCAAGAATAAAATCTTTGTAGTTACCCCCTAACATCTCCTCCATCCACTCATCAAGTATGTGTAAAAGGTGAGAATTGTAGCTATTTCCAACATATGATCTCCTTACTGTTATTTTTCTGTCAAGACATAATTGTCCTTAAATTTTATTTTATATTATTTACTGTAAAATAATACTTTTAAGATTACTACTAAACCACCTACATCATATAATTCAGATAAAAACATTGCAAAATTTTGCAAACTTGTTTTATTCCATGGAAATAATTATTGTGAAAAAGCATAGACCCTCTGCCATTCATTAAGTTTCACAAATGAAGTGAACTGTGCTTTAGAAATATTTCTACCTTTTACCCTCAGGTTTTAAAATATGCAGTAATTATAACTTTCCAATAGGTGGCAATATAAGATAAGGAAGATGATTAACAACAACAACAACAATAACAAAATGTGAAATAGGCCTTTGGAAAATAACCTAGGTAAGGCAAATTCAGAAATAAAGAATGTAGAAATTGCATTTAATCTTAACTTCCTAGTTAGATAACCCAAAATTCTAGTTTTTTCCCAGAAAAACATTCTGAGATATGAAGATAAACATGATTTTTTACAATTAGTAATAGTACTAGCTAGTCAGTTCTTCATTCTATTACAATTGAAATTTGTACCAAAGGTTGTATTGTTTAAATCTTTGTGTGGAATTTCATCCATTTAGAACATGTTAGGCTTTTGAAAATGTAGCAGAATAAAATGAAAACACATGCAAAGATGAAGTTGGCAGCTTTGACACCCAAAGAAATGACTTTTAAGCTAATAAACGCAGAGAAGTGTTACTTAACTAATCATTTCAGTAGAATATATCGTCGTTTCATGTGTCGTTTGAAAAATGTGGGCACAGTTTGCCTTTGGTTTATATTTCACTTTATTCTCCCTTGTCCATGTATTTGGTATTTACTACTAAGTGTCCAATAAGCAGACATATTTTTGGATGAATTTCAAGATATTTCAAAGAAATAGAAAATAAATAAAGTGAAGTGTCTACATGTATTTGAAGTTCACTTCCAGCCTGCATTTTTAACAATAATGCCATTTAATTGAAAAGAATTCTAACAAAACATATTTCACGCAGGCAGTTAGATACCAACAATGAAAAGCATTCATTTCTGTCAAATATTAATAAAAAGAAAGCCTTAGCTTAAATGGTACTTTGTAGTTCTTACTTTGTGATCTTGTGACTGTAAGAAAGTCATCTTCCTTTCCTTGCTATGACTTTTCAAATAGCTGTTTTCTTTCTTGCTTGTTTTCTTTTTTCCCTTGTGGTTTATTGAAAAATATGGGCATGAAGAAGAAAAATAGTTTAAAACAATGTAAATAATTGTTTAACAATATTAATCTTTAAAAAATTGACCCAGTACATTTTTTTAATAAAAAGGCATAGTTAAAACCAGCATTTTATCTAGTTTTGGAAAGACATATCAGAATGTAAAGGCCTCCTATGGTTTTATATTCTCAATTCTTTAGGCACTTGGTCTTGCGAGATTACTCCCTTGGAAGATTGAATTGAGGTGAAGTGGGGCGACTATTTTAGTTGATTCTTTACATCTCAAGGCATTAATCCTCAGAGGTCCTATTCTGTTCCAATAGCCTCAAAGAAAAGAGAAGAGACTCCTGTATAAATGGCTTTCATTGCCTATCCCTTTTCTACCTGTCCTACTACAAACAGTTTATTGGAGGTAGCTTTTGTTTTTGTTTATTTGTTCTTCAAGATTATATTTGGTATATTTTTCTCTTATGTTTTTTGAAATATTATTTGTCTGTACCATATATTACGATGTATAACATAAAAGTAACCTGATGTATTCAAGTATAAATGATGAACTATTTCTAATTCCCAATTGTAACTGTATTTTGTTGAAAAGAGCTATTGTTATACAAATGTTCCCTTTCTAGCTGAGGTAGAAATCACAATAAACATAATTAGCCCTCAATAGAAATGCATAAAATGCTGTGGTGGGACAAAAATGTAAGTGGGCAAAAGTGAGTTTGTTAAAATTGATCTTTTCAGTGTCTTCTTTTTAGTACCTTATTTCCATGTAAGAAATCAAAGATAATAGTGCGAAAGTGCATGGATTTTCTAATCAGATAAACTTGCACTGGATTTCTGGACTCTAATAAAACTCTGACCATTTACTATTCTGTGTTTTTGAGTAATTCACAAACTTCAATCACTTTGCTTGTAAAATAAAAATATTGTTAACTAGATAATTGGCCTCTCTCTCTCTCTCTCTCTCTCTCTCTCTTTCCTTTTTCTGTCATCCTTTCTTTTCTTCTTTGGTTCTTTTCTTTTCTTTTCTTTTCTTTCTTTCTGTCTTTTCTTCTCTTTGTCTTTTGCCACTCACTTTGTTCCAGTCTTTAGACTCAAACGGAAAACCTTAGACATACTAGAAAGCTAGCTACCACTGAGACATGGATACCTACATAACATATACAGTTATCATGATGACTATAAATTTCCCCAAATGCCTACCACAGAGTTTGGTGTACAACTGTTCAATAAATGTCATTTCATTTTCCTAATTACTCATACTTTCTGTCAAAATAATTTTATGACCTATACATGTTTTTACACATATGTATCAGTATACATATATGTGCTGTTATCATTAATAGCAGTATCATTACCATCAGAATATAGCTTGGGAATTAGAGAAACAATGAGATTAGCTGTATTGACTTGATTAAAAAAAAATGATCTAAGAGACAGAATTCATGGACATTCTTGAATTCCTGACATTCCCAAATCTATTGTTCTATGCTTTTAAATATCCAGTTAATGTTTTAACTATTAATGGTTATTCATGGGAACAGAAAATTGAATGATGACATATTACCAGGAAAACATTCTCTAATTTTCCATAAAATGCCTGTACATATCTATATTTATTTATATAGCAGTATTTCACAGACTTAAATTTATTTAAAGAAGCCATTCCAGTAATTTCTGACTTTGATAAGGAACTATAAACTTAACTTGAAGCATTGAAAGATCAAATTAAGTCAGAATATCCTTAATGGTTTTTGGCTTGACTCTACTGCTAACATCTTTTAGCCCAGTAACTTAATGCATGTTCCTTGCGTAAGTTTAATGAGGACAGACTTATGTAAACTAAGATTACATCACATTTGTTTACTGAAGTGTAAGGTACCCATTAGGCAAAACAATCTAATTTAGAAAATGTTGAAAGATCCAAAGATTAGGACTGAAAATAAACATGAATCAGTATTTTCTAATACAAACATTTCTTTTTATAGAACTGAAAGACATATTTAGTACTCAATCCACAACATTTTAATAGAATAGCCAAGATTTTAAATAAATGCAGTAAAATGGACTGTATCATTAAAGAAGACATAATTGTTGAATGAATAACATTTATATACTTTTAAATCAATATTTGTATGAAAAAAACAAACTACTTCACACAAAAAGAACAAATAAGTAGCTCAAGATCTTGAACCATACAAATGATTTTATATTGTAATTTTATACTATATAATACTTTCAGAAATATCAATTCTAGTAAGAAATCCTAGAGACAAAATGGCTGAAGCAACTGTATATTGTTGGGTTAAAAGAGCAAATATTTGCATATTTAGTGTGCAGTTGCAAATATAAATTACATATTTATATATACATCTTTTCTAATGCACAGGATCAAATTCTAGTTAAGGGAGTTTTAGCAAACTATCACAGAAGGTTTCTCTTCAAGAGAGTTAGTCAGGTAACAACTATTCTAGTTTTTCATCTTTCTCCTAGTAATTTTTCTTTTTTCAATTTGTTCCAAATTTCCAACACTGAAGACACCTTCCACTACACTTTACCTTCTCCCTTAGGTCCAGAAAACAAAGAAATCCCCAAATGATTCAATATAGTCACTGTTTCTCAGAGTGTAAGGCCATCTGCTTTGGTGCCTGTGTGAGTTGACAGTGATTAACTAGTCCTAGCAACAGTTTTGTTCCCATTTAATGTACAGATTTCTGTGTTTGCTTATAGTATCTAAGGGAAATATTTCCTTCAATGAAAGGAGAAAATATTTCCAGAATACATAAAACATTCCTGTAGAAGATGTAATTTTAACTCTCATGCTTTTAATACTAAGTTATCAGTTGTGATTAAAATAACCAATGTATAGATCCATGTTGCAAATACATGTATTTCTTCCCTTATCAAAAGATGATCATCATATTCTAAATAACAACAAAACCATGTCTCAGAACACTGTATGTCCCATAGTTTCATGAGTACATGAGGATGAGAAATATTGAAAGAAAATTACTGCTTGATTACCAGAAAAAATCTGTGAAATTTTAGAATTTTGTCTTCGTTTGTAAATCCTCTCTTGAAGAGTAAACATTTTTTCCAATCAACAGTCACTATCCCTGACCTTAAGCTGTACTACAGAGCAATAGTGACACAAACTGCATAGTATTGGTATAGTAACAGACAAGTTAATCAATGGAATAGAATCAAAGAATTAAACCCACATACGTGTGGATGCTTGATTTTGAGAAAAGAGGTCAGAATATACAATGGAAACAAGAAAGCATCTTCAACAATTGGTGTTGGATGCCTGTATGTAGAAAATGCAAACACCTGCAGACGGAGCTAATGTGGGAGGAGTTAGGAGAGGAAGAGGAAGAGTAAGGAGGAAATGAGGAAAAGGAAAAGAAGGAGCTAAGAGAGGAAAGAGAGAGAGAGAGAGAGGATATGGAGGCAGATGTTCATGTGTCTGTAGCAATCAAAGGTAGTTGGTATATCTAGGTTGGGTTTGGATTATATTTCTGATTGTATGGATATCTTGTTACTGATCATTACCAAATATATAAGACTTTGATTAATCTTTAAACATTAGAGTCTCATCTTTCTACTGGGCCCACGTAGATGGTGGGATGGTCTGGGCAATGTCCAGCCTTGTGGGGATATCATGGAAAATTGGTAGAGACATCTCCCATACTGATGTCTCATGGGTAGCAAGACTGGTGTTTCTGGCTGGTCAGTTCTAGCTGCTGCAAGCATGTGGCCTCAGGCCATGGAACATGGTGGCTGAGCTAGCCCAAGCCGCTGCAGCTTAGACAGTTGGCATGACTGGAGGCCAATTTTAAATAACTATTTCTACAAACACCCATATTTATCACCTTACACTAAACTCAAGTATGAATGGTTCAAGGACATCAACATAAAAACAGATACACTAAATCTAAGAGAAATTGGGAAATAGCCTTGCAACCATGAACACATTAGAACAGGCAATAGTTTCCTGAATAGAACAGCAATTAATAAATAGGACCTCATGAAACTAAAGACCTTCTGTAAGACAAAGGATACTTTCAATAGAACAAAATGGCAGCCTCTACATCGGGAAAAGATCATCACTGACTCCACATCCAACAGAGGGCTTATATCCAAAATATATAAAGAACTCAATAAGTTAGATTCCTATGAATCAAAGAACACAATTAAAATGTGAGCTATAGAGCTAAACAGATAATTCTCAATAGTGGAATCTCAAATGACCAAGAAAGACGTAAACTTCAACACCCTTATTAACATATGTTTTTCTCAACCTGCTACAATAAGAGTTCAACATTCCCTCTAACCCACTGCCCATCAAAGACAGTGGGGGAAAAAAGTTACTAGGATACAGGCAAGTGGGTATGCTAAGAAATGTTTGTTTGTGGCAATTCTAATCTTTGTTCTCAGTCCAGTGCACTAGCAAAAACAAAACACAAATCAGCCTCTGCAGTCTAGTCTATTTGGCAGATGCCACACATGAATCAGCAAATCCAGAAGAAACCTCAAGTCCTGCCAACGAGTTGAAGTCTACAGAAGCATTAAGAACCAGCAGGAACCTCAGAAGAAGAACTTGTTAAGTTTTTCTCTATGAAGTCCCCACAAACAAAGCTCAACAATGCAATTAAGATGAACCAATACAAGTATGTCATTAGCAAAGAATAGTGAGCTACTATTGTTTGAGGGGGTCATATTTATATTCCTTTTAAACATTATGTGTCCTTTCATCTGTTTACTATACCAAAATATCTTTTTACCTGTGTCTGCTTCTGTGAAACAGTCTTTCATATGTCTGCTTTAACAAAGCACCTTTTTACCTGTGTGCCCCAGCAAAGTATCATTTGATATAACTAATTTCCAAAGAAACCAGAAGATTCCATTTCAACCCTTAGTTATCAGGGAAATACAAATCAAAACGATCCTGAGATTTCACCTTACACCAATAAGAATTTGTGAGCTCAAAAACTCAATCGACAGCACAGCACATGCTGTTAAGGATGTAAAGCAAGGGAAACACTCCGTCATTGCTGTTGGGATTGCAAACTTTTACAACCACTCTGAAAATCAATCTGCTGGTTTGTCAGAAAATTGGAAATAGTTTTACTGAAATCCTAGATGTACCACTACTTGGCATATACTCAAAGGATGCTCTACCATACTTCAATGATGCTCTATCATACTACAAGGACACACGCTCCACTATTTTCATAGTAGCTTTATTCCTAAGAGCTATAAAATGGAAACAACCCAGATGTCCTTCAACCTACAGAAAATGTGGTTCCTTTGCACAATGGAATACTATTCAGCTATTAAAAACAAATACATCATTAATTTTGCAGGCATATGGATGGAACAAGAAAATATCATCCTGAGTAAGGTAATCCAGATACCAATGGACATGTATGATATGTAATCACTGATAAGTTGATAGTAGCCATAAAATACAGAGTACCCATGATAGACCCCACAGACCCAAAGAAGTTAAACATAAGAAAGGACCATGTGAGGATGGTTGAATTTCACTTAGAATGGAGAACAAAAAGACATGGGAGGTAGAGACAGGGAGGTAACTGGGAGGAGAGGGAAAGGGGAATAGCAGCAGGGCTGTGTGTGAAGGGAGAGAAGAGAGAAGCCTAGAGGTCCAGGAGAATGAATAAAAATCTGTAGCTGCTCAAAGGGAGTGGGAGGGTGTGGGTACTTATTTAGGAAGTCCAGAGACTTGGGATGGAAGAATGTCACAGGAATTTAGCTGGGATGCCTAACAATGGGGATATTGAACCTGAAGATACCACCTTCTTTAGCAAGGCCTGACCATCAGTTGAGGGATAAAGACACCAATGCTCCCATAAAACTAAAAAAAATAACTATCTAAGAAAAATGCAGGGATAAAGATGGAACAGAGACTGAATAAATGGTCAACCAATAACTGGCTCACCTTGAGACCCATTCCATTGTCAAGCACCAATAGCTGACATTATTAAATGAAACTGTGTTATGCTTACAGACAGGAACTTAGCATAACTGTACTCTGTGAGGCTCTACACAGCAGCTGAGACAGATGTAGAAGTCAACAGCAAAACATTGGATGGAGCTCAGGGACTCTTATGGACGAGTTAGGGGAAGGACTGAAGGAACTGAAGAGAATGACAACCATAGAGAGTGACCAACAGTGTCAACTAACCTGAACCCCTGGGGCCTCTCAGAGATTGAGCCACTCACCAAGGAGCATTCATGGACTAGACCAAGGGCCCAGTCACGTAATGTTGCAGAGGGATGCCTTGTCTGGCCTCAGTGGGAGATATGTGTATAATCCTGTAGAGACTTGATGCCTCAGTGGAAGGGCTACAACCAGGAGGGACAACCCTCTCAGAGTTGAAGGGGGGGGGGATGAGGGGAGGGACCATCTGATTGGGGACTGGGAGGGATTACAATGTTGGAAAAATAAATAAATAAATAAATAATTTAAAAACCAAAAAAAAATTGCTCGATTACTATAAAGTACCTTGTGAAAAGTATATATTGCAGTATATACTGTCTTTTTTTTTTTAGTATATACTGTCTTAATAATGACAGTTCTGAAACAAGTTTTACTCTAAAATACCATATTTAACAACTCATTGATTTATTTATAATCATCTTATATTCTATTGTCATACATGCACAGATTATGTTTGTGGGTCTGGTTTGTTTATACCCCTTTTATGTATTTTAGTCCAAACTAAATTTTTGTTATCATAGAAGCTTTGGATAGAAAACAATCCCTGTCTAGAAGAAAAAGTAAGATTTGTCCATGCAAAAATTCATTGCATTCTAAAATGTTAGTGCCATTGAAGGATTAACTTGCTCAAGTGTTCTGAATCTTTCTGGATGTACCTGATTCTTGCTTGAGCTGATATTATATTACTTGTGTTTGTTTTATTGTCATGAACTTTAATTTCTATATTAGTCCTGGTTATTGCTGCTTTTAGCAACTGACATGTCTCCACAAATTAAGTCAATCAAGGTTGTACATTAAATGGCACCCATCATTGTATCTAATGGAAGCAAAGAGAGGAAAATTCAGATTTCTGCTAAGTGTATAAGGGGTATAGGTTGCAAAGAAGAGGTAAGAGATGGGGAGATAATATCAGAACTGACTGTAGAGAGATAATACAATGTTGATAAGACTTGCTGCAGTCTCAGAAAGTTCATGTTAGAGTGATGCCATTCACAAATTCTCTGTGTTCTCTAAGGAGAGTATTTCATTTAGCAATAATCACACCTCAGATAAACCTCATTGGCTATGATACTGCCAGTGTGCAAAGCTAAGGAGAGTATTTCATTAATACAATTGTAGGAACTCTAACTCTTCCTGCTTATTTTTTGATTGGTAAACAACTGCTAAATCTGTCCTAACTGTGTATTTTTCTTTGTTAGAGTAAGTTACATTATATTCTGACCTTTTAGAGAGGGAAGTTTCTCTTGATTTAGTACTGCTGTTCTGAGTCAATGAATTAGTGTCTAACTGTAGAGTATTTCTATTAACAGGCCCAGCAGAATAGCTTAATGGTACTTTTTTTTTTACCCTTTATTAATAATAAGAATGATATAATTTTGGCCTTAGCTATCCTTTGGTTTGTTTTTTATTTTACTCACAAACTGATGAGGTATCCCCCACCATATCTCAAACGTATGCCAGACTATTTACTAAAATGTTGAACCACTCTTTTTACTTTTTACTCATTCATTGCATAACTGAAAAATACACAAATAATCAAATTTTAATATTGTAGTCAGGAATAATGTCAGAAAAATACATTATTATACATATTAAATGCTTTAAATTCAAGAAAATATTGAGTCAGAAAAACTTGTAACTTCGAAGTTCTGTAAATTTTGTTGTGTAATTTCAAATATTTTCACAGGAAATTAAGTATAAAAAGGATAAAGTTTACTGAAAATATTTTATTCATCTCTAATATATTTAGTCTTTCTTCATATACTAGGAGTAAAATCATTTTAAAGATGGATATACTTGGTTTATAATGAAGATAACTTGAAGGAATAAGTTTTTATCACTTAAGGATGGATAATACATATACTTCTAAAAAGGTCATAAATTATATTTTTAAAGTTAAACAAATATCAGACAATTCTTTTGAGGTAGTGATAATGGGAAATCACATAGTCTCATGGAAATTATCAGTTTTCTAAAATATAATAATTTAATCATTAAAATAATGATTAATATAACTCACACATAAAAATATTTTATCTATGTAACAAAGTGTGTTCAATGTAATTTAATAGTGTTAGAATTTATCAAAAAATGATATTGACCCATCCAGTAGTTACCATTGCATGAATTAGTTGAAAAGCAGAGAAATCAGAAGGTACATTTTACCACATAAATTTTCATTTAGTATGGGAATACTATCAAGCAAATAGAAACAAAGAGAACCATAGAAAGGATCAACAACACCAAAAGCTGGTTATTTGAGAAAATCAAAAAGATAGACGAATCCCAACCCAAACTAACTAAAGGGCACAGAGACAGTTTCCAAATTTAATATGTGAAAAATGAAAAGGAATATATAACAACAGAAACTGAGGAAATTCGAGGAAATCATCAAAACCTACTACAAAGACCTATATTCAACAAACTGGAAAATCTAGAAGAAATGGATGAATTTCTAGATTGATAACATGTATCAACATTAAATCAAGAGCAAATAAACTGTCTAAATAGGCTCATATTCCCTCAGGAAATAGAAAATATTATTAAAAAAAACAAACCTCCCAATCAAAAAAAACAAAAAAACAAAACTCCAGTGCCAGATGGCTTTAGAGCAGAATTCTACCAGACGTTCAAGAAAAGGTAATAACAACATTCCTCAAACTATTCCATAAAATAGAAACAGAAAGAACACTACCAATTCATTCTATGAAGCCACAATTACTCTGATACTTAAATCACACAAAGACTCAACAAAGAAAAAGAACTTTAGACCAATTTTGCTTACGAATACCAATGCAGAAATACTCAATAAAATTCTCTCAAACCTAATCCAGGAACACATTAAAACCATCATTCAACATGATCAAGTAGGTTTTATCCCTGGGGTGCAATGTTGGATCAGTATACCAAAATCCATTAACTTTTTCCACTATGTAAACAAAGTCAAAGTGAAAAATCACATATTTTAGCTGCGGAAAAAGCATTTAACAAAATATGACACCCCTTCATGTTAAATGTATAAGAGAGATCAGGAATTCAAGCCCATGCATAAACATAATAAAATCAGTATACAGCAAACCAACAGCCAATATCAAATTAAATGTAGGGATAATTGAAGCAATCCCACTAAAATCAGGGACAAGACAAGGCTGCCTACTCTCCCAGTATCTATTTAATACAGTACTCGAAGTTCTATATAGAAATCGCCAGAAACACTTAAAGAAATATGTTCAAAGTCCTTGGTGATCAGGAAAATGCAAATCAAAATATCAAAATAACCCTGAGATTCCACCTTACACCAATCAGAATGGCTAAGATAAAAAACTCATGTGTCAACACATGTTGCCTAGCATATGGAGAAAGAGAAACACTCCTCCATTGCTGGTGGGATTGCAAACTGGTACAACTATAGAAATCAGTCTGATAGTTCCTCAGAAAATTTGAAATAGAGCTACATGAAGACCCAGCTATACAATTCTTTGGCATATACCCAAAAGATGCCTCACCATATCAAAAGGGAACATGCTCCATTATATGCATAGTAGCCTTATCTGTGATAGCTAGAAACTGGAAACAACCCAGATGACCCACAAATGAAGTATGAATATAGAAAATGTGGTTCATTTACACAATGGAATACTACACAGCTATTAAAAATGAGGACATCATGAGTTTTTCTGGCAAATCTATGGACCTAGAAAGTATCATCCTGAGTGAGGTAACTCAGACCCAAAAGTACATGCATGGTATATGCTCACTAATAAGTGGATATTAGACAAAAAAATATAGAACACTAGGATAAAATTCACAGAACTCAAGAAGGTTAACAAGCTAAAGGGACCACCCAAGTAGGCAAGCATCAATCCCTCCTGGGAGAGAGAAGAGAGCAATCAAGGGAGGCAGAGGGTGTGAGGGACCTTTTTTGGAGAGGGAAGGGGAAAAAGGGAACATAATCTGGTATTAGGGCTGGCAGGAGAAAAGCCCTGAAGGCCAGCATAATAAATGGAAATATACAGCCTTGGGAGAGTGGAAGGTAGGAGAACCTCTAGAATGTACTAGAGATCTGAGAGGTGAGAGACTCTCAGGACTCAAAGAGATGGACCATAGATGAAATTCCTAACAGTGAGGAGAGGGAAATTGTAGAGTCCACTTCCAGTAGAAATTCTGGGAATCAAATGGAGTGATGGGGTTGCTTTCTAACAGTCAAAAACTCTGACCCGGAATCGTTCCTGTCTAAAAGAACTGCATAGACAAAAATGGAGAAGAATCTGAGAAAAAGAGTTCCAGTGACTGGCCCAAATTTGTGTCCAACTCTAGAGGCTCCAAGGCCTCACAATGTAACCAATGTTATGGTGTATGTATAGACAGGAGCCTAGCATTGCTGTTACCTGTGAGTCCCAACAAGCAGCTTACTGAAACAGATGCAAATATTTATACACAACCAATGGTCTGAAGTCAGGGACCCCTGTGGTTAAAGTAGGGAAAGGCTGGAAGAAATTGAGGAGGAGGGAAGCAACCCCATAGAAAGAACAGAAGTCTCAACAAACCTGTATCCTAGAGATCTCTCAGACACTGAGCCACCAACCAGGCAGCATATGCTAGCTGATATGAGGCCTCCTACACATATACAAAAGAGGACTGCCTGGTCTGGCATTAGTGAGAGAAGAGGTGTCTAACACTGAAGAGAATTGAGGCCATGGTGAGTGGAGAGAGCTGTCAAGAGTGGAATATGGGAGTGGGGGTGGGGGTGGAGCTTCCTCTTGGAGACAAGGAGGAGGAGGAATAGGATGAACTGTAGGAGGGTGGATCCAGAGTGTGATAATGATTGGCCTGTAAAAAATAAAAGTAGGGAAAAAGGAGTATTGTTGATTCTAGTACATAATTTTATGCCAGGGTCTCACTTTAGGATTTTGAAATAATTTTAAAATAACTTTACAAATTCATTGTTCTTTATCTTTAGTGCTTTGTTTGGGATAATATCTTGTTAAGAATTGCAATACCTAAATTGCAGTGTCTTAGGGACTCGTTTGGGCACAAGGGGTGTCTGCTTCACCATTAAGAAAGTTGTGTTATTTTCTCTTAAACCTACCTCTCATATGGTAACTTGTAATACAGAAAGAACTGTATAAGGAAGCAAGGGAACTTGACTCTACTCATGGTTATATATTTTTTGATATACATTATTTCAAGAAAATCACATGTGATTTTGAGGTTCTATTTTCATCCATATAAAATAGGAGCTGAGCTGATCTTTTATTTTTTCTTTTGCCTTTTGAATATACTAATTCTAATACCTAGTATGGGAATGAAAAGAATAAAAATGAAGAGACAATGATATGAGATTTAATTATTGATAAAAGTAGCCCATAGAAATCTGGAGACACGTATCTCTACTAATCAATTTAATTTTGTGACATTAAAACTGGGCCTGTATGGAAGATGCAACCATTCTATATACCTATATTGGTATGCCAAAGATGTTGTAACCTTAGCTAGGATACCCAGCAAATCCTAGATATATCCATTACTTATTTAAAATTTCTATCATTAACCTTTTATCTGCCTTTTGTTCAAATGGAAATTAAAACATCCTGTTTGTGGCAGCAGCATTTTAATTTTATCCTTCATAAAAATAAATTAAACATAAGATTTATAGGCAATTAGGTAGAATAAAGTTACCTCTATTGTAAAAGATGTTTCTAACTCTAACATGTTGAAACTGAATTTACCCTACCAATATTTGAAACCAGCAAATGGCATTTCTTGTTACATATGTATGTTCTTCTAGGTCTCCTAGCTCCAGAATATACCAGTGACATTGTCAGTGCTACATGAATGCTAAACTATCTTCATTTATATCCAGTCTTGATTATCTCCTTTGTACTTGCCCATAAATAGCTGAATATTTTACTGAGATTGTTTATAAATCAAGAATTACAAATTAATGGGGGCAATACCAAGCAGCCAGCTTAAAGGGTAAGTGTTTGAATTCATAAGCTGTTTCAAATCTCCTTTGATCTTTCCTCATTTTTCTTTTTATATTGACTGTTCTAGTTTAGGTCTAAAATGTTTCTATCATTATGGATATAACTATGTACTTATTTTATATATAAATATTGGATGTTAGTGCTGTATTAAGAAACTAAAGATATGAAAATTATTTTATTTGTTGGCCAATGAAGTGAATCACAGATGTACACAGACACAGAATACAGTCATTTTCTACAATTAATGAAATAGTAATAATGGTACTTGTTACCCAGTCAGTAACAATGAAACCAAGTCATGACATTATTTTTAAGTCAGGGAGAATTATGAAAGCTCATTCTATTTTGTAAATAAATCAGACTGTATTTGGACAGGTTTCTCCAGGTGATCTGTATTCAGATTATAATTTTAAAACTGAGCCTAAAATATGAAGCCAGTAAAGACACTCGTTTCTAGGTCTGAAGACCTAATGTCAACCCACAGAACACATGCAGTAGGAGAGAATCAATGCCACAAGTTGTCCCCTGGAATGAATATATATATATATATTCATGTTTATGTAAAAGCATAAATATACGCACAAAGATACATATACACACACTCAAAATAACTAAATAATAAATAAGTAAATAAGTAAATATAGTAAATTTTAAAAGCTTTGGATTATGCAAATGTTTTCATGTAGGCTTAACATTTAATACCAGGACGTCATGTAAAAACATGGTACTTGGAACACAACATGGATATGTATATCTCATGCTCAGTCTTATACATAGTATTTTTCAAGCTTTTTCTAAGATACATTAAATATCAAGCTTGAACACAGTGATTTTAGCAACTTCATATAATAAGTGGATACTAGATATAAGGAGATGTCAAGAATCTTAAAAGACATCTACTATAATCAAATATTCAAGTAGACTGGACAGCACTGTTATGTGTCAACAGGTTTGTGGTTGTGCAGACAACTAGGAAAGAACTGTTTACTATGAAGCAACAGCAACTAAGTCTTTTAAAATATTTACAACTTTTACCTGTGATTTAGGTGTCAAAGTATCAACAAATTATTTTAAAATTCTCTATTGGTCAACAAAATGAATGACAGATATACACAGAAAAACAAATGAATCATCTTATATAAGCACTGTATTTTTTCCTTAAATATTTCACACTTGGGTTCTGATGTGAGTTTCAAGATAACACCTAGCTGTAAATATATTATGCTTCTGTAAGTAACTTAGGTTAACTGGTACTTTTCTCTTTCTCTTTGTATGTACCATCAACATTTAAAAGACATAACCTATTTCTTTTTGGAAAGCTATCATTAAAGGAAAAAGCTATTTTGATAGCAGCAACCAAAGGATATCTTTAAACTTTTTATGTATGTAGAAGATTATGTCAAAAACAACAGAAAACATCTGACAATGTAAAATAAGAAAAATGTATTGAAAGCTGTGGAAACTGGGGAAATGAATATATTGTTCCTTCATTGGATCTTTTAGAAAATTCTGTAAAATATAACAACCCTTAAAAGAATTAAGAGCTTAACAAAGAATTTTCAACGGAAGAAACTCAAATGGCCGAGAAGCACCTAAAGAAATGCCCAGCATCCTTAGTCCTCAGGGAAATGCAAATCTAAACAACCCTGAGATTCCATCTCACACCAGTCAGAATGGCTAAGATTAAAAACTCAGGTGATAGTAGATGGTGGCGAGGGTGTAGAGAAAGAGGAACACTCCTCCATTGTTGGTGGGACTGCAAGATGGTGCAACCACTTTGGAAATCAGTCTGGCGGTTCCTCAGAAAATTGGACATAGCATTACCCGAGGATCCAGCTATACCACTCCTAGGCATATACCCAGAAGATGCTCGAACATATAATAAGGACATATGCTCAACTATGTTCATAGCAGCTTTATTTATAATAGCCAGGAGCTGGAAAGAACCCAGATGTCCTTCAACTGAGGAATGGATTCAAAAAATGTGGTATATTTACACAATGGAGTATTACTCAGCTATTAAAAACAATGAATTCGAGAGGTTCCTAGGTAAATGGATGGAACTAGAAATTATCATCCTGAGTGAGGTAAGCCAATCACAAAAGAACACACATGGTCTTCACTCACTGATTATTGGATATTAGCCCAGAACCTTGAAATGCCCAAGATGCAACTCACAGGCCACATGAAGCCCATAAGGAAGGAAGACCAAGTGGGGGTGATTCGGTCCTTCTTAGAAGGAGCAACAAAATACTCAAGGGAGAAAATATGGAGACAAAGCGAGGGACAAAAACTGAAGGAGGGGCCGTCTGAAGACCTTTCCACCTGAGTATCCATCCCATGTGCAGTCACCAAAGGTAGATGCTGATGTGGAAGTCAGGAAGTGCATGCTGATAAGAGCCTGATATGGATGTCTCCTCAGAGGTCTTCAAGATTCTGACATATTCAGAGGCAGATGCTCACAACTAGCCATTGAACTGATCATGGGTTTCTCAATAGAGGAGTTAGAGTGAAGACTGAAGGAGCTGAAAGGATTTGCGGCAGCATGAGAAGAACAATACCAACCAACCACAGCTCCCAGGGTCTAAACCACCAGCCTGGGAGCACTTGGGGGGGGGGGATCCAGGGCTTCAGTTGAATATGTAAGAGTGGAGGGCCCTGCTGGGCACAGGTGGAAGAAGAGAACCTTGACCTCAGGAAGGCTGGATGCCCCAGGGGGTGGGAATTTTGAGGGTGGGGAGGTGGGTGTGGGGGGAGTAGATAGAGGTTACATCCACAGAGAAGAAGGAGGAGGGGTGAGGGGATTGGGGGTTCCGGGGTGGGTGGGGGATGGGGTAAGTGGACAACATAGGAAATGTAAATAAAACATCCAATAAAAAAAAAAAGGTATAGCAAAAATCCAGACCATTTCAATTTCTTATTACCAACTTCTGTCAAAGATTTATGAAGTTGTTATTTTAGAAGCTGTAAATGTAGGACGTAATCTCTACTTTTTTTGTACTTGTATCCTTCAGTAGTGCCTTAACTCCTAAACTGTATAGTATTTGTATAAGGTCTCTGAGCTACTCAAACAAATTGCCATAGAACTAATTACTTAAAAACATAAATTTATTAGGTCTTTGAGAAATGCCTCAGTGGTTCAGAACATTGGCTGCTATTTAAAGAGTACCAATGTTTGATACCTCATGTACATATGATGGCTTACATATACCTTTAACTGTAGTTCCAGGTCACATATATTCGATGAAGACATACATGTAGGTAAAACACTCAAATACACATATATATATATATATATATATATATATATATATATATATATATATATGGAAATTTATCTTTTTATAGTTTTGAAGGCATAAATCTAAGCTTTCTGTCATTTGATTGAAATTAAGGCATGGAAAGATGAGAACCATTGTTCTTGTGTAGGCTCAAGAGGAAGCCTATTTGTTTTCTCTCTTGGGATGGTGGTTGTTGGAAATCTGTGACTTGGTTTGTATTATCATCCAAATGACTGCTGTGTATTTGTGATGTCTTTTCCTCTGAATAGAAATTTGTATGATCTCCCTTACTCTCATTTCCATAATGCTATTGGATTTATAGTTAGGATCAAATGAAAAAATCATAATATGTGTTCTCAACAAATTTAATGTAATTACACTGAAAAACAACTCTTTGTTCATACAGAATAAGAATTATATTTTTCAGGAATTTTCTTCAAGCAGTATCTTACAAGTATAGTATATATGCAAATAACACATTTCTTAGATAATCCATATTTTTGGATACCTGGGTTCCCTACACAAGATTTTCTTTTCCCAGCTCAGTCATTTCTGTCTAGAAGTCCCATCATGTTGAATTGCTAATTTTTTCGTGTTTCCATTGGTATTCTAATTCAGCATCTTTACTTTTCATTCATTTACCTCCTCTGGTTTCCAAAATTTATTCTAGGTAATGCTGATATTACAAAATATCAAGATCTAGTAGAAATTTCACTACAAAATGCTTAACATTCAAGAACATATTTCTAGCCAGTGTCCACAGTTATTCAACATAAAACTGATGAGCAAAAGCCTTTTCTTTTTTTTTTTCCACTTTACAATGTTTTATCACTTTATTGTTGCTATGGTAATGTTTCTTACACAAAAATAACAGATCAGGAATTTATGCCCTTAGAAATATATCAAAATATAAAATATAAAGTAATTTATGATTTCCTGCTTTAGATATAATGGCATTGAAGAAGCGGTGGGTAAGGAGGTTCACTGTTGCCAGAGGGCAACTGATAATGCATGGTACAGATCAGTCTCATTCTATTTTCTTTTTTTTTTTTTGAATATGAGATGCTTTTTTATAGCATGTTTTACAAGGGGAGGGGGTAAGAGGGGCTAGGTGGTGGAAAAGTACAGAATCTTCTTGGCCTCTGCCTTGAAACATGTCATGGTCTATACAGTACACTGCCTTGAATTATGATCTACCTGCTGTTCTTCAGAAGATATGGTACACTGCTTGAGTTATGGTCTCCCTGCTATTCTTCAGAAGATATGGTACACTGCTTTGAGTCTATCTGCAGTTGCCAAGCAGGATCTTGCAGTTGCCAAGCTTCAGGGGACATTGTGCAGGTGGGGAAAGGTAGGGGGTGAGGGTAATTGCGAGGGTCCTGGCTTCTGGCATCTCCCCCTTCTCTGTTTAATTAGAGAAGGCGTCTTATGATCAATCCCAACTATGTGAGTTTTAAATTTGGATGTTTAATTATGAGGGGTCTTAGACAAGTTCATAACCCTAAAACATTGATGTGAGGCGAGTCACATCGATGGTTGAAGGCTTTAGGCTGTCGACGATGGGCAACGTCAAGGGACCCCGAGGTGGGTGAAAGGAGGATGAGAGCCCTGTTTGGGCCATGTAGGCTGCACCCACTCCCAGCACCATGCACTTTTTTTTGGCTGCATTGGGTGGGCCCCTGAGAAGTGGACCTACAATAATCCCATCACTGGGCTAACTCACAGCCATCCTAGTCTCTTGTAAATGTTCAAGTTACCAACCATTTGTCAGTTTGGGTTGTAATATTGTCAAAAAGGAAGGCTCCCCAATGTTAGCGGCCATATCAAGGGCAGCCTGAGCAAAAGCCTTTTCAAGGTTTCTAACATGGTTAAATTGTGAAGAATGTGCATAGAATGCTTGGCAATTTTTACTTTTGCCAATCACACATAAAATCTTTCCAACTAGAAACCGTTACATAGTGCCTTTACTTCAGCTGTGTTATTTTACTTACAGAAATTAAATGCTCTTGGAAATAAAGAATTAGGGCAACCACATCTCTTTAGCTAGAATTAGGCTATGGATATGAAAGTTAAGCTCTTCAGATGCTCCCATTCCTCTTTTGGCTTGACTGGTCATATGTTTATGGGCCACCAAAATGGCTCAACGATGAAAAAAACTTCTTGTAAAGTTTGACACCTGAGGTCTACTGCAGGGAATGGATTCTTGCATGTTGTCCTGTTAGAAAAAATATATCTCTTATATTTGAAGTGATTAGAACTTAATTATAGAGCTTGAGGTCACTTATAATTTTTAAATGCCGTCCTACTGTATACTCACCTGTTTATTTGAGCTTTAAGAGAACAATGTTATCAAACTTACTTGTCTTAAATTTCTTATATAATTAACATTTACAACCCAAGCTAATATATAGCTGTAATCTTACATTATTACTCTTCCATGCTCCTGAGCCAAGCTAATCCATATATATCACTTGCTGAAAACAACAGCCATAGAGGATGAAAATAATCTTAAAATGAATATCTTTTATAATATAGAACAAAACAATTGGGTAGTAGTAGATAAGGTATTTGCAGTTCAGTTTATTGTATCACTCACTTGGGGTTAATCGGAACCAGTGATTTAAATGCTTGTAAAACTCCATTAAAGACTTCTGCAAAGCATCCATCCCATTACATCTCCATGTGATGTTTTTTGTGCTTTTTATAAAGTCAGAGAAAAACTCTTGTGAAAGACAGACATGTACAGTTACACAACAAAAACATACATTGAGACACACAGGTACAGATACAGATACAGATACAGATACAGATACAGATACAGATACAGATACAGATACAGATACAGATACAGATACAGATA
>NW_021604563.1:8737325-8792544 GCF_004785775.1 Grammomys surdaster
ACAGACACAGACACAGACACAGACACAGACACAGACACAGACACAGACACAGATACAGACAATAGATACAGACACAGACACTGGATCAGATTCACAAGACAGCGTTCAGTTTGTCAGAGAATCATATTCATATAACTGACTGTAAAAAACATAAGACATACATACATATACATGGATGCACACACAAGTAAGTAAAGGTAATAAAAAATATGACTGCAATGCTTACCCAAAGTCAATTTCACAACAGTTACTTAAAAATCATTTTCTAACTTATTTTTTAAAGCAACTTGTTGAATGAATGAAAAGAAATGTTTTCTTCTGTTAGAGGAAATTCTGGTTGAATTCTGTTGAAAAAAAACTGTATATTCTGACAATAGTCATTGTCACTCTTAAAATTGCTTTTTAAAGCATAGAAAACTTGTTTGTTTTTCACAAAACATTCTAAATATTTTAAATTTAACAAGCACTTTAAAAGACAGTGTTAATCTAATCCACATACACATTGTTGAGATGTCATTCTATTGAATTAACCCCATGTTTGACATAGTGTGAAAGAAACTTTGATGTTAACTATTACCCTTATTTTCATTCACTAATTACTTTTTGCCCAAATTTTTCATGACTCTTCCAGTCTATAAATGTAGAAACATATAACACTGATTATTTTTTTACCAAATTGTTTAGGACTTTTCCAGTCTAGAAATGTAGAAATATATGTGCACTTATCTACAAATACATAACCAATGAAAAGTGAATATGTACCCACTGAAATAAAATAATCTGTATCTAAAAATACAGATGAGGTGACATATACATTTCTATATCTAACTTTGTTAAAATCTGTATTCATTATAACAAAATACTAGCACCTAGTATTATAAAAAATAATATTTTGAAAAATATAATCATTATAAATTAAAGCATTCCAGTAAGTAAAAATTCTGTTACTCTTTCCCCAAATGCAGGTAGGTTCATCACCCAGTGTTTGGAATGAGTTTATCATTTGTGGCACATCCTTAAATTAAAACAAAGTTTAAAAAAATTACAATATAAAACTTAAAGGTATTTGGTATTTCTTTCCTTTTGTGGCAATTTCCAGATAAAGTTGCATGGGTTTGGAGTAATGAGAGGGAATGTTAATACCTTATTTATGCTTTGTAACTCATTAATATATAGATTAAAATGTTAAAATTTTTGTTTCTTAATATGCAATAACATTTCAATCATGAAGCAAAGCTAATAACAATCCAGTGCTAAAGAAATATTCAAAAAATTCCAATATGTTTCAGTTCCATGGTTTATTGAGTTTATGCCACAAAACTAAGACACATAAGGAAATTTGTATAACTATAATTTTCATATAACCAGTTCACTTCCTGTGGGCCAGAGTGTTGTATCATGAATGGCTTGGCACCTTGACATGACTGTGGGGACACGAAGTGATGATGAAAGAACAGATATATAGGTATTAATACAGAAAAATTGGAGGGCCAAGTGGTCTATACTCACTTTGGTGGAGGTACATCTACCAAAGAGCAAAATTAAACTTCAAGGTGTTTATTATTTGTATCACAAGAAGAATAATTAGCTATTTTCAGTAGATAGTTTCTATAGGCCAGCAGTCTCAGGCTATAAACATCCAGGACCTGGTAACTGGCTTGCTGAGTTTTCAAAACACTGCTAACAATCTTACATAGGCAAGTGGTAGGCTTTGGCAAATTCCCACCTGCCTGAAACATTGATTTATTTTTTTCTTTTATTAGATATTATTTTCTTTATTTACATTTCAAATGTTACCCCTTTCCTGGTTTGCCCTCAAGAAAACCCCTATCTCATTCCCGTTCTCCCTGCTATTATGAGGGTGTTCCATCACCCACCTACCCACTCCCATCCTCCTGCCCTGCTGTCTCCTACACTGGGGCATCTAGCCTTTACAGATCCAAAGGCCTCTCCCTCCCATTGAAGCCCAACAAGACCATACTTTGAGCTGTGTGTGTGTGTGTGTGTGTGTGTGTGTGTGTAGTGTGTGTGTGTGTGTGTGTGTGTGGTGTGTGTGAATGTGTGTGTGTGTGTGGTGTGTGTGAATGTGTGTGTGTGTGTGTGTGTGTGTATGTGTGGCTGGAGCCATGGGTCCCTCCATGTGTACTTTTTGGTTGGTGGTGTAGTCCCTGGGAGCTCTGGGTGGCCTGTTTGGTTGACATTGTTGTTCTTTCTATGGGATTGCAAACCCCTTCAGCTCCTTCAGTCCTTTCCCTAAATTCTCCATTGGGAACCATGTGCTCAGTACAATGGTTTGCTGCAAGCATCTGCCTCTGTATTTGTCAGGCTCTAGCAGAGCCTCTCAGGACACAGCTGTATCAAGCTCCTGTCAGCAAGCACTTCTTGGCATTTGCAATAGTGTCTGTGTGTGGTGACTGTACATGGGATGAATCCCCAGGTTTGCAGTCTCTGGATGGCCTTTCCTTCAGTCTCTGCTCCACACTTAGTCTCTATATTTACTTCCATGAGTATTTTGTTCTGCTTTCTAAGAAGGACTGAAGCATCTACACTTTTGTCTCCCTTTTTCTTGATCATCATGTAGTCTATGAATTGTATCTTGTACATTCTGAACTTTTGGGCTAATATCTACTTATCAGTGAGTGCATACAATGTGTATTCTTTGAGATAGGGTTACCTCATTCTGGATGATACTTTCTAGTTCTATCCAGTTTCCTAAGAATTTCAAGAAGTCACTGGATTTTTTTTTGTTTTTTGTTTGTTTGTTTTTGTTTTGCAATCAACATAATCTTTATAATAGTGATTTTTTTGCTTTTATAACATTTTAATTACATTCAAGTATTAAGGTCAGTTCTAGGTTGAGGACCTAACAACAAAATAATGCAATAGATACAAATAGTCAAGGACCATATAAGACAATCAACACAAATAGTCAAAGAACAAGTGTGGCAGTAAACAAAGTTCTGTGAGCACTCCCGTGATTTTCTAAAGACTTATCAGGATGACCAAAATATCTTAACCTACTTCCCTGTCCTAGACCAAAGTTAGTTTGTGTAAATGTACCACATTTTCTATATACATTCCTCTGTTGAAGGACTTCTGGCTTATATCTAGCTACTGGCTATTTATAAAAAACAAGGTTGCTATAACATAATGGAGCACGTGTCCTTGTTATATGTTGGAGAATCTTTCGGGTATATGCCCTGAAGTAGTATAGCTGGGTCCTCAGCTATATCCACTTTACTGAGGAACCACCAGACTGATTTCCAGAGTGGTTGTACCAGATTTCAATCCCAACAGCAATGGAGGAGTGTTCCTCTTTCTCCACATCTTCACCAGCATCTGTTGCCACCTGAGTTTTTAATCTTAGCCATTCTGACAGGTGTAAGTTGGGACCTCAAGGTTGTGTGGTTGTGCCCATCTTAACAATTGCATTTACTCTTAAGTGCCACCAAGCATTGGGAACTTCAGACTTCTGCTTGACAAAGATCCAGGTATTACCTGATGGTGCCTCCTACTAGTGTGAATGTATTTCAGTTAAGTGTGGGTCTGAGCATGATCGGGCTGGGCTTTGCTCACTGCTACTCTGAAAATGACTGACATTCTGCTTCTTAGGCCCTAAACTCATATTCAGAGGGAAAAATTCACTACCAAGCCTCACAGCAAATCACAGCAGTGTTGGAATTCTTATTTTCAAGTGCTTATCTCACAACATTGAAAAATATTTTTGGTGTATTAAGATTTAAAATAAAGTCATCATAACTTTTGATAAAAAAAAAAAACAATTGCATTCACTCAAGGATTTTTCAACATGCCACAGCAGAGCTTTAATTTATTGATTATATCTAATTAAATATTCCTGAAATGTGTTGTTCATGTTTCTAATCTAATTAAACATTTTATGCTTTCATTTAATGGCATATTAATGAGTCATAGTCATTATTTCAAAATATAAGTTTTATCAGAATCTAGATGCTGCAGTGATCACAGAGGAGGTTTGAGCCTTTAATTTTTTACTTATTTAATTTTTTATTTAGGAAAAAGGACTTTGGTGTGAACTTTCATTTGAATTTCTTTCTTACTTCTCTTTATAGAAATAAAAGAAATTAATACTTTGAGCAATATTGATTTCTTAATATACAAATTGTTATTGGATTGAATGTTGAAACAGTACTATTCTGGATAGTTCATATCTTCTTTTCCATTCTCAACATATCCTGTGAAATGGCTGCAGGATTCAGAACATTTTTATTATTACATACATTGAAAATCACATCATGGACTTCATAAACCTGTATGCAATTCTTTTTTTTACCATTATTTACACAGCATTAAAGCAAATTAACCATCAAAATTTAGAAAAATAAAATAATGACTCACTATAGGGTATAAGGTAAGAGTGTCATATTTGTCACAATCTCTGTCAGATAACAATAATTCTGTTGAAGAATTCCATACTTGTGTTTTATTTTCCTACAACTTTATTTGGCTGAAAAAAACAATCTAGATAAATATTTTCTATCATTTGTGACTATTGTGAAGGGTATCTTTTCCCTAATTTCTTTCTCAGCATGTTTATTTTTTAAGTAGAGGAATGTTACTGAGTTCTCTGAGTTAATTTTATATCCAGACACATTGCTGAAGTTGTTTATCATATGTAGGAGCTCTCCAATGTGTTTTTTGGAATGGCTTATGTATACTATTATATCATCCTCAAATAGCGATATCTTGACTTTCTTATGTCCAAGTTGTATCCCTTTGATCTCCTTTTGTTGCCTAATTGTTCTGGCTAGAACTTTGAGTACTATATTGATTAGATAGGGAAAGAGTGGGAAGCCTTGTCCTGAAACAAGTGAAAGATTTGTATGACAAGAACATCAATCTTTGTAGATAGAAATCAAAGAAGACCTCAGAAGATAGAAATGTCTCCCGTGCAAATGGATTGGCAGGATTAGTATGGTAAATTGGCCATCTTGCCAAAAGCAATCTACAGACTCAATGCAATCCTTATCAAAATTCAAAATCAATTCTTTATAGAGATAGAAATAGCAATTCTCATATTCATCTGGAATAATTAAACAGCCCAGGATATCAAAATTCTCCACAACAAAAGAAATTCTAGGGGAATCACCATTCCTTACCTCAAGATATATGACAGAGCAATAGTGATAAAAACCAAATGGTATTGGTACAGAGACAGTCATGTAGAATTGAAGTTTCAGAAATAAATCTACACATATGGTCACCTGATCTTTGACAAAGAAGTCAAAATCATCCAGTGGTTAAAAAAAAAAAGACAGCATATTCAACAAATGCTGCTCATTCGTCTGGTGGTCAGCATATAGAAGAATGCAAATTGATCCATTCTTATCTTCTTGTACAAAACTCAAGTTTGAGTGGATCAGTAACCTCCACATAAAACCAGATATGCTGAATGTAATAGAAGAGAAAGAGAGAAGCAACCTTGAACATATTGTCACAGGGAAAAATTTCCTGAACAGAACACCAGTGGCTCAAGCTCTAAGATCACCAATTAAAAAACTGGACCTCATAAAATCACAAAGCTTCTGTAAGGCAAAGGACACTGTCAATAGGACAAAATGACATTCCCATAGATTTGGAAAAAGATCTTCATAAACTCTGGATCTGATAGAGGGCTAATGTTCAAAATATACAAAGAACTCAAGAAGTTAGACTCCAGAGAATCAAATAACCCTATTAAAAATAGGTAGAGAACTAAACAAAGAATTCTAGTTTGAGTAATTTCAAATGGCTGGGAAGCACTTAAAGAAGTGTTCAGCATCCATAGTTATCATGGAAACATAGATCAGATTGACCCTGAGATTCCACATCACATCATTTAGAATGGCTATGATCAAAAACTCAGGTGACAGCAGATAGTGGCAAGAATGTAGAGAAAGATGAACAGTCCTCCATTACTGGTGGGACTGCAAGCTGGTAAAATCACTGTGGAAATCAGGTGGTTACTCAGAAAATTGGAAATAGTTCTATCTGAAGACCAGCTATACCATTCTTTGACATATAACCAAATGATGCCCAACCATACCATAGGGGCTTGTCCTCCAGTATATTCATAGCAGCCTTATTTATAATAGCTATAAGCTGGAAACAACCCAGATGTCTCACAATAGAAGAATGGATACAGAAAATGTGGTTCATTTACACAATATAGTACTACTCAGCTATTAAAAACAATGACTTCATAAAATTTGCAGGCAAATGAATGAAACTAGAAAATAACATTCTGAATGAGGTAACCCAGACACAAAAGACCATACATGGTATACAACCACTGATAAGTAGATATTAGTCCAAAACTCAGAATATCCATGATACCACCCACAAACCATATGGAGCTTAAAAACAGAAAGATCAAAGTGTAGATGCTTCAGTTCTACATAGAATTTTGAACAAAATAATCACAGGAGGTAGAGAGACAGTGGGAGCTGGGAAAAAGAGAGTAGGTGCAAGTGAAAAACAGGGTGGGGGGCAGGAACAGATATAATAAGGGACAAGAGAGAAGTACAGAGGGTCAAAAAAAAAAAACAAATAGAAACATGTAACATTGGGGAGGGGGAACTAGGGGTAGCCACTAAAAGTCCCAGACTCCATTGAAGAGACAGGCTCCCAGGACCCAATGGCCATGACTTTACCTGAAATATCAAACAGTTGGGATATAGAACCTGAAGAGACCCTCTCTATTAGATAGCAGGGCTCCCAGTTGAGGAATGGGACCAGTCATGCATCTCAAAATTTTTAACCCAGAAATGTTCCTGTCCAAAGGAAAGACAGGGACAAAAAATTGGAACAGAGACTGAAAGAAACACCATCCAGAGACTTCCCCATGTAGGGATATATCCCATCTGCAGACACCAAACGCCCAGAGTATTGGTGATGCCAAGAAGTGCTTGCTGACCGGAGCGTGATATGGCTGTTCACTGAGAGATTCTACCAGAACCTGACCAATACACATGCATAATCTTACAGCAAACAATCCATCCGACCGATCCCAGGGACCCCAATGGAAAAGCTAGGCGAAGAACTGAAGGAGTGAAAGAGGATTGCAACCCCACAGGAAGAAAAGTAACTGTACCACCCAGAGCTCCCATGGACTAAACCACCAACTAAAGAGGATATCGAGGGAGCTAGGAATCCAGATATGTATGTGTATGTGTATGTGTATGTGTATGTGTATACACACAAACACACACACACACACACATATATATATATATATATATATATATATATATATATATATATATATATATATATCAGAGGATGGCAAAGGAGGCTTGATTCCCCAGGATACGGGGAGCTAGTGGGGTGAGACAGATGTGGGTGAATGTATGGAAGAATACCCTCATAGAGGCAAAGGGATGGGGAGAGGGGGGATGGGATGGGGGAGTTTGTGGCAGGGTAACTGGGAAGGGGGATATCATTTGAAATATAAACAAATAAAATGATTAATACTGAAAAGGAAAGAAATATTTTCTGCATTAAAATCAAAATAAAAGCCTATGTTGAATGCCATCTAATTTTCAAAGGAGCAGTGAGGTAATATCATGGATGGGGGATACTAATACAAAACACACCCACAAAATACACATATATTATATATGTTTTAAATAAATCCTCCAAATGGTTCTGATATATTTGATCCAGTGATGACACATTGAGATTGAGAAGCAATGTCTGGACTTAAATTCTGTTACCACAACTGCATGTTTCAATAAACTGAAGAGATTTTAAGAAATACTAGATATTGAGCCTCATTCCAGACCAGTGAAATAAAATTGTTGAGTGTGCAGCATTAGGATTATGATATTTAAAAGCTGTCTTGATGATATCAAAGTGTAGCTGTGATTGAGCAACAATAGTATTAAGGTAGAGAGGTTACTTTTTCTTTGGCTCTGAAAGGCACAAAAGATAATAGAGAAAATTAGGGCGGTAAGGGAAAGAAAGCCAGTGTTTCCCTGTGTCTAAGCAGGGACCAAGTATGATAATTTAGAAAAATCAAAGGTGATTACACTTTCCAAATTTTCTTTCTTTGGATTTTATAGAAATAAGCAGTAGAATTCTATTCCACAATTGCCCAGCTGTTTTTAGGCTGTTATGTTTGCAACTGCATAATACTTCTCCCAAACTAACTGCAAAAATAGTCTTGGTTCCTAGCTTTTGCAAGCCTACTTTTCATTGTAGAATAACTTTGCTGCTGTGTAGTATGTTCAGCATCTTGTACTTACCTCTCACTAGGCCGGAGGACAAAAGAGATGTTTTCATTTTTAAATTACCTGCTTACTGTTTATCTTCAAATTTTGTCCTCTGGTTTTATGAACTGAGTTTTTATTACCTTAGTATTATGTTTCTGTTAAATATTTTCCTATAAATTCATGAGAATACATGCAAAAATAACAAAAAATTAATTTATCACTTATTCATAATCAACATTTTTTGTATTGTTTCTCAGTCTCTTAGAGAGAGAGAGTATTGGGGTTGATTTTATATATAATACTGTTAGAACTGATAGTTTCCATCACAACTCAGTACTGCCCTGTGTATATTAACCCCCTCCTTTTTTTGATAATTTTGAATTTACCAACAGTGACAACCTTTATTTTCACTATTCTCAATAGAGTTACTTTTTGTTCAAACCAGAATTATAGAAAGGTAGTTCCAAATTTTCTCACTCATTCCAATATAAAATTTTTCTTAGTTTTAAATTTCATATCAGTTCTCTAAAACTGAATTGCTGATGGACAATATCCTAGTTTGCTTTCTTTTGTGGTTAGAGTATTTTCTTAAGAGTAATTTGTAAGGCCTAATCTCAAATTACTTCTATAGATACTATAAGTTCAATGTTTGATTCCTTGAATCTTTTTCTACTATATGTTTTGAAAGCATTCTTAAATTCCTAGTACCAGGTTGCAAATTTGTTTTTGCTAAATTCATAGCTTCAGCAGATTGTGTCATCTGTGAGCCATTTCATTTTAAACAGGTCCAGTTTCTCACCAGTATGTGAAATAATTTACAGCTATTTAATATATAATAATTTTATATATCTCTATGTATATCTGTCTTTCTATATGTTTGTGTGTGCATCTGCTTATAGTGAAGACTGTGTATATATTTAGAAATGATTCATTGCATGTATTAAAGAAAGTCAGAGTGGGAAAGTATTGCCAAAATTGTTCATTTTTCTCAGTGTTGAACCATATGCAATATATTCAGGTGATTTTTCAGAAGATAAGAGGTTTTTTCTTGGAAAATTTACATTCTTTTGCAGCATCATAAATTTTTGTCTTTTTTATGTGAACTGTATGTATCCTTCTAATGTTCCATCTCACTTTGAAATGTCAAAGTCATCCTTCTGAGAAATCACACAATTAGGTGAAATATATTGCCTAATTTTTTTTTTTTACCTTCTGCATTGGTACTGGAATAAGAATAAGAGGACTTTAAGAACCATGTATACAGCATATGATCTCAATATTTTAATTGGATAAACAGAGCTAAAATGTTTCAAAATATATTTGAAAAAGGTCAAGCAGTCAGTTGAGGACAGTGGGGATAAAATAGCATTACATATTGAGACCACTAAAATCACTGTAAACCAAGTGCAGGCTATTTCTATAAGATTCATTTGTTTCATCTGTAAAATGATTATATCATGCTCTAATATTTACAATGTTACTATATTAAATGATCTTGATGAGGCTCGAATACATGCCACCCTAACCTTAAAAGCATAGAGGCAACAAGGGATCCCACTTAAAGAAATAAGGCTCTGATGTTCAATTAATGATAACATACATTATGAATCCAATTTTACAACAAATTAATAAGGAGGACTATGATACTGAATATATTGCATATGTTTCAACACTGAGAAAAATGAACAATTTTGGCAATACTTTCTCACTCTGACTTTCTTTACTACATGTCAATGAATGATTTATAAATACATGAGTAGAAAATGGAGATTAAACCACCAAAAGTATTAATAAATTTTATTTGAAGCAGTGGCTTATCATCACCTTTTTGTAGTCACGGAACCTGAGGTAAATTTGGTCCATCAGAACATGCCAATTATTCAGAGTTGTCTTACACTAGTCAGATGTAAATCTGAAAGAATGCTTACAATTTTCAGATTAATGAACTACTACTGTAATTTTAAAACAAAGGCTGTATGTAAAAATCCACCTTCTGTGTAGCTTAATTTATCTCAATAGAGTAAAATAAATAATAAAGTAAGAGGTTTAGAGCTTAAACCTTTTTTGAGGTAATTGGAATTGATGAGTTGATAGTTTCCCCAATACTTCTAAAGTTTAGATATTTACCCAGTGACTGATCCATTAAAAAGAACAGACTGAAATAAGGTTAATCTCTGTTTTGGTAAATATTTATCTCAATCCAGGGTTTCTACTCTGCCTTTGATCATTTAATAACAAAGTTTTTATCTTTATCATAAGCCTTAATGATCTCTAGAGCTGGAAAGATAGCTACCCTCTATGCCTTCTTCCCTATCAATAACCCCGAGTTATAATTTACCGTGTTCCATTTTGGCTGTTCTTTCCTCCAATTGGCCAGCCCATCATGTGTCCTCATCTTCCTTTTTCTGATGGTCCTTCTCCAGGCCTGGGACACAAAATCCTACCAATCTCTCTTCTGCCAATCTATAGGCTATAGGCATCTTAATTTTCCAATCATGGCTAACTTAGTGTGTGGGGTAATGTTAAATAGAATCACCTCTGTAAGTACAAATTCTCTTATCCCTAAGGGCAACTAGGTGTCAGGGCCAGGATTTAGCATTACAATATATAGCAAAAGACCAAACCTCAACTTTTAGGTTTGTTGAAAAGTAATGCTGTATGAAAAACAGCCACAATTTTTTATAGACATACAATAGTTTCTGTGGCCTATGGAGATATCATTTATCTGAATATCTGATATCATTTTGATAATGTTAGTGTTCAAATTGATGACTCTTACTGAAGTTCCCCTAGATGAATATTTTACATGCTTGTATTTTATGATTAGTCAGTTTTTTCATAGAGCTGTTTAATAAAAATGTAGCTTGTTCTTCTAAACTTCATGTAATCAGGCCTATAGTAGTATGGAAAAGAGGGCAGTTAGAAGCACATAAATGTTCTTGTCCATCATCGCAGAGTGGAATGCTTATGTACAAGAAAACAGAGATTGAACTCTAGGGTACTTTCAATATATGGTGATTTTGATGAAATGGAAAGGAAAGGTAATTGCAGCATTCAAAGGGAGTCTTTCAGTTTTGACATTTTCTCTCTATATTTGATGTTAACATTAATAATGAAAATGTTAAATGAAATTTCAATGGCTACTATAACATGTATCATCCTGATCGTGTGTATCTATATCTATACCTCTATCTGTCTGTCTGTCTGTCTGTGTGTCTCTCTGTCTATCTATCTATCTATCTATCTATCTATCTATCTATCTATCTATCTTGTCTTATACTCAATGTTCTTGCATTTTGTATAATACTACTTTTTTCCTGGTTGTAAATATGAACTTTTCCTCAGATAATTGTATATAATTCATAAAGATTCTAGTCTAAATTGACTTACTGGTGACTCATTTAAATCTTTTTTCAAAGCCTTTTTCTGTAAAATGTAATAGCTGGCTTTCTGTTGCAAAAAAGAAAAAATACTCATTCTTAATTGAAGAAGAGGTTTTGGTTGGCTGTAGAATCAGGGGTTTCATTCAATGACTATTTGGCCCGATTGCCAATAATGGATTTATATAGGCATAGTACAGTATGGCAGTGTAGCCTGTCATGGAACAAGCCTCACTGCAACTGGGAAGCAAAGAGAGATTGAGAGAGAATTGGATTGGAATCACAATGTCATCTTCAAGGCTCTCCCCAGCAAATGTTCTTGCACTGCTTAAATGTTCTATCCCTGTGTCCTACCAGTGATATAACCATTTGACAACCAGTTAAAACACTGACCTTTGAGATTCTCTTAACCAAACCACATAAAGCCACTATTTTCTCTTTTCATAAGTTATTTTTATAACCCTGAGTGTTTATGTATAATTTGTCCATGCATTTATTTACTTTGAATTTTATTCAGATTTATCTGAACTTTAACAAAGTAGGTTCTCTCAATTTCAGCACATTTCACCCCTCCATGTTACTCATAGACCAGTGAGGTATGATACTCATTCCCCTCTGCCAGAGCACCTTAAAACTTCTGACTTGAGGTAAAAGTAGCTATGTAAAATGATATAAACATACTTGCGCTGACTACTTTTATGTCGACTTGACACACACCAGAGTTTTCTGAAAAGAGAAAACTTTGAGTGAGAAAATACCTCCATAATATCTGGCTGTAGGGTACTTTCTTAATTAATGATTTATGGGGGAAAAATCAAGACAATGTTAGTGGGGCCAATCCTAGTCTGATAATCCTGGGTTCTTTAAGAAAGCAGGATGAGCAAGCCAGGGAGAGCAAGTCAGTAATTAGCACACCTACAAGGCCTCTAAATCAACATATGCTTCCAATTTTCTGTCCTCTTTGAGGGCCTTCAATGTTGAATAAATATATGGAAGTGTAAGCAAAATAAACCCCTTTTCTCCCTATCTTGCTTTGATCATGATATTTTATTACAGTAATAGTCACCCTAAGTCAGTGATTATTATTTTTCTGATCTTTATTTTAATTGATCATATAATGCAAACAATATGCATAGTAACAGAATACCAATATTATTAAATATGTACATTTCGCATTCTCTTTAACCATGTTAAACATATATGATTCCTTAAGTACTTGTGATTTCTTCCTGGTGAAAACATTAAAGTAGCCATTTACATATATATATATATATATATATATATATATATATATATATATATATGCAAAATACATAATTACTTTTATAGTCACTCCAGTTTTTTAATGGATGTGTTTTCTATGACTTGAAAGTAATATATAGTACATATCAAAATTCCACCCAGGTGATGCTGTAAGTGGCAGTTGGATAGTTAATTAAAAAAGAAATGCATGGTGACTCTGGTTTAGAAACTGAAGAGAAACACATTATGTTATTGTCCTGGTGTTATGATTTGCCAGAGTCACAACCAGACAACTATCTCTGTCCTCTTGAATTTCCTCAGGATTCAATTGGCTGCTGCCACCCAGTCCCAGTACTTATCTTTGCTGGCTTGGAGAGGCATCTGGGGCATTTTCCACAATTACAGAGAATGGGGACTAAGGTTGTTTAGGGCTGTTGGGCTCTGGATTTGAGTGCCAGAAATGTAGAGGGTAAATAGATTGGAACGAATAATTTAGGAAGACATTTTAGTGGACTGTGGCTTCTGTTGTTGCTTTTATACTTCAGTCAAAACATAGTGTTCTTGTATTTCTTCTTATAAACCCACAACCACGTTTATTATGAATATTATCTTATGACTGGCACCACTAATATTCCTTTTAGTATGTTAATTTCAAAATGAGATCTAAAGTTTTGAATGACATTTGAAGAGCAATGTATGCTAAAATTATTTTCTATTAATATGTAGGCTAAAGCATTAAAGACTTTATTTTTTTGGTAGATGGTAATAGTTCTGTTACCATGCAACATTTATTCCTTTAATTTCATGTAAATTTAAATTTTATGATGTTTGCTTCTCCAAGATTATATAATCCTTTTTTATTATTGAAAAGAATCACAATTATGCAAATGATTATATCCAAGGAGACAAGCAGCAATTAACTGTGAAAGACAGGCTGTTACTGTAAGAATTGTATTTGCACTGAATGGAATTGGACTTTTCTTAAAATAAACCTTTAATAAGGAAATTCAGATTTTAAAGGCAAGCATTTCTTTGAGACAAGTTTGTACTCTTGCCATAATAGTTTTGCATTTTAATATTTATAGATTTCTTTCACTCTAGTATGCTTTTAGCTCCTGCTTTAAAAAAAAAGGATTGCCTCAGCAAGTAAGAAATAAGCACCAAAAAGATCTCACACAGGTTTATGTAACTTTAATCTAACTATTCACTCTCATTACTGTAAAAACTGGGCAATAATAACCATTGTAACAAATTTTAAACTAACTCAGTGTGCTTCAATTTATTTATAAGACTATTAAAATTAAAACTAGTTTTCATTATGGTTTATTAACATATATTGAATAAGACATTCTCATGGTTCTACTTTTTGGCAATATATTGGGCTCAGAAGGAAACATTTTTTTTTCTTTAGGTAGTAAGTGAGGCTTCAATTACTGCTTTTTTCCAGCTACTATTACCATTTACTAGGTGAAACAGAACATTAAGATAGTATATAGTTGATTGCATAAAGCAAGTATTATTTTAGAATATGACAAACAGAGCTTCAAATACTCATACTTCTATTTATTATATGCCTTGGGCAAATCATATAGCTGCTTGGACTCTCAGCTTCTCACAGCTTTGTGAAAGTTAACTGAGTATCATATGTGTGTCAAGAAAATGGGAAGTGTTTGTCATTATATTTACAAGTATTATTATGACCCATATTACTGACTCATAGGAATTCTATTGAACCACATTGAGAAATAGTGTTCTTTAGGCTTTCCTTGGTGAAGACAGTTATGTGCTTAAGAATTATACTTTGCATTTAGACTGAAATTAATGAATATATTTGCTTGCATTAGGTGGTCATTTTTTACATTCATTAAGAAAGAAGTAGAAAGCAAGGGTATAGTTAAGAAATCTATCACCAATTGGATCAAATCACTCCCAGAAATGACAGCATATGTTGATAAGAAAAAGAAATTCATAAAGCACTAACCATTGTGCTTGAATTACCACTTATTTCTTTATTTAGACCTTAATAGTTTAAATGAAGGAATTATAGAGGTAGGCACATATGGCTACATTTTAAAGGATGAGATCTCAGATGTTCAAGGAATACCAGAATGGAAGGTGTCAGTTAAAGAAATTCAGCCTCATTTATTATCCAGGGATTAGTGTGCTATTTGATTCCAATTCCATCAAACATGAATAGGATGGATGAATAATGGATTTAAATTAGTGATTTAAAGCATGATAATTAAGGCAGAGGCATGATCTACTTTCAGGCCCAGATACATTGTAGCATGAAGCACATGAAGAGAAAAGCTGCTACATATGATTTGCTTTTTATCATCTTTTTTCTTAATCATCAACTTTATATCTCTGCCTAGTTAAGCATTGGGTCTATCTGGATCTACTTTTACCCTATTTCTTCTTATCCATACCTCTTTTTACGTGCAAGTAACATGTGCCTATGATTTCTTAGTGTTCTTTATATAGAAGGCATGAGCTACATTAGGTTGTTTACACTCATGAAAGCTTAAATCATGGCAGAAGAGGAAGAAAGTGAAAAGTGAAGACTAGAAAGCAAGCATAGGGAGAGGGAAGAAAAGAGAATTTCCAGAGTAAGATTTTAAAGATATGGTAGTGGGTAAGACTCCTCTACTCCATGATATTCTCATCTGTCAGCTCTGCCTAGTTGTACCACTGGTGTGTGTGTGTGTATGTGTGTGTGTGTGTGTGTGTGTGTGTGTGTGTGTGTTTGTGCATGTGTAAGCAATATAAAGATGAGAGAGGAAAAACAGACTGATGATATCTATATCTATCAATCTATCAATCTATCAATCTATCTATCTATCTATCTATCTATCTATCTATCTATCTATGTCTATGTCTGTATCTATACCTATATATCACCTCTCTCTCTCTCTCTCTCTCTCTCTCTCTCTCTCTCTCTAAATATATATATGTATATATATATATATATATATATATATATATATATATATATATATATTTAAAAGATGCCCACCTTTTGGAAAATAAATGGGCCTTCAAAGTTCATGCTTAACCATAAAGGTAAGCTTCCTGTCCACCACCTATGTTCCCTACTTTCTGAGTACTCTAGAGCAAGCCTAGCTGCCCTGAGCAACCTATTATCTGAGGGGGAACTCCACTTTCCTGTCACTCCTCTGACCACCTTCATTGGGTCTGTTGCTTCTGCATCATAAAGACTGGCAGATCCAGAACCAAATAACCCCAAGATATCTATCAGAGGCCTGCCAAACCAGGAGCATCGAGGTTAATACCCTCCTAATATTTGCAACAACTGGAACATCCAGGAAACGTCATCCAGATGATGAAATGCCCTCAAAGGAACTCAATCAACAAAATCCAGAGCAATATGACACCTTCAGAGCACAGATACCTTCTCTAGCAAGACCTAGAAATCCTAAAACAACCAAGAAACAAGAAAATGACTTTAAGACAAATCTCATAAAGATGATAGAAGCCTTTAAGAAGGAAATGAGTAAATCCCTAAAAGAAATTCAGGGAAGTACAATCAAACAGTTGGAGGTCTTTAAAGAGGAAAGAAGTAAATCCCCAAAAAACTATACAGGAACATTCAATTAAATAGCTGAGAAATCAATAAAGTGTGCATGACCTGAAGATAGAAATGGAAGTAATAAAGAAAACAAAAAATGAGGGAATCCTTGGATAGAAAATCTCAGGAAGAGAACAAGAACAAAAGATGCAGGTATCACCAACAGAATACAGGGTATGGAAAAGAGAATCTCAGATGGAGAAGATACAAGAGAAGAAATTGATACACCAAATAAATAAATAAATAAATAAATCTTAAAAAGAATTCCTGACACAAAATATCCAGGAAATCTGGGATGCTATGAAAAGATCTAACCTAAAAATAATAAAAAAGAAAGCGAGGTGGAGCTGTGGGAGGGGAGTAGGTCCGGGGGCTGGTCCCTGAAGATGGCGGAGGCGGGGGTGAACTTGGGGTCTCCCGGCAGAGGTCAGGATTTCTGGTAGGTCCCACATTCAGACAAGATGTGGTGTCATTGAAACATTGGTCTCCTTCAATTCACAGTTTACCTTTTTTACTGGGAAGCCTCACTTTATTTTACCGCTTAGGCCTACTGAACTTATGAAACCATGGCAGAAGGAGAGACGGAGTCACCTCGGCCTAAAAAGTGTGGCCCATATATTTCCTCTGTCACCAGCCAGAATGTGAATGTGGTGATCCGAGGGGTGGTACTCTTCTTCATTGGAGTCTTCCTTGCATTACTTTTGAATTTGCTTCAGATTCAGAGAAACGTGACACTTTTTTTCCACCAGATGTAATCACGAACATCTTTTCATCTGCCTGGTGGGTTCCACCATGCTGCGGCACAGCCTCAGCTGTGATTGGACTATTGTACCCCTGCATTGACAGGCATCTAGGAGAACCACATAAATTTAAGAGAGAGTGGTCCAGTGTCATACACTGCGTAGCAGTGTTCGTGGGTATAAATCACGCCAGTGCTAAAGTAGACTTCAACAACAACTTCCAGTTTTCCCTCACACTGGCTGCACTGTCAGTAGGACTGTGGTGGACTTTTGACAGATCTAGAAGTGGTTTTGGCCTTGGCGTTGGGATTGCTTTCTTAGCAACCGTTGTCACCAAACTGTTAGTCTACAATGGTGTTTATCAATACACATCTCCAGATTTTCTCTATGTCTGTTCTGGGTTGCCATGTATATTTTTTGCTGGAGGCATAACGATGGGAAACATCGGTCGTCAACAGGAAATGTATAAATGTAAAGTTATTGCTGAAAAATCTCATCAAGAATGAAGAGGGCAGCCATCTTAGCTGTTCTGTGAAAGCCATGGGAAAGCAGCATGGGTGTGAGAGGTGCACCAATGGAACTTTGGACTGGAAAATTGCAAGAACACAGTTTTTTCTTGATTGGTGTGTGTGTGTGTGTCTGTGTGTGTATCTGTGTGTGTGTGCACGTGTACGTGAATGTGCATGTGCAACACACATGCTTTTGCAGTCTGTGATTGTTTCTGTAAATCAGTTACCAACCTTTCAGTATTTGATTTCAATAAATGTAAGATATCTGTGCACTACATGAAAGATATATTTATGAGTACATGAGATTTCTAAGTTTTTTGAACATACCATACATTGTATCACAATGTTGATGTGCCAAACTGTGTTGTTACTGACACAGAGAATAAGAATGCTTTGAACAATTTAGAAATTTAGTGAAAGAGAAAAGGAAAGCTAAAAAAGAAAACAGAAAGCAAATGTGTAGCTGTCGGTTCCCTCTCACGGGCTGGTGTCCATTTTCCTATTTCTAATCAGCTGTGTTCATCACAGCACCCACATACGTGTTTTCTCTGTTGCTGTCCTTTCAGAATTTGAATCTTATTATACGGTACCAGTGAACTTCCATAGAATGGTTTTAAGCCTCCATTGCTGTAGGGAACCAAAGAATACTTTCCAGATTTCTCCAGAAGGATGTGTGTTGGACAGGGATGTTTATCAGCATCACCCTACTTTGAGTCTACATTTGGAAAAGTATAAGTGACTAAATTTAGGGGATTTGACTAGATAAATATGCTTGGGAATGCTGTATGGCCCTCTCTGGCACAGAAGCCAAAGTGGTATTAGTTATCATTTGCTACTGAAACTCACTGCTTTAGTACAAGGATGAATAAGGAACACAGACAGATCAAAGTGACAGTCGTAACCTATTGGGTTCTAGAAAGCAGGCCATGCTTGTGGGGCTGGACTGTGTGACTGACCAGCTATGGCGGGCCTGAGTTTGTGGTCTTCACCAGTGCAGTCTGAGGATGCTGGAACCTGATTCCCTGTCACACATCCCATTAACAACACCTGCTGTTTACTTACGGGTTAAGTATATCAGCTGATGCTCTGCTTGCTTTGCAGTTTTGAAATTATTGTCTGGAACACAAGGGTAAATTTTTTTGACTACTGTGGTGTACATGTGCTTCTGTTTTGAGTGTGTGAGCAAAAATGTATACATGTGTCTGTGTGCACATGTGCCCATGCTTTCCTACAGTGTCAAGTAGACATTTTAATTTCTTTTCTTTTAAAGCAGTGCTGTCAGACTGAAATCTTGTACACTGGAGTGTAATGTGCTTTGCATTCTCAGGTGGAGAGTGTAAACATCCCAGGATTACTCCATGTGGAATATGTGTACACAAGCCTAATGGTAGTAGTGGTGAACACGCTACTATATTTATTATTCTGTCTTTCAGATGTTACTCATTTAGAACAAATAAGGTATATTTTTAGAATCAAATTTGTAAACACTATAAAATCTTTAATAAGTTATAAGGTCTATGATATGTTTACTTTGAAAATTGCTGTTGAAAGCAAGATGTATTAAATATGTAATTATCACCAAAAAAAGAAAAGAAAGCAGAGTCCCACCTCCAAAGCTGAGAAAATATTTTCAACAAAATCATAGAAGAAAACATTCTCAACCTAAAGAAAATGATGCCTATAAACATAAAACAATCTTATAGAACACCTATTAGACCAGAAAATTAAATCCTCCTGCCACATAATAATCAAAACACAAAATCTACAAAAACAAAGGTAGAATACAGAAAGCAACTAGAGAAAGGGGCATGTAACATACAAAGACAGGACTCACAGAATTACAGACGACTACTCAACAGAGACTCTAAAAGCTTGAAAAGCCTGAATGGATATCTTACAACCTCTAAAAACCACAAACAGCAACCTTGACGATTATACCCAGCAAAATTCTTAATCACTACAGAGGGAGAAAATAAGATATTTCAAGACAAAAACAAATTTAAATAATAACTATCCAGAAATCCAGCAATACAGAAAATACTAGAAGGAAAATTCTAACTCAAGAAGGATAACTACATTCAAAAAACCACAAGAAATAAGTAATTTCATACCAGCAAAAGTGAGGGAAGCACACACAGACATGCACATACATACACACTAACATGACCAATATCAAAATAACAGGAAATAACAAACACTGTTGACATCTCTCAACATCAATGGTCTGAATTCCCCCAATAAAAAGAAATAGGCTGACATAATGGATGTGAAAGGAGGATCTGTTATTCTGATGCATACAAGACACACACTTCAGCAATAATGATAGATATTACCTCAGATTAAAGGACCGGAAAGAAATTTTCCAGGTAAACAGACCAAAGAAGAAAATATATCTATACCTGAAACTCAAGTGCATATACCTAAATATAATCATAGTAATATACAATAAGTCAACAGCCAACATTGAGCAGAATGTGGAGAAACTAGAAAGCAATTCCAATAAAATCACAGACAAAACAAGGCTGCCCAATATCAACCTACCTATTCTATATAGTATTTGGATACATACAAAATTAACTCAAAGACATGAGTAGCCTTTCTTTATATGAATGATAAAAGGACCAAAAAAGAAATTAGGGAAACAGTGCCCTTTACATTAGCCATGACCCGAACCAAGTAAGTGAAGGATCTTCATGACAAGAACTTCAAATACTTGAGAAAACAAATTTAAGATCTCTAAAGTTCGAAAGATGTCCAATGCTCTTGGTTAAGTAGGATTAACATAGTAAAAATGGCCATCTAACCAAAAACAGTCTATATATTCAATGCAATTCCCATCAAAATTCCAACAAAATATTTTATATACCCTGACAAAGCAATTCTCAATTCTCAGCTTCATATGGAAAAGTAATAAACCCAGAATACCCAAAATATTCTGAAAATAAAAGAACTTCAGGAGGAATCATCGTTTCTGACCTCAAGCAGTATTGTAGAGTAATAGTGATAAAAAATTGCATGATATTGGTATAGAAGGATTCACATTGATAAATTGAATTTAATCTAAATCATAGTAATAAACTTATACGCCTATGAACTCTTGGTTTTTGATAAAGAAGCCAAAAACCATACATGGGAAAAAGAAAGCATCTTCAACAAATGCTGCTGATCTAACTTGATGTCTACCTGTAGAAGAATAAAAATAGATCTGTAAGCATCAACATGCACAAAATTAAAGGCCAAACAAATCTGTGACCTCAACATCAAACCTGATACACTAAATCTCATAGAAAAGAACATTGGAAAGACTCTGAATGCATTGGTACAAGAAACAATTTGCTTAAGAAAAGATCAGTGGCACAGGCTCTAGAATCAATAATTGGTATGTGGGACCTGATGAAATTTCAAAGCTTCTATAAGGCAAAGGATAGTGTCAAAAAGACAAATAAATAGATTTGGAAACAGAATGGGAAAGGACTTTCACAAATCCTACATCTGACAGAGTGTGCAACCACTCTGGAAATAAAACTGGAGGTGCCTCAGAAAACTGGAAAGAGATCTACCCAAAGACCCAACTATACTACTCTTGGGCATTTAAATGAAAGACACCCGAACATGCCATGCACTGTGGCACATGTTCCACTATGATTTTAGCAGCCTTATTTGTGATAGACAGAAGCTAGAAACAACCCAAATGTCCCACAAGGGAAGAATGGATACAGAAAATGTGGTTCATTTATACAATGGAATACTAGTCAGCTATTAAGAATGAAGGCATCCTGACTTATGCAGACAAATGGATGAAACTAGAAAATATAATCCCGAGTGATGTAACTCAGATGCAAAAGGATATGCATGGTACGTACTCACTAACAAGCCAATATTAGCCAAAACTTTACAGAATACCCAGGATACAACCACAGAACTCAAGAAGATAAACAAGTGTAAATGCCTAAGTGAAGATGCCTCAATCCCACTTGGAAGGGAGAAAAAGCAATCACAGGAGTGGGGAGGCAGGGAGGCACCTAGGTGGGAAAGGTAACAGAGAGGGGAAGAGGGGAACACCCGTCAGGTACTGAGTGGGAGAAACAAGGCTGAAGCACTGAGGGCCAGCAGAAATAATGGAAACAGGTAATTTCTGGAGGTAGGAGGTGCGAGAACCCTCTAGAATATAGCAGAGACCCACTGAATGTACCAGAGAGATGAGAGACTCTCAGGACTCAAAGGGAGGGACCTTAGATGGAATGTCCAACAGTAGGGAGATGGAACGTATAGAGTCCACCTCCAGTAGAAATACAGAGCATCAAATGGAGTGATGGAGTTGCCATCACACAGTCAAAACTTCTGACATAGAATTGTCCCTGTCTGAAAGAGCAGCATGGGTAAAAATAGAGAAGAGTCTGTGGAAAAAGAGGTCTAGTGACAGGCTGAAATCGGGATCCAGCTCAAGGGGAGGCCTGAAGGCCTTACAATATTACTGATGCTACAGTTTGTTTACAAACAGGGGCCTATCGTGACTGCCCTCCAAAAGGCTCAATAAAAAAGGCTGAAAGAGTCAGATGAAGGTATTTATACTCAACAACCAATGGAATGAATCTGGTAACCCCTGTGGTTGAATTAGGGGAAAGATTGAAGAAGTTGAGGAGGAGAGTGACCCTATAGGAAGACGAGCAGTATCAACTAAACTGAACCCCAGAGATCTCTCAGACACTAAGCCACCAATCAGGCAGCATAACCAGCTGATATGAGGCCCCCGAAACATTTACAGCAGAGAAATTCTTGTCTGGCCTTCATGAGAGAAGATGTACAAAACCTTTGAGAGAGTAGAAGCCCCAGGGTTTGGAGATGTGTGTGGGGGTTGGGGTAGGTGTGGGACATCCTCCTGGAAATGGGGCAGGAGGTATAGAATGTGGAACAGTCAGAGAGTAGACCAGTAGGGAGATAAAGTCTGGGCTATAAATAAATAAATAAATAAATAAATAAATAAATTTAAAAAAATTTAAAACAGGAAAAAAAAGCTCTTCAACGTCTTTAGCAATAAGGTAAATGAAAATCAAAACAGCTCAGATATTCCATCTTACATCAGTCTGAATGTCTAAGACAAAAACCTCAAGTGGCAAGGGTGTGGAGCAAGGGTAACACCCCTCTATTGCTGGTGGGAGTACAAACTTGTAAACACTTTGAAGATCTATCTGACATTTTCTCAGAAAATTGTGAATATTTCTATCTGAAGACCTGGCTATACCACTCATAGGAATATAACCTAAATATGTTGAACCATTCCACATAAGACAATTTTCAAACTATGTTCGTATCAGGTTTATTCTTAATTGATAAAAACTGGAAACAACCTAGAAGTCCCTCAACAGCAGAATGGATAAAGAAAATGTACTGAATGCTGTTCAGTTATGAAATACACAGAAAAGCCTTCCGCCCCTGCCAGGTCCTTTGGGCTGGAGCAGACACAGAGTTGGTCTGCTCCTAGCCTGTGGAGAAACTGAATCCTGAGTCATCGAGGAGCCACTCCACTCAGAGCAGCTGGTAAGAACTCCATCTCACTCCCTAAACCCCAGAGAAACATCTGGGAGCCAGGGACATTCAGGACACAGCAGCTACCCAAACCTTGCCCCTCCGGAATTCCACTTCCCTTCCGCCCCTGCCTGGTCCTTTGGGCTGGAGCAGACACAGAGTCGGTCTCCTCCTGTCCTGTGGAGAAACTGAATCCTGAGTCATCGAGGAGCCACTGCAATCAGAGCAGCTGAGGAGCCACTGCACTCAGAGCAGAAGGATTTCCAGATCCAAGAGGTGGCCTGAGTCCCAGGAGTTCTTCCACCCAGGAGATTAGGAGCATAAGACCACAGAGACCTCTGGACTCCGAGGAGCTCTGCAATAAGCAAGATAACTGGAAATACAGACTCCAGTCTTACACAGTGAGGGCAGATACCACTAGAGTTAAACAGATGGCGAAAGGCAAGCGCAAGAACATAAGCAACAGAAACCAAAGTTTCTTGGCATCATCAGTACCCAGTTCTCCCAATATAGCAAGCCCTGAACACCCCATCACACCTGAAAAGCAGGATTCAGAATTAAAATCACTTCTCATGATGATGATAGAGGATTATAAGAAGGAATTAAGTAACTCCCTTAAAGAAATGCAGGAGAGTACAAGTAAACAGACAGAAGCCCTTAAAGAGGAATCACAGAAATCCCTTAAAGAAATGCAAGAAAACACAAAGAAGGAATTAAACAAAAACATTCAGGATCTGAAACTGGAAATAGAAACAATAAAGAAAGTTCAAAGGGAGACAACCATGGAGATAGAAAACCTAAGAAAGAGATCAGGAGTCATAGACCCCAGATTCACCAACCAAATACAAGAGATAGAAGAGAGAATCTCAACTGCAGAAGATACGGTGGAAAATATTGACACAGTTGTCAAAGAAAATGCAAAATGCAAAAAAATCCTAACACAAAACATCCAGGAAATCCAGGACACAATGAGAAGACCAAACCTAAGGATAATAGGTATAGATGAGAATGAAGATTCCCAACTTAAAGGGCCAGTAAATATCTTCAACAAAATTATTGAGGAGAACTTCCCAAACCTAAAGAACAAGATGCCCATAAACATACAAGAAGCCTACAGAACACCAAATAGACTAGACTAGAAAAGAAATACTTCCCGTCACATAATAATCAAAACATCAGATGCACAAAACAAAGAAAAAATACTAAAAGCAGTAAGGGAAAAAGGTCAAGTAACATATAAAGGCAAACCAATAAGAATTACACCTGACTTCTCACCAGAAACTATAAAAGCCAGAAGAGCCTGGACTGACATCATACAGACCCTAAGAGAACACAATTGCCAGCCCAGATTACAATACCCAGCAAAACTCTCAATCACTATAGATGGTGAAACCAAGATATTCCATGACAAAAGCAAATTTGCACAATATCTTTCCCCAAACCCAGCACTTCAAAGGATAATTGATGGAAAACGCCAACACAAGGAGGGAAACTACAACCTAGAAAAAGCAAGGAAGTAATCTTCCAACAATCCCAAAAGAAGATAACTATACAAACATAACTTTGCCTCTAATAACAAAAATATCAGGAAGCCACAATCATTTTTCTTTAATATCTCTTAACATCAATGGTCTCAATTCACCAATAAAGACAGAGACTATCAGACTGGATACACAAACAAGACCCAGAATTTTACTGCATACAAGAAATGCACCTCAGTGGCAAAGACAGACACTACCTCAGAAAAAAAGGGTGGAAAACAATTTTCCAAGCCAATGGTCCCAAGAAACAAGCTGGAGTAGCCATTCTAATATCAAATAAAATTGACTTTCATCCAAAATTTATCAAAAAAGATAAGGAAGGACACTTCATACTCATCAAATGAAAAATCTATCAAGTTGAACTCTCAATTCTGAACATCTATGCTCCAAATGCAAGGGCACCTACATACATAAAAGAAACTTTACTAAAGCTCAAAACAAACATTACACCTCACACAATAATAGTGGGGGCTTTCAACACCCCACTCTCAGCAATGGACAGATCGTGGAAACAGAAACTAAACCGAGACACTTTGACATTAACAGAAGTTATGAACCAAATGGACTTAACAGACATCTATAGAACATTTCATCCTAAAGCAAAATAATATACTTTTTCTCAGCACCTCATGGTACCTTCTCCAAAATAGACCATATAATTGGTCACAGAACAACCCTCTACAGATACAAAAAGATTGAAATAATCCCTTGCATCTTATCAAATCACCACGGACAAAGACTGGTCTTTAATAATGACAAAACCAATGGAAAACCCACATGCACATGGAAACTGAACAACTCTCTACTCAATGATGACTTGGTCAAGGAAGAAATAAAGAAAGAAATCAAAGACTTTTTAGAATTCAATGAAAATGAGGACACATCATACCAAAACTTGTGCGACTCCATGAAGGCAGTGATAAGAGGAAAACTCATAGCTCTAAGTGCCTACATAAAGAAACTGGAAAGAGCACACACTAACAACTTGACTGGACAACTAAAAGCTCTAGAACAAAAAGAAGCAAATACACCCAGAAGGAGTAGAAGGCAGGAAATAATCAAACTCAGGGCTGAAATCAACCAAATAGAAACAGAAAGAACAATACAAAATATCAATAAAACCAGGAGCTGGTTCTTTGAGAAAATCAACAAGATAGATAAACCGTTAGCCAGATTAACCAGAGGGCACAGAGACAGTATCCAAATTAATAAAATCAGAATTGAAAAGGGAGACATAACAACAGAAACTGAAGAAATTCAAAAAATCATCAGATCCTACTACAAAGGCCTATATTCAACAAAACTGGAAAACCTGGATGAAATGGACAATTTCCTAGACAGATACCAGGTACCGAAATTAAACCAGGAGCAGCTAAACCATCGAAATAGTCCCATAACCCCTCAGGAAATAGCATCAGTCATTAAAAGTCTCCCCACTAAAAAAAAGCCCAGGACCAGATGGTTTAAGTGCTGAATTCTATCAGACCTTCAAGGAAGACCTAATACCAATTCTCTTCAAACTATTCGACAAAATAGAGACAGAAGGAACACTACCCAACTCGTTCTATGAAGCTACAATTACACTCATACCCAAACCCCACAAGGACCCGACAAAGAAAGAGAACTTCAGACCAATCTCCCTTATGAACATCGATGCAAAAATACTCAATAAAATTCTAGCAAACCGAATCCAAGAACACATCAAAACAATCATCCAACATGATCAAGTATGTTTTATCCCAGGAATGCAGGGATGGTTCAATATTCGGAAATCCATCAATGTAATCCACTATATAAACAAACTTAAAGAAAAAAACCACATGATCATCTCACTAGATGCTGAGAAAGCATTTGGGAAAATTCAACATCCCTTCATGATAAAAGTCTTGGAAAGATCAGGAATTCAAGGCACCTACCTAAACATAGTAAAAGCAATTTACAGCAAACCAGTAGCCAACATCAAGCTAAATGGAGAGAAACTTGAAGCAATCCCACTAAGATCAGTGACTAGACAAGGCTGCTCACTCTCCCCCTACCTATTCAATATAGTACTGGAAGTCTTAGCCAGAGCAATTAGACAACAAATAGAAGTCAAAGGGATACAAATAGGAAAGGAAGAAGTCAAAATATCACTCTTTGAAGATGATATGATAGTATACTTAAGTGACCCCCAAACTTCCACCAGAGAACTCCTAAACCTGGTAAACAACTTCAGCAAAGTGGCTGGTTATAAAATCAACTCAAATAAATCAATAGCCTTCCTCTACATGAAAGATAAACAGACTGAAAAATAAATTAGGGAAATTACACCTTTCACAATAGTTGCAAATAATGTAAAATACCTTGGTGTGAATCTAACCAAGCAAGTGAAAGACCTGTATGACAAGAACTTCATGTCTCTGAAGAAAGAAACTGAAGAAGATCTCAGAAGATGGAAAGATCTCCCATGCTCATGGATTGGCAGGATTAATATAATAAAAATGGTCATCTTGCCAAAAGCAATCTACAGATTCAATGCAATTCCCATTAAAATCCCAACTCAATTCTTCACAGAGTTAGAAAAGGAAATTCTCAAATTCATATGGAATAACAAAAAACACAGGATAGCAAAAACTATTCTCAACAATAAAAGAACTTCGGGAGGAATCACCATCCCTGACCTCAAGCTGTACTACAAAGCAATAGTGATAAAAACTACCTGATATTGGTACAGAGACAGGCAGTAAGATCAATGGAATAGAATTGAAGACCCAGAAATGAACGCACACTCCTATGGTCACTTGATCTTTGACAAAGGAGCTAAAACTGTCCAGTGGAAAAAGGACAGCATTTTCAACAAATGGTGCTGGTTCAACTGGAGGACAACATGTAGAAGAATGAAAATTGATCCATTCTTATCCCCTTTTACAAAGCTCAAGTCTAAGTGGATAAAGGACTTCCACATAAAACCAGATACACTGAAACTAATAGAAGAAAAGGTGGGGAAGAGCCTCGAGTACTTGGGCACAGGGGAAAAGTTCCTGAACAGAACAAAAATGGCATATGCTTTAAGATCAAGAATTGACAAATGGGACTTCATAAAATTGCAAAGTTTCTGTAAGTCAAAGGACACTGTCAATAGGACAAAACGACAACCAACAAATTGGGAAAAGATCTTTACCAATCCTTCATCTGATAGAGGGCTAATATCCAATATATACAAAGAACTCAAGAAATTAGACTCCAGACAACCAAATTACCCTATTAAAAAATGGGGTATAGAGCTTAACAAAGAATTTTCAACGGAAGAAACTCGAATGGCCGAGAAGCACCTAAAGAAATGTTCAGCATCCTTAGTCGTCAGGGAAATGCAAATCAAAACAACCCTGAGATTCCATCTCACACCAGTCAGAATGGCTAAGATTAAAAACTCAGGTGATAGTAGATGCTGGCGAGGGTGTGAAGAAAGAGGAACACTCCTCCATTGTTGGTGGGACTGCAAGATGATGCAACCACTTTGGAAATCAGTCTGGTGGTTCCTCAGAAGATTGGACATATCATTACCTGAGGATCCAGCTATACCACTCCTAGGTATGTACCCAGAAGATGCTCAAACATATAACAAGGACATATGCTCAACTAAGTTCATAGCAGCCTTGTTTATAATAGCCAGGAGCTGGAAAGAACACAGATGTCCTTCAACTGAGGAATGGATTCAAAAAATGTGGTATATTTACACAATGGAGTAATTGTGTATTAAAGCTATTAAAAACAATGAATTTGAGAGGTTCCTAGGTAAATGGATGGAACTAGAAATTATCATCCTTAGTGAGGTAAGCCAATCACAAAAGAACATGCATGGTATTCACTCACTGATTATTGGATATTAGCCCAGAACCTTGAAATGCCCAAGATGCAATGCACAGGCCACATGAAGCCCATAAAGATGGAAGACCAAGTGGGGGTGATTCGGTCCTTCTTAAAAGGAGCTACAAAATACTCAAGGGAGCAAATATGGAGACAAAGTGAGGGACAGAAACTGAAGGAGGGGCCGTCTCAAGACCACTCCAACTGAGTATCTATCCCATGTGCAATCACCAAAGGTAGATGCTGATGTGGATGTCAGGAAGTGCATGCTGATAAGAGCCTGATATGGATATCTCCTCAGAGGTCTTTAAGAGTCTGACATACTCAGAGGCAGATGCTCACAACTAGCCATTGAACTGATCATGGGGTTCTCAATAGAGGAGTTTGAGTGAAGACTGAAGGAGAGCTGAAAGGATTTGTGGCCCCATGAGGAGAGCAACAATACCAACCAACCACAGCTCCCAGGGTCTAAACCACCAGCCTGGGAGCACTTAGGGAGGGATCCAGCACTTCAGTTGAATATGCATGAGTGGAGGGCCCTGCTGATCATAGGTAGAAGAAGAGAACCTTGATGGCATGAAGGCTGGATTGCCCAGGGGGTGGGAATTTTGAGGGTGGGGAGGTGGGAGTGTGGGGGGATAGATAGAGGTTACATCCACAGAGAAGAAGGAGGAGGGGTGAGGGGATAGGGGGTTCCTGGGTGGGTGGCCGATGGGGTAAGGGGACAACATAGGAAATGTAAATAAAACATCCAATAAAAATTAAAAAAAAATAAATACACAGAAAAGACATCATGAACTGTGTAGGCAAATGGGTGTATCTTAAGAATATTATCCTGAATGAAGTAACCCATTCCCAAAAGGACATGTATAGTATATATTCAGTAATTAGTGGATATTAGCCATAGAATACAGGATGTACATATTACACTCCACAGACTCAAGAAGGGTAGAGAGAAAGGAGGACACAAGTCATGATGCTTGAGCCTCAATTGAAAGGGGGAATGGATTGGTAGTTGAAGGGAAATGGAAGGAGATAACAGAATAGGAGCAAAGATCAGGAACAGAGTTGGGAGTATCAGGTTTGGGTGGTGGTAGGGGCAGGGAAGATGACCAGATACCCATGAGAATTAATGGAAATATGCAACTGACAGGGGTAGAGGGAGTTAGGGGACACTCTCTGGAAGAGATGGAGACCTGAGATATGGGAGAAGTCCAGTGTGGGAGACCTTAGCTGTGACTCACAGCATTGGGGATATGAAGCCTGGGGAGGCTGCCTCCTGTGGCCAAGCAGGAACCTATCTGGAGATATAGGGATACCAACTCACCCACAATACATTTGACCCATAATTTATCCTATCTACAAGAAATCCAGGGATTGGGTATAGAGCAGAAAATGGGGAAATGACCAACAAATAACTGGCCCAATCTAAGATCCACCACATGTTCAAGAAACAATTCCTGATACTAATAATGATACACTGTTATGCTTGCAGACAGGAGATAGCACGGCACTCCTCTGAGAGGCTCCATCCACCAAATATGGACGGAGCTTGGGGACTCATAAAAAAGGATAAGAGAAAGGATTGCAACCCTTAAGGCAATAGGAATTCCTTTAGGAGACCAACAGTATCAACTAACAGGGACCCTTGGGGGGTCTCAGATACTATACCAACCAAAGAACATATACAGGGTAGACCTAGGCTTCCCACACATGTGCAGTTTGATCTTCATGTAGGTCCAGAATAACAGGAGAGGGGGCTATCCCAAAAGCTTTTGCTTGTATGTGGGACATGTTCTACTAGCTGGACTGCCTTGTCTGGTCGTAATGGGAAAGGAAGTAACTAGCCTCACAGAGACTTGAAATGCAAGAGTAGAGGGGATACAAGGTGTCCACCAGCTCATAGAAGAAGGGCAGGGGGAGGAAGGAAGGATTGTGGGAAGGGGTGACTGGGAGGAGGTCAGTGAATGAGATGTAAACTGAAAAAAAATTATACTTATATATATATATATATATATATATATATATATATATATATATGAAATGAAATTCAGACTCTGAATGTTTCAAAAATTCTTACACATCTATTTCTTTTGGTTCTTTGTAGGAGCTCAAACTTTAGAATCATAACACATATTTAATTAGTTTTTCTTCCAAAATATTAATAAATTATTGAACTAACTAGATATTAAGACCTATGATCTTCTCCAGAAAATTACTTCCAGGGAAAACATCCACTAACCTGATCAAGGAAAACAGAAAAAGTTGAACTCAAGGGATTTTTTGCCCCTATCCCTGAACATATCTGTGTGCTTTTTAGCAAGACCAATTCATTAATCAAGCAAACTGTTACTAGCCTTGAAATAGCTACTTGGGAGACCATCTATGTCTTCTCTGATGAAGCAATGGAGAATGTCTGGACATAGAAAACTGTATCCTTTGGATGGAGGTTAGAGCCAGGAACTCAAGGAATTATATATTTTGACTGCTTAGCCTACCAATATTTGCAGAAGTAAATATTTGCCTTTGCCACTCCCTACTCAGTGGTCTTTCGAGATTATACTTTTTCAAAGTATTGATTTTCTGAGAATAGACTCTTGGAATATGTAACCAGTGCTATTTAAGTCATAGTGTGATTGGTTATTGTAATGTCTTTGCAAATATTTTGTTGCAAAAGTTGATTATTATTAGAGACATCTCAATTCAATTTTTGTTTTAGTTTATTTATTCATGTGTAAGGGTAATTATACTCAGGCAATATCACATTTTAGGTAGCCCTTGTTATCTTTGATAGCAACTCTCTGATAATTAAATATGCTCCTATAACCTCCCATATGGATAGGAAACACTTCAATATGCCGGTCATGTACTTTGGATACGTACATTATGGAGTAAGACAGATTAAGTTTCAGATCCTATATTAGTCACTAGATCTGAAGAATGTTCTCTCATCTGTAAAACAGGTTGATAAAAACAATAATTTTATATTACTATTCAGGATTTATTTGAAATTATAATTTAGATAATTAGAAATTCCCATGAACTTGTGATAAGTAATTTGTCTAATGACAAAAAAAGGCAAAATTTTAATCAAGTTAGTGTTCTAATATAATTAATCAAATATCCCTATCCATGTATTGTGGTATCTTTTACCGAAAGCAAATTTTTATATTACCACAAGGTTTTCCCACATGTTCCCCTTATAGCCATGCCAATCTTCTTCTACATTTGTACCTCTGTGACAGGTAATCAATAATCTATTCACCATTTCTATATTTTTTTCAATCTGAGAATAATACTATGTAAATATAATTATACAGTATGTACTCTTGACTTTTGCTTTTTACACTTATCATATTTGCCTACCAATTTACCCAAGTCATTGAATATATCCACTTTCTTCTTTTGCCTGTTTTATAGTATTCTACAATGCAAATTACAATGTGCTTTTTAAACCACTCAGCCTTTGTAAAAAAAACAAAAACAAAAAACAAAAAACTAAATCCAGTTTTATCCAGTTTACAAACTAGAAACAAAGAGCTTCTCGGACAAGTGTTTGGGTAGAAAATGCTTTTGTTTGTTTTTATTTCTGATATGAATGTTCAAGAAAAATATTAATGAGTAAAATGCTGATTGTATATTTAGTTTTGTAAGAAACTGCAAAAGTATTTTTCTGAGTAAATGGTTCATTTAATTTTCTAATTAACAATGCATGGACAATCTTTATTCTTCACATATTCATCATTGTATTTCTCTATCTTTTTTTTTTTTTTGGTTTGTTTTTTCGAGACAGGGTTTCTCTGTGTTGCCCTGGCTGTCCTGGAACTCACTCTGTAGATCAGGATAGCCTCAAACTCTCGAACTCAGAAATCTGCCTGCCTCTGCCTCCCAAGTGCTGAGATTAAAGGCGTGCGCCACCACCGCCCAGCTGTATTTCTCTTTACAATCAATTTTGGGGAAATTAACGTGAGTTTCAAATGGTAAAATATGAGCGAAGTATGTTTATGCATTTCTTTAAATATTTTTATAGTTAAGGTTTTATATTTTTTTAGCATAAAGGTCTTATAATTTTCATTTGGTTATCCTTAAGCAAGCCATTTTCTTTGAAGTGACTAAGTAGTATTTTGTATCTATTTTTGAGACAAGATGTTTTTATATAGTATAGGTTGGCCCTGAATCTCTTCAGTTATTTTTAATTCTCATATTTTCAACTCACAAATAGTGCATTTTCAGGTATATGCCATCATGCCTGACCATAAAAACAAAGTCCTTTCAAATAATTCTTTTTAATTTCATTGATATTTTTGTCTCCATGATTTTGTCACTTTCCCTTAGTTTGTTAATATCTTTTTGACATTTTCTGTCAGTAATTTATTTGGACTCAGTGTTAAAATTATTCTCTCTATAAGACCCTAAAATTGACCCAGAGACAGCCTGACTCCCAGGAATTCTACCACAACTAGGCTTGCGTATGAGTCTTCTTTTCCTGCCCCAGTCACTGGCCAAATTGGGATACCCCCCAGGGCCCAACAGAGACAGAAAATATATGCCTTGCTGAAGACACATAACCCTTCTAGTCCACAACTATACTCTGGGAAGGGCTGCAGATCAGGTACATCAGCCCTCTGCCCCCATGAACAAAATCATAGAATAAAACTTCCCTAACTTAAAAAAAAAAAAGAGATGGTCTTAAACTTACAATAAGCCTACAGAATGCCAAATAGATTGAACCAGACAATAAATTACTTCCTTCACATAGTAATTAAAACACTAGATACAAGCAAAAATGAAAGAATAACGACAATAGTAAGGGGAAAAGGTCAAGAAACAGATAAAGGCAGACCGATTAGAATTATATAAGACTCAGAATGCAAGATGTTAGACAAATGTTATGCAGACTCCGTGAGACAATAAATGCCAGTACAGGCTACTATACCCAGCAAAAACTGAAATTACCATAGATGGAGAAACCATGATATTCTATTTAAATCTATTTGTTATTTGACAATAACAAATTTAAACATCTTTCCACTAATGTAGCTCTATGAGGATAATGGAAGGAAAAGCCCAACACAAGGAGGGAAACTATTCCCACATAAAACCATGAAATTAACCATTTCAAGACAAACCCAAAAGAAGAGAACCACAGAAACATAATACCATTTCTATCACCAAAATTGACAGGAATCAACATTCACTGGTCTTTAATATCTCTGAATAGCAATCTATGCAATTCCATAAAAAAAGACGTAGGCTTATAGAATGCATATATAAACAGGACCCAGCATTTTGCTGCATACAGGAGACACACCTTAGTGACAAAGATAAATGCCATCACAGACTAAATGTCGAGAAAAAATTTCCAAGCAAATGGTCCCAAGAAACAAGCTGGCGTAGCCTTTCTAATATTGAATAAAATTGACTTTGAACCAAAAGTTATCTAAAAAGATAAGGAAGGACATTTCATATTCATCAAAGGAAAAGTCTACCAAGATAAACTTTCAATTATGAACATCAGTGCTCTAAACGCAAGGGCACCCCCATTCATAAATGAAACTTTACTAAAGCTCAAATCACACATTGCACCTCACATCATAATTGTGGGAGACTTCAACACACCACTTTCATCAATGGATAAATTCATGGAATCAGAAACTAAATAAACACAGTGAGACTAACAGAAGTTATGAACCAAGTAGATTTAACAGATATCTACAGAATGGTTAGCCCTAAAACAAAAGAATATATGTTCTTCTCAGTGCCCCTTGGAACCTTCTCTAAAATTGATCTTATAATCAGACACAAAATAGCCTCAACAGATACACGAAGATTGAAATAATCCCATGCATTCTATCAGATCATCACAGACTAAGGCTGGTCTTCAACAACAACAACAAAAGAGAAATCTCACATACACATGAAAACTGAATGTCTCGCTACTGAACGCTAACTTGGTCATGAAAGAAATAAAGAAATGAAGGCCTTTCTAGAATTTAATGAAAATGAAGGTATAGCATACCCAAACTTATGGGACACAATAAAGTAGTGCTAAGAGGAAAATATATACTACTGAGGGCCTTCATAAAAAACTGGAGATATCCTACACTAGCACCTTAACAGAACAACTCAAAGCTCTAGAACAAACAGAAGCAAACACATCCAAGCTGAGTAGGTGGCAGGAAGTAATCAACCTCAGAACCAAAATAAAACAAGTAGAAACAAAGAAAACTATACAAAGAATCAACAAAACCAAGATCTGTTTCTTAGAGAAAACCCACAGTATAGATAAACTCTTTAGCAAAACTATCTAAAGGATACAGAGAAAGTATCCAAATTTATAAAATCAAATACAAAAAAGGAGACATAACAACAGAAATGGAGGGAATTAAAAAACAATTAGATCTTACCTCAAAAGCCTGTAATCAACTAAATTGGAAAATCTAAATGAAGTGAATGGTTTTCTAGGCAGATACCAGTTACCAAGGTTAAATGAGGACCAGATAAACTATCAGTCAGTCCTATAACCCCTAAAGAAATATAAGCCATCATCTAAAGTCTCCCAAACAATAAAAGCACAGGAACAGATAGTTTTAGTGTAGAATTGTATTAGAACATCAAAGAAGAGTTAATATCAATACTTCTCAAACTATTCCACAAGATATAAAGAGAAGGAATACTACCTAATTCATTCTATGAAGCCACATTTACACTGATACCTAAGCCACACAAAGTCCCAACAAAGAAAGAGATCTTCAGATCAATTTTGATTATGAATATTGATATAAAAATACTCAATAATATTATTGCAAACTAAATTCAAGACCACATGAAAATGCTCATTCATGAAGATCAAGTAGGCTTCATACCAGGAATGCCGGGATGGTTCAATATATGAAAATCCATCAATATAATCTAATCCAAAAAGGAAGAAACAAACAAACCCAAAATGAAGAAAAACACATGATCATCCCATTAGATGATGAAAAAGCTTTTGACATAATATCTAAGCATAATAAAAGCATCATACAGGAAACCAACAGCCAACATCAAATTAAATGTAGAGAAAGTTAAAGCAATCCCACTAAAATCAGGGACAAGATAAGGCTGCCCATTCTGTTGCTATGTATTCAATATAGTATTTGAAGTTCTAATCAGAGCAATTATACAACAAACATTCATCAAAGGGATACATATTAGAAAGGAAAATTCAAGTTATCACTCTTTGCAGATTATATGGTAATATACATAAGCAATCCCAAAAATTTTACCAGAGAAATTCTAAACCTGGTAAACAAATTCAGCCAAGTGGCTGGATAAAAAAAATAAATCAGTAGCCTTTCTCTACACAAAGGATAAATGGGCTGAGAAGAAATTAGGAAAAAAACACCCTTTACAGTAATCACAAATAATGTAAAATCTTGGTATAACTCTTACCAAGCAAGTAAAAGATCTTCAGGATATTAACTTCACATCTCTGAAGAAAGAAAGAAGACTTCAGAAGATGGAAAGATCTCCCATGTTTATGGACCAGTAGGATTAACATAGTAAAAATGGCTATCTTACCAAAAGCTATTTACAGATTCAGTGCAATCCCTATCAGAATTGCAACTCAATCCTTCACAGATATAGAAAGAACAATTGTCAAATTCATCTAGAATAATAAACATGCTTCTCAACAATAAAAGAATTTCTGGAGGAATCACCATCATTGACCTCAAGGTGAACTACACAGCACTAGTGATAAAAACCACATGATATTCATACTAACAGACAGGTAGATCAATGGAATAGGATTGAAGAGTTAGACATAAACCTACAACCTATGGTCACTTAAACTTTGACAAAGAAGGCAAAACCGTACAGTCCAAAATGGCAGCATTTTCAACAAATGGTACCAATCTAACTGGCAGTCTGCATGCAAAAGAAAGCAAGTTGTACTATTTTTATATTCTTGTTCAAAGTTCAAGTTCAAGTGTATCAAGGATCTCAACATAAAACCGCATAATCTGAATCTAATAGAAAACAAAATGGAAAAGACCCTTGAACACACCTGCAAAGAGAAAAAATTACCTCAAGAGAACACCAATGATTTAGTCTCTAAGGTGAAGAATTGAAGCTTCTGTAAGGCAAAGGACACTGTCAATAGGACAAAACAGCTGCCTACAGATTGGAAAATATCTTTATGAACCCTGCATCTGATAGAGGGCTAATAGCATATATATATATATATATCAAGAAGTTAGATTCCAGAAGACCAAATAATGCAATTAAAATATGGTATACAGAGCTAAATAGAGAATTTTCAGTTGAGGAATCACCATCCCTGACCTCAAGCTATACTACAGAGTAACAGTGATAAAAACTGCATGGTATTCATAGAAAGACAGACAGGTAGATCAATGGAATAGAATTGAAAGCTCAGACGTAAACCTACACACCTACAGGTTTTTATGGCTTGAATGGCTGAGAAGCACCTAAAGAAATGTTCACGATCTTTAGTCATCAGGGAAATGCAAAACATAATGACCCTGAGATTCCTTCTGCCTTTCTCCAATCAGAATGGCTAAGATAAAAAACCTCAGGAAACAGTAGTTTCTAGTGAGGATGTGGAAAAATAGGAAAACTCCTCCATTGCTGGTAGGATTGCAAGCTGGTACAAACATTGTGGTAATCAATCTAGCAGTTCCTTAGAAAATTGGACATAGTTCTATCTGAACATCCCGTTATACTACTTCTGCGTATATACCCAAAAGATACTCCAGCAAAATAACAAGGATATATGTTCCCCTATGTAGTAGCCTTATTTATAATAGCCAGAAATTGTGGAACATTTACACTATGGGATACTAGTAATCTATTAAAAACTTTGAATTTACCAATTTTGCAGGTAAATGGATGAGATTATAAAATATTATCCAGAGTGAAGTAACACAGACCCAAAAGAACATATATGGTGTGTACTCACTTGTAAGTAGATATTACTTCAAAGCTCAGAGTACCCACTATACAACTCACAGATCATATGAATCTTATCAAGTAGAAAGGCCAAAGTGTGGATGCGTCAAGCCCACTTAGAAGATAGAACAAAGTAATCACAGGAGGCAGCAGAATGGAAGGACCTGTTTAGTATAGAAGAAGGGGGGGGATATGGGGACAGGACTATGTATGGTAAGAGACAAGTGAGAAGTCCAGAGGGCCAGAAGAATGAGTTGAAATAAGTAGCAGCATAGCATGGGGAATGGTGGGAACCCAATGCAAATGTCATTAGCTGAAATACCCAACAGTATGGAGATAGAACCTGAAAAGACCACCTCCAGTAGATAGACATGGTTCCCAGTGGGAGGATGGGGCAACTCAATCATCTCTAACATTTTACCTACTATTGTTCCTTTCGAAAGTAAATGTAGGGACAAAAAAATGGAACAAAGACTGAAGGGAAGACCATCCAGATACTACCCCACCTTACAACCCATGCTTTCTGCAGATACCAAACCCTGACACTATTGCTGATGCCAAGAAGTACTTGAAGACAGGAGCCTGATATGGCTTTTCTCTGAGAGGCTCTGCCAGTACCTGACTAAGCCAGATACAGCTACTCACAGCCAACAATTGGACTGAGCCAAAAGACCCTAATAGAAGAGTTAGGGGAAGGACTGAAGGAGCTAAAGCAGATTGCAAACCCATAGAATGAAGAACAATAACAAGTAACCAGACCATGCAGCACTCTCATCAACTAATCCACCAACCAAAGAGTATACATTGGAGTGTCAATGGCTCCTGATACATGTATAGTAGAGGATGTCCTTTTCTGGCATCAATGGGAGGAGAGGTGCTTGGTTGTCTGGAGGTTGTTTGCCCCAGTAAAGGGTGGTGGTAGAGGGAGAGTTGTGTGTGGGTAGGTAGGTGGGCAGCACCTTCTTAGAAGGAAAGGGGAGGGGGAATGATGTGGAGGGTTTGTAGTTGGTGACTGGGAAGGGGGACCACATTTGGAATGTAAATATATAAAACAATTAACTAAAAAACACAAAAGATGACCTTAAAATCCCTTTTTCTTGGATTTTTCTTTTTTTTTTGTAAATATTTATTTACTTTATTCATGAGTACACTGTAGCTGTCTTCAGACACACCAGAAGAGGGCATTGAATCTCATTACAGATGGTTGTGAGCCACCATGTGGTTGCTGGGATTTGAAATCAGGACCTCTGGAAGAGCAGTCAGTACTCTTAACCACTGAGCTATCTCTCCAGCCCCCTTTCTTGGGTTTTTCAAGGAGATATTCAATAAAATTCCATTAATTAAATTTTATTATCCTTTGGTATATAGAAACACTGCTGATATGACCCCAAAATACATCTCATGATGTTGTATTTGGGTCACTGAAAATTCAAAATGGTACATATCAATTAAAACTTCAGTTACATCCTTCAGTCCTTATATGTGATCTTTGTCAACTTCTAATTTTCTTCATGTCTATTCCAAATTTTCAACTCTTCTTAAACTTTGATTCACAGTTTTTCAGCCTATGACAAAAAGACTCATGATATCATCCTGCAAATTCTAAAATTATTTTGTCTGTAATCTTGTCTGTTTCTATATTCTTCATTGCAAAATTCTATCCATTATTAAATCAGTTATGTTCAAAGGAATTTCCTGTCATCCTCATCCTTTCCCAACTGTGCCCTACCCCCAGCCTTGGACAAGCCTGAAAGACCTTGTTTACCACAATAGACCAAATAATAGGACCTAGGTGGAGTTACCCACCTTGGCTGCACTTACAACCTGCTACAGGAACTTAGACGAATAGAGTGCCCACTGAGCTTGCCTTGAGACATCTCTGGCTGTGACAAAGGATGGGCTTGCCCATCCATCTCCAGCTGAAAGAATAATGTTCTGTGGGGCTTTCCCTTTAAATTAGAAGAGTTGAATATTAAACTTTGAGCCTTGATCAGAAAAATTTGTCTTGACTTCATGCTTTTCTTGCCTCTCCAACCCCTTTTTTTCATTTCCAGCGCCCATTTCAGGTGAACTCAGTTTGTCCGTGGCTGCAGGTAGGTATACCCAACTCTACTGTATCATTAATAATACCACTATAGTTGGTTCCAAGGAACCAATCTACAGGTTCTTTTCTATTTGTAACCATACTAATGTTTCTCCTTCTCCAAAGGCAACATAATCCACCTTTCCCTTTTTCTCAGTAACTGGCATGGATTTTGATTTCTGAATTTATCAAAGGTTAATGTTTATCTAGTACCACTGTTTTAAAACATCACACTAGACTTCCTGTCTGGGCCCAATCACAGAGCAGATCCCAGGCAGCAGCTCTGTACCCAACCTCACAAAACCCAGAGGAAGAGGGCCTCCAAGGAGCTCTAACCCGGGCAGTATCTCAGTGTCTTCATGATTCTCTGAGTGTGGAAGCAGCAGCTGCTGGTGCATCTGTCCTGATTTTACAAGAACTCTGAAAAATTGGTTTTAAAAACAAAAGAGGGGGAATGGTACTCCCCCCAAGAAGGAGTTCCCGAAAATACTCTCTATCATGCCTTGTTCACTTTTAACTCACTAAACCTGAAAGCTCATGGCAAATCTGCTGCTGACTGCCTCTGGCATCACCGAGACCAATAAAAACTATGCCATAGCTATGTGGAAGGACCCTCTTACCTTAAAGGGAATGGCCCGGACCGAATTCTCTTACAGGGCCTATGATTGATATGTTTGTTTAATACCACAGAAGGCACAGCTAAATGGCTACCAAAAAGATTAAGGAAATAAATAAATACTCCCACAAAGTGAGGCCCAACCATCAATAAGATGAATAACAATTGACATCTAGGGAAGAGAAATATCCCTGAGAATTCCCTTATTTTTCCTTTCCAAGTAAAAATGAATCACCTGTGATGTCTCCTGATTGAAGTTCTAATCCAGATGCTGGCCTCCAAACTTATACTACTCAGACCTTCAATAGGCCATTGACAAAAACATCAAACAGCTAGAGACTGACATCACTAATCTGAAGAAATCCCTCGTTTCGCTGTATGAAGAGACCCCCCAAAATTCCAAAGGACTTTATAGGACTTGATTTACACTTTTACAATAGAAAAGACTGTGTACAGCTCTTGACTGTGTACAGCCCTTAAATAAAAATGTTGTCTTTACATAGACAAGACATGGAGAGTTAAAGATAGCATGGAAAAGGTCAGAGAAGGAAGGCCCTGAGAAAAGACAGAGAGAAAGAGAAAGATGAGTGCTGGTACAAGAATTGGTTTTCAACCTCTCCATGGTTGTCAACCCTATTTCCTCCCATTTTGGGACCATTAATTGGGTTATTTTTTCTTACTTCTTTTGGTTCCTGGGCCTTAAATAGGCTGCTTAACTTTGTGAAGCAACAGATAAATAATTTGGTAGCAAAACCTATTCAGGTACATTATCATAATTAGCTATGGAGGACCACAAGACTCAAGATGAGGTTGTTACTCTATCCAGGGTGTTCTGAAAACCCATCTCCACTCAACCTAAAAGAAGGGACTTCCATCCCTAGACCTAGCAGAGAGGGACAACCCAGAACCCCCTCTGACTGGTGATCTGAATTCTTTCTTAGGCTGCAAGGCTAAGCATTGCAAGAGAATACTTTTAATTCATTCACACTGGGGTTATAAACTCAGAAAGGCAAGATGTGGGGAAGGGGATGACACTGGAGTGTGAGTGTTCAGGGGGAATACAGATATTTTTCAGAACTGGGTATCAGCTGGGTGAAGGTTCAGGGGACAGGTCACTATGACTCTGTCTTGTCCTTATTTAAGTTGGTATTGTCTGCCAAGGCTACCTATTTAAAAGGTCTATGACTACTCGGGCTGGTAAATTGTCACAAAAACTGCCTGTTTACAATAGCTTATAGCCATCTGTTTCAGTGTTTATCCACAGAGACCCAAGATTTGGTGTTAGTATACATGTATGACAGGCCTATTTCTGATTTTTGGCCTATGGCTGATTTTAGGCCTTCAGTGTGTAAGCAGGGCTGCCTCTGACATCTCCTCCCTTCTCTAAGTATAGAAGGGCTGTGGTGATTCTAATCTTGTGAAGGTGGGTCTAGAGGCCTGACCACCAATAATTGAATTTTTCGTTTTATTTTGACAGACTTTAATTTATGGATTGTTTATATATGCTTTTTGAACTCATTGAACATATTTATAATTGCTGTTTTAAAATCATTTTCTTCTGCCATAGTTAAGTTGCTTTGCTTGGTGGAGGATATGATGAAGTGCCAATTTCTGAAAAAGACAGTATTGTCTTGGTTATCCATGTGTTTTTTTTGGGAGATGAGATCTAGACATATCTAACTAGCGTTTGGTAATTTTTTCAGAGGGAGGATTGATATCTGGTCTCATCTTTAATGAGTGGTTGTATTCTTGTTCAATGTTACCCCAATTTGTCATGTTTTAGGACAAATGAATGATATTTGGTTTCCAGTATTGTGATCATTCTTTATCGAATAAGTGGATTGTCAAAAGTGGTCCTAACGAGAGGTTTAGCTTCTGAGCCTAGCAGTGAATTTCCTGGAAGCTTAAAAATATTCTATTTTCTAATCTCTAAAGTTTCTAGAGGTTGTTCTATATTTTTAAATGGCCCTTATGTAGCAAAATTATCAGATCTGGAGGCATATTAAGGGAAGATAAAAGGTCCCTGGAGGCAGGGCACATGAGCTCATATCACACTTAGTGGAAATGGGTTGAATAAAACCTTTATCTGGTGTCATGACATAGAATGCTCTGTGGTCCCAGTTTATTCAAATAGATGGAAGAATACTTCTGGTGTTATCTACACAGAGTTATATGTTAGACTCCATATGGTAGCAGGCAGTGTGTTGGTTAGAGGGACTGATAGGTTAGGCAGACCTGCATATTGTGTTTTGTCATCTACCTAGAATTTTGTTTCAGATTCTGTAAGCAGTGATACTATTAGGCAGGGAGGTAGATTGGATGATTCATGGTTAGCAGTCAGAAAAGATGATCTGGATAGCTACCAGAAGTTCCATGACAGACTCCACAGACCTGGTATAGGCCAGGACTACAGACAAATATTTTTGCAAGTTACTTTATAAAGGCTCCGACCTCCCTTGTAGCCCACACCCATCAATGGTATTGGAAAATAAAGGTTATTAAGATACAGGGGATGTAGACCTGTTTAGAAATAGTTTATTAGGATGATTCCAGTTTTCCTCTTCTCAGCCCTGTCGAGTAGCAAATACCAAATGTGAATCAACAGCTGCAGTCCAGTCTACTTGGTAGATACCACACACAAATCTTCAAGGACCGGTCAATCCAGAAGAAACCTCAAGACTGGCCAATTGACCTGGGTCTGCAGAAGTGGCACAAAGCTTCAGAAATCTCATAAAAAGTTCTTTGGTTAGTTTCTCTCTATGAAGTCCCATAAGTGGAATTCAGCCAATCAATGAAAGGTAAACCAATGCTTGGCTGTCATCTGCAAAACTAGTGAGGTAGAGCAAAGTGAACCAATGTTCGAACTCCCACTCTTTGTGGGGTCATATTTATATTCTTTCTAAACATCCTGTGTCCTTTCACATGTTTGCTATACTAAAATAATTTTTCACCTGTGTCTGCTTCAGAAAAACTTTTTCATGTGTCTGCTTTAGCAAAGCATTCTTTAACTTCTCTGCCCCAGCAAAATGTCATTATAACCTGAGTCTCCAAAGAAACCAGAAATCATACTTTAAATTCTTTATTCTTTTTTGTTTTGTTTTTGGAATTCAAATGTGCTTTACTTGTTTATTGGATATTTTCTTTTTCTGACATTGCAAATGTTATCCCTTTCCTGGTTCCCCACCCCTGAAACTCCCTATCCCAATCCTCCCTCCCCTGCTTCTATGAGGATGTTCCCCCATCTACCCACCCACTCCCTCCTCCCACCTTCTAATTCCTCTACATTGGGACATCAAGCCTTGTCAGGACCAAAGGCCTCTCCTCCCATCAATGCCCATCAAGGACATTTTCTACTATATATCCAGTTGGAGCCATGGGTCACTCTATGTGTACTACTTTGTTGGTGGTTTAGTTCCTGGGAGCTCTGAGGGGTTTTGCAACCCCAAAGGAAGAACAATAATATCAACCAACCATACTTTAAATTCGTAGTGGAGTACAATTTTTTGATATCTGCAAAGTGACTAAACCCATGCTCATACTTTCAATTGCTTAATAAGTATTAATAATCAGTTGTATCACTGCTCAGCTAGAACCTAGGAAAATAGATATATTATATATTATGTGTAGTTTATTGTATGAAGTGAGTGAAGGGACTTTGGCCAGCTCAAGGGTGATAAGCATGGCTCTGGAAGGAATTTCCTTTTCCTCCCATTTCCTCTGTCTTATTAAAAACTGTTAGATTACATTCCTAAAAGGTAGCCACAAAGTATTTAACTTATTGGCCACTTCTTCCTCTAGATAGTAACAAGCTACAGTTATCAAAGTATTGGAGTCCAGCAAGCAAAAGCCCCCTTTGGATACCCTAATTAAAGTGCTCAATTAAAATGAAACACTTCATCCCAACACAGGGTTTCCCCTTTTACCTTTATAAACTGCCAATTGTCTATAGACAATGCTTTGTCCCACTCTAGGGCAAATACCCCTTACAACTTCTCTTGCCACATTTCTTAAATCCTATTTGTTACCTTTCCGTTCTCCCTTTTCTTCTATCTCTTTGTATCCTATCTCTCTCCTCTGTCCCTCTGGGGAAAATAAATCTCCATTGTGCTGAGAATGTAGTCTTGGGGTGTCTTGAGACTATACTTTTCCTTTTAATGAAACAGAAGCATTCTTTAACACCATGATAGACGTGTGTGTGTGTGTGTGTGTGTATTTATATATTTGATGAATCAATGGGAAAATATAAAGTGTTTTATGACATAGATTTTATTTCAAAGGCTTTTCTGTTTAAGAAATGAGGGAAAATTAATCTTAGATTTTCTAACTCAAATTTAAATTAGAGTTAAGAGATAAGCAAGCTAAAGTTATAGGGTATGGTGTCCAGGTAAAATAAGGCCAATTTATAGATTTTAAATCATTTCAGTTATTTTTAACTCCAAGAAATCATAGCTTATAATAATACCAGATTGGGTAGGTACACTTTCCCTAATTTCTAAAACAACTTCTTTATGCATCTACTCATATTTATTTCTATATTGCTTTAGCATAATGATGCTTACGTTCTTGTTTCCAAACTTGGTTTGAGGTTTCTAAATGTAACATTTTAAGTTCACTTATTTCTATGCCACAAAGAACAACATAATGCCAATTACTAATAAGAACCTAAAATGTTCTATTTATAGGAACAAAATGTTTATTTCTTTCCTTGGAAGTTAGGTATGACCAAAGCAAATCTTCTGACATAAATCAAGTTTTTCAAACATGGCATCGAATTTATTGGCATTATTACTTTATATATTGTAGGCAAATGTATTAATAAATACATCTCTTGATAGATTTATATATTTTACCCCCAGAGGAACAATGCCCTTTCATTCATCAGAATGAAGACAAGGCTATATAAGTGTTTTTCCTTTCTGTTCCTAAGAGTAATTATTTGTCTCTTCACATTTTTCCCCTTATGTCTAGCCATTGTAGACCTCTATTTAGGTAAAAAAAAATTATAGTCCATATTGGTGATATGTTGATACTGTATAATGCTCAACCTATAACATATTTCAGTTCTGCTTTCTGTAACATCTCCTGATAGTAAAGATACTGATTTGTACTGATTGATTTTGATTCGTACTGTGACTGATCCTGATTTTTAACATAATTAAATGGAAATATTTCAATAAAATCTCAATGTGAACATTTCCTTAGAATGTGAATCTCAAAAATATTTAAGTAAAATAATCAGGTAGTATGATTGATATAAGTAATTGTGTTGCATCTATACTTAAATAGTGAAGTAAATAGAAGTCTCAAGTACTTAGAGTTACATAGACTAGAACTTCTATTTTGAGTCTGCTTTTTATTTGTTGTGTGACAATGATTTTACAAATTATATGATTTTTCATCTATAAAGTAAAAGTAATGATGTATTTTTGAGAAAGATTTGAGAGTGAATTATAATCATACAAAACTATCTCCAGTTCCATTTTTTTCATCTACATTAAGTACCAGCATAGTTAAAACTCAATACTTGTTAGTACTCCAATCCAAACAAAGCTTACTTATCTTTAGTCTTCAATGACAATTTGATATCTTCATTTTAAACAATATTATAATTTGTTTGGAGCAAGCTTGCTTATACATTGAAGGCCTAAATCAGCCATAGGACTAAGTCAGCCATACATGCCTGCTAACAGAAAGTCTTGGTTTCTGTGGGAAAACACTGACCCTAGAACAGATAGCTATAGACCTTGTGGACTGGTAGTCTTGGTGGACAACTACCACCCTGGATAAGAACAAGTAGTCATAGACTTCGTGGATAGGTAGCCTTGGTGGAAAGTACCAGCATAGATAAAAACAAATGAATCAAAGACAGCGTCGTAGTGACCTGTTTCCTGATTCTTCACCCAGTGAAAACTCTGTTCAGGAAGATATGTGTACTGCCCCTGAGAACACCTACTCTCCTGCATCATCCCCTTGCACATATCCTGCATCTATGTGTATATAACCCCTGTGTGAAAAAAATAAAATTATAGTTTGTTCAGACTATACACAATCCGTCATTCTTTGTGTACCCCTGTCCTCCAGTTCTCTCTTCCAGGTTCCCTGGATCCTTGTCCACTGCCCCGTTAGCCCGGGCAACAGTTTTAGTATAACTACTATATTTCTTTAAAATTTAAAATAGCAAGACATAAACATTTAAACATCAATAGCTTTAGAATCTCAACTTTGCAGTGGGAAAGTAAACAACATTTTGCAAGCATGAATCAAGGTGATGCTAAACTCCTCATTCTCACATGACATTCCTGAATACTCCGAATACCTGAGTTGTTTATCACTGTAGTCTCTGCTTAGAGTTTAGGTAAATATATTTGCCAACATGAAGTCATTGGTGTCTACTTATTTTAGCTTTAAAAAGTATATTTCACCTGTGCAAAAATATTCTGTACAGTTTAGCCTACTAAATAAGTCCATTTCAAAGATGGAAGGTTTCAAACTTGTCTGTCTTGTCAGCTTATAACCCTTGAAAGAGAAAAGTGGAACCATTTAGCTGACAGGTTCAGGAAAAAAAATTTTGAGAACTTGAACTTGCAGAGTTTAGCTTCTCTATTGTATGTTCACCTGAAAAAGATTTACAAATAAAAGTATGGTATCTTCTGACATGGTAATTCACCACAGAGGCTCAATCAATCAGTGCAGACTAGTGACAATGGTTTAGTGAGAAACAGAAAAAAATTGTGTTGTGCTTGGCTTGCAGTACCTCTTTATTTGCCTTTCTCACTCTACCATAGTTTCTTCTCATATCTTATCTCAGCCATTCAAATGTGATTTTAGGAGAAAATGAGTGCTTATTATTTATATCTCATTGTCAACTTCAGTAAAGTTTATTAATTCTTCCATGGATAATTTTAAATTAAATGTAATATTGACATACTTTCATTCATTTAAAAATATTGATTATGAAGTTAACTTCAGGCACTGTATTGGGATTATAGATACAGCCCATGCTATTATGACGATCACAGTATGAATGTCGAAATAGGCATATTTTAACACTATGACATACATACAGGCATATACTTTGAAAATTCAGTGGAGAATATTTGTGAAGTTATATATAAAAAAATTTAACAGAAATTTTAGGTTGGGAGTCCACATTTCTCAGGTACATTCATGTAATTTGGAACTTGAAGTAAAGTTATGAAATCATAAATCTGAAAGGACAGCAGGTAGAATTATGGATAAAAGGGTGAATACACAAGGGTGAAAAATTAGAAGATAAAAAGCCCATAGAAAGGAAATCCTTCCTGTAGCTACACTTTTTCCTTTACGATATATTTTGTCTCATTTCATACATCCATCTTATACACAGTAGTCAGTTAAAACAGTTTTTTTCTTATTGTATACTGTTTACAACTGGGTTTTACTGTCATCTTTTTCTCCTTTGGGGTCTGTATGTTGTCCTGTCTTTCTGTGTGAAAATATTATCAGAAGTATGATAGTCTTTTCCCTTGTATCCATCCTGTGTAATGGATATTATTTTATCATATAGGTGATACAGAAGAGGAAACCAAAGACCAGAAAAAGTAACTAAACTAACGTCAAAGCAATAGTGATTTATTCATATTTGGAAAAATGCTAATTTTTTCTTCCATAATGTCTGGTATAAAGTGGAATTTATTTTGTATCCAAATTTCATCATTATATCTGAAAAAGAAATAGTTCTTCAGTACATAAAATGTTATAAAATTTGTCTTGGTTTTTCAGTAGTTAATGTTTTCTTGATGTAGTAACAACAAAGCTAATATATTTTAAGGCAATGATGATCATGTTAGCAAATTCATAATATTAATAAATTGTGATACTTCCATGTGACAGTCCTCAAAGATGTCAGGAAATGTCAGAATGCTTTCTTTTTTATTGTGTCTGCCTGCAATGGCAATCATTTTACATCCATCCACAGATTAGGGTGCTTTATCGGAGCTCTGAAATGCTTGTAAGAGTTTGTGAATGCTGTTGAAACATAAGACTTTACAGAACTATTTTTGTGTACAGACCCCATAACAAAGAGACATATTCTCTGACTATTGTCCCTATTCTATGTGAACTCAACAAATGTTCCAATTTTTTGTGCCTCCTTTGTCAGGATCATCTGCCAAGGTACACAGACAGGAATGGTCACATGTACTTTCTGACCTTTCTTTTGGTAGTGGACAATGAGTGGCCATAAAATTCAGCTGCAGTTCCTCTCAGTTCTGGTCTGAGGGCAGCCTTGACCAAGTAGGCTGCACTGACTCTTTCTGTGCCAGTAAATGAGGGCTCATTAAATGTTCAGAGACAATTATTGTGATGGAAAAGGTACTGATCACAAGATGCCAGGTGAATGAGACACAGCTATAGAATAGAGATTCAACACAAAAGTAGCATCAGCATCAGCTCAGGTCAGAATTATAAAAGAGCCCTAAATGGATCTTTTTAATATTACAGTAAAATTTTACAGATTATCTGAGTCAGAGGTTATGCACTGGCTGTCTGGGGGACAGATCTCTCAAGGTATGTTTTGTCTGGCTTGCACAGTATTGTAAAATAAGTCAAACTGCTGGCTAACAGAAAAGACAAGAATTGCTGCATGCACATCTGATTATCTTATTTTACTTGTAGAATTATAAGGATTGGCACAATGGAGTCTATTTTCACAAAGCAATGATCTTTGGAGCTGAGTAATGGGTGCTTCATTTATATCAGGCTGTGGCTTCTGATTAAATTCAGACCCAGTACTCCTTATTATTTCCTTGATTCTAATGCAGGGGCATCAGCTGCCACAACACTCTTTCTTAGCATTTAACTTTTCTAACATATGCTGCATTTATAGCATGTAATTTTCATTGCTTATCTGGTCCTTTAGGCATTTGAGTTGGTGATCTCCTTGTCTCAGCCAAGATTCTCTGCAGTACTATGAGGCCATGTGACTTACAGGCTTTCTCATATCTTAAAAATAACAAAACCTGGACTGTTCTTAATTATACTAATTTATTTTTGGTTTTTCAAAACAGGGTTTTTCTGTGTAGTTCTGGCTGTCCTATAGCTCACTCTGTAGACCAGTCTGGCCTCGAACTCAGAAATCCACCTGTCTCTGCCTCCCAAGTTTAATTATACTAATTTCTACTGCATTGAATCATACAGTTGTCCATTAGAAGCATGTCATAGTCTTTAGATTTAGAAAAGGTATATATTCTTTCTAAAGTTACCCCTTCTTTCCTCTTCCACATGGAAAACATAAATATTCTGTTATTCTTTCTAATTTGTCTAGATATGCCTAACATCTTCATATATGCTTTACTTTCCACTGACACCAATCTGTTTCTTTGAGGAAAAGAAAATGCTGTTTCTTGTGGTAGATTCAGCCATTGCAAAATTTTATACAATGTGCAGGCCCTTTAGGTGCCTACAATAATCAACATGAGATTGGATTTGTGTTCCTACACTTCACTGGGTTCTATATCAAGATTCACTTATATGGCATATTGACCAACATTTTGCTGTTTCTCACAGAGGTAACATAGCAGATTATTCCTCTGAATAAAAGTTCTAAAACTAAAGGCCATTGTTTCAAAATTATATAAGACTTGCTTATTAGGTGTGAATTTTTATCGTGCCTGTTTTGAGAAAACAGTAGTATCTTAATTCACATTCTATATGCATTTTAATGGTTTACTAATTATTTGTTAATTATTTCCATTTGGGCATGTAGATTCAGTAACGAGAGATAGAAAGGTAAATTTTATTTCTTCAAATTATTAGATTCCTCTTTTTATCTGAAAAGTTTTACTAGTAACAGTGAATATTACATAAACTTGGAATCTGAGATCAAATTATTTCTGAAGTATCCATTAGTTTTATGTTAACAACCAAGCAAATGCAATTTTTAGATTGTTAGAATTACTCAACTTAGGTATCAATAAAGGCCTCATTCAGTTTTTGACCTATAATACCAAGGCCTGTATTGACCTTGTGAACTATTTTAACATTGGAAACATACGTTTGAATAAACCACTCATAGTAGATATTAAGAGAAAGAAAATTAGCTGACATTTAGTCACCACAATTATATTTTTTTCTCATTTTTGTAAATACCAAAGATTGTACTGCTGAGATTGTATCTGTGTTATAGATAGCTTCTAATCACACACACACACACACACACACACACAAAGAGAGAGAGAGAGAGAGAGAGAGAGAGAGAGAGAGAGAGAGAGCATGAAGTATGCTATGTATGCTATGTTTAGAAAGGTACTGAATCTTGCTGAGATTTGTTGAAATGGAAGCAGAGACTCTTATCCTATTTAACTTAAATACAATTACCTACTTCACCATCATAGTGCTTGTGCTCAAAAAAGTAGATGCTAATCAATTATCAGTCAATTCAAACTAGGTTAGCCAATTCATAGAGGGTTTCACTCAGAGAATATTGACATTAAACATTGCCAATTTAAAACTGACCACTACTAAACAAATAATAAATTAGTTGTATATTTAGAATAATGCAATTTAGGTTAATAAAATCAATTTATAAATTTTTGGGGGAAAAGCTCATATTGACAAAAATACAGCTTGAAATATATCACAATATAATAATAAGAGTTAACATAATTTTCTCAACAAAGAAAGGCATAACTCAGCTTACCTCTATTTACAGGATTTATTTTGCCACTTAGTTTCATATCTCTCTTGTCACTCTACGGATCAGACAATAATATAGTCTTTTGGTTTATTTTTACTGACTTTATTTGAACTGTGCATTTTTCCACATGAAAAAAATATTCATCAAATTTGAAGATTCTTTTGTTCTCTTTCCATATACACAGAATTAGAAAATTGTATTGGCATAGAAATTTTAGCTACGGTCTTGTTTGTTTTACTTTAAACATTCAATGTATAGGTTAGATTTCTAAATTTATTTAAGAAGAGAAGTAACTCTATCACCAATGATGATTTATATAATTTACTTTATGATTCCTACCCATCCTTTTAGGAAGAACATTTACTGGCTAAATTAAAAGACCATAATGAACTCCAACATTTGAAAATTATAAATATAAAGGCAGGTTATAAAACTTGCATAATAATTCCTTCAATATTTTAACTGTTAACTGGGAAAGATATTTACCAAATCATGTAATTCCTTATGTTTTTATGAAAATTGGAATCTGTAAATTGATACACATAGTTTGAACAATAAAAAGATGGTGAATAAATAAATTTGAAAAATTCATTATCTTACACTATTAAATATCTTCTTTTAGTATAAGTACTTATTTACATCCATATTTTTCTGTACATATATTTAAGTGTGTGTATGTGTACATATGCATACTGAATTTTAGTAAACTAAGATATCATGATCTAGTAGGCTTACATTTTCCTATTTTATTAAAGAATATAGTCTAGAACAATAAATTTAATGATATAAGCCAATCACAGAAAAACATGTTTTTTTCTGATATGTAGAAGCTAAAAAGAATGAGACCAAGTATGCACAGAGTAGAATATTAAATAATTTAAAGAGCCTAGAAGAGGATTGCTCTGCTGGAGCCCATACCAGTATCCAAAATCCCAGGTAAAACCTGCCCAACTGTAGATATTCAAGGCTTCTTCAGAGCCCATAAAGGTTCCACTCTTTTCCATATCCTGGCCCACAACTCTGACAAAGGCCCATAGCTTCACCATAATCTGTAACAGACCAGAGTGCCAGGTAAGACTTGCCTGCCTATTGATATTGAAAGCTTCATCAGAGCATACCTAGCCTTGTCCAATAACATCTGATTCTAAGGTTTCCATATCTCAGCACACAACTTCAGCAGAGGCCGCACAAGTACCTGGAAACACAGAAGCCTCTTGAGATCCCAGAACTTCAGAAGCAGCACCAGCAAAAAGATAAAAACAAAACAAAACAAACAAACAAATAAAAACCAGAGGTCATACAGGCTGCCAAAACCCTAGTGGAGATGCCCTATTGAAACCTAGGAAGGCAACAGTCAGAAGAACCACAGGCTGCAAAGGTTAACTTAGAAAATCAATAGGCTTCCTATATACAAACAAAATACTGGCTGAGAAAGAAACCAGGGAAACAATTCCATTCACAAAACCTGCAAAAAATATAACATTTATTATGGTAACTCTATCTAAACAAGTGAAAGATCTATATAACAAGAACTTTAAGCCTTTGAGGAAAAAAAACTGAAAAATATATCAGAAGATTGAAAGATCTCCCATGTTCATTTATCAATAGGATTAACAGTAAAAATGGCTGTCTTACTAAAAGCAATCTACAGATTCAATGCAATCTTTATCAAATTTCTAACAAAAAACATGACAGACCTTGTAAGAACAATAACAGCTTTATATGGAGAAAAAAACCCTCATGTTATCTAAAAGAAATTGTGTACAATAAAAGAATTTCTGGATGTATCACCATCACTAATTTCAATCTATACTGAAGAAGTATAGTAGTGAAAACCACATGGTACTGGCATTGAACAAAAAAATTTTATTGATGGAATTGAATAGATGACCTAGATGATATAAATATATACAACTATGGACACATGGTTTGGGATAAAAAGTGAGAAGTATTCAAAAGAAAAGAAAAAGTATCTTTCACAAATGCTGATTAATCTGATGTTAGCATGTAGAAGCATGCAAACAGGTTTCTGTCACTCTTTCACAAAACTCAAATCCAAATGACTCAAAGACTTCAACATAAAACCAGATATACTATATCTTATAGTATATAAGAGAAACTGAGGAATAATCTTTAATGATTGGCAGAGGGGACAATATCCCAAACAACACATTAATGGCACAGGAACTAAGACTGAAAGTTAATAAATAAGACCTTATGAAACTAGAAATTTTCTGTGAAGCAAGGACAACTCTCAATAGGACACTAATGCAGCCTATGGTATAGGAAATGATTATATCAACTTCACATATGATGGAAGTCAAATTTCCAAAATATATAAAATATTAAAAGACTAAACCAAGTAATCTAGCTATAAAATTTGGTACAGATCTAAGCAAGGATTTTCATCAGAGGAATCTGTGGTGATAAATACTTAATCTCATTCAAGGGTTTCTTTCCTGCCTTTGATTTTTCAGTTTCAAAATAAAGGACAAACAACCTTTATATTTTTAAACTAATTTTTTATTAGATATTTTATTTACATTTCAGATATTACATTTCCTCATTTCTCCTCCTACCCAGAAACCCTCTATCCTATCCCCCATACTCCTGCTTCTATGAGAATGGGTGCCCACCCACCCACACACTCCTACTTCCATGCCCACAAATTCCCTCACACTGAGCCATCCAGCCTTCAAGGGACCAAGGATTTCCACTCTCACCTCTGATCCACAAGGCTATCCTCCCTTATATATACAGCTGAAGCCATGGGTTCCTCCCTATGTACTCTTAGGCTGGTAGGTTAGACCCTGGGAGCTCTGGTTAGTTAGAATTGTTGCTCTCCTCATGGGGCCACAAACCCCTTCAGCTCCTTCAGTCTTCACTCTAACTCCTCCATTAGGAACCATATGATCAGTTCAATGATTACCTGTGAGCTACTGCCTCTGTAAATGTCAGACTCTGACAGACATCTAAGGAGACAGCTGTAACAGGCTTCTGTGAGCATGCACTTCCTGGCATCCACATCAGCCTTTGGTGACTGCACATGGGATGGATACCCAGGTGGAGCAGTATGTTATGGCCCCTCCTCCAGTTTCTGTCCCACAATTTGTCTCCTTATTTGCTCTGTTGAGTATTTCATTACTCTTTCTAAGAAGGATCAAAACACCTACACTTTGGTCTTCCTTCTTCTTGAGCTTCATGTGGTCTGTGAATTGTATATTGGGAATTGTGAGCTTTGGGACTAATATCCACTTACCAGTGAGTGCATACCATGTGTGTCCTTTTGTGATTGGATTATCTCACTCAGGATTATATTTTCTAGTTCCATACATTTGCCTAAAAATTTCATGGATTCATTGCTTTTAATAGCTGCATAATACTCCATTGTGTAAATGTACCATATTTTCTGTATCCATTACTCTGGAAGAACATCTGGGTTGTTACCAGCTTCTGGCTCTTATAAATAAGACTGCTATGTATATAGTGGAGGATGTGTCCTTGTTATATTTTGGAACATCTTTTGGGTATATGCCCAGGAGAGATATAGCTGGGTCATCCGTTAATGCTATGTCCAGTTTTCTGACGAACCACCAGACTGATTTCCAGCTTTATTGTTCTAGCTTGAAGTCTTACCAACAATGAAAGAGTGTTCTTCTTTCTCCAAATCCTAGCCATCATTTTCTATCACCTGAGGTTTTGAACTTAGCCATTCTTACTGGTGTGAGGTGGAATCTCAGGGTTGTTTTTATTTGCATTTCCCAGATGACTAAGGATGTTAAACATTTCTTTAGGTGCTCCTTAGCCATTTGTTATTCCTCAGTTGAGAATTCTTTGTTTAGATCTATACCCCATTTTTAATAGGGTTATTTGGTTGTGTGGATTCTAATTTATTGAGTTCTCTGTATATATTTGATATTAACGCTCTATTGGATGTAGGATTGGTAAAGATCTTTTCCCAATCAGCTGGTTGCCATTATAATAAGCCTTTAATTATATTTCTTTTTAAAAATGGGTCTGCACCAAGTCCTTTGCATATATATTATAGCTGTCAGTTTAGTATTTTTTTCTCTTTTATTATCAATCATTTTATTTGTTTACATTTCAAATGTTACACCCTATCTGATTTCCCTTCCACAAACCCCTCACACCTTCCTCTCCCCTTTGCCTCTAAGAGGGTACTCCTGTATCCCCCAGCTCTCACTTCACCTGTCTAGAAGCCCCTTTATAAAAGAAAGAAAGAAAGAAAGAAAGAAAGAAAGAAAGAAAGAAAGAAAGAAAGAAAG
>NW_021604563.1:8792554-8902733 GCF_004785775.1 Grammomys surdaster
AAGAAAGAAAGAAAGAAAGAAAGAAAGAAAGAAAGAAAGAAAGAAAGGAAATATAATAAGCCTTTAAATCACTAGATACTAGATCTGGGCAGAATGTAACTTCTATCACTATCATGTTTTCATGCCTACACCTTTTTAAAATGACTTGCTGGGTTACATCTGGTCTACTCTTACTCTTACTGGTCAACCCTAATGGCTGGTTCTCATAATCATTTAATCCATGGAATCTTCTCCTCTTTCTAACTTCTCTTTCTCCTTTTGTGTTCCAGCTTCAGAACCCAAGCCCAGGACCTGAAACACCACCTACTTCTTTTCTGTCCAGCTACAGGATGTAGGTATCTTTATTCAACCAATAGTTTTAAATTAAGGGACAAGGTTACATAGCCTCACTAGGTATACATGAGGATCTCTTCATCCTTGGGGACAATCAGAATTTGAAGCTAGAATTTAGTGCTACAATACACAGTTGGAATGTTTGAATATTCTTGTCCATAGGAAGTGGCAATGTCAGGAAGTATAGCCTTGTTGGAGGAAGTGTGTCACTGTTGGGGTAGGCTTTGAGACCAGCCTCCTAGCTGTGTAGAAGGCAATCTTCTGCCATTTGCCTTTGGAACAAGATGTAGAAGTCTCAGTTTCTTCAGAGCCATGCTTAACTGGACCTTGCCGTGCTTCCAGCCATGATGATAAGTGATTTAATTTCAGAATCAGTAAGCCAGCCTTAATTAAATGTTGTCTTGGTCATGGTGTTTCGTTACAGCAATAAAAAGCCTAACTATTATAATAATAAAAGACCAAACCTCAATAACAGTCTCAAATGGGTGAGAAACACTGAAAGAAGTATTCAACATTTGTAACTCTCATGGAAATGCAAATCAAAACAACTATGACTAAACAAAACCATAAGAAATAGCTCATGCTGGTGAGCTTGTGAGGCAAAGGGAATACTTCTCTATTGCAATTGGGAGTGTAAACTTGTACACCCACTTTGGAAATCGTTGTGGTGATTTTTCAGAAAATTGGGAATCAATCTACTACCTACAGATCTAGCTGTATCACTTTTGGGCTTATACCCAAAGGATACTCCATCCTATCATAAAGATACTTGCTCATATATTCTCATAGCATCTTTATTCATAATAACTAGAAACAGGAAACAATGTAGATGTCTTTCAATTATAGAATGGTTAAAGAAAATGTGGTATATTTAGACCATGGAAAGTTTCTCACCTGTTAAAAGATAGAATCATAAAATTACAGGAAAATGAGTGAAACTAGAAAAAAATCCTGTGTAGGGTAACACAGACCCAGAAAGACAAACATGATATCTATTCACTTATTACCAATATTAGGTATAAAATAAAGTATAACCATGCTACAATACACATACTGAGAGACGTTAAATTACAAGGAAGCCTCAAAGGTAACACATGAATCTCTTTGGGAAGGGGAAACAAAATAGATACTGTAGGGTTACTGAAGGCTAATGGGGACTAGAACAAGGGAGATCAAGTGGAGATGAGGATGGAGAGAGAGAGAGCAGTGGGAAAGACAACTGAAATCTGGAGTTGGGTCATGTTGGGAAAGAGCTTAAAACTCAGTACAATGGAAATTTCCAGGAATTCTCAAAGGTGACACTAGTTAAGAGACTTAGCAAGAGTTTCAATGAAGAGACTGAGACACTACTTGAGCCATAAAACTTATTTATGACTTACAAGTTTTCTACCTATAAGATTTACTTGGGTAAAGAAAGTGCAGAAATTATGGGAGTGGCCAGCCAATGACTGTTCCAGCTTGATATCTGTGTCAGGAGATGGAGCCCATTATAGACCAGAAGGCAAGACACCAGAAATTTGATAGAGCAGAGACCCAGGATAGATACAAACAGGATTGATATTAATAATAATTTTAAAAACTCAATGAAATGATTCATAATATTCTGCTATATGTTGACAGTAATCTAGCATAATTATAATCAGAGAGGTTAATCTCACAGTTGATGGAAACAGAGAGACTCAAATTCAAACTTTAGGCAGAGCTTGGGCATCCAGCATAAAAAGGAGAAAAATGATTGCGGAAACCAGAAGGGTCATAGATACCAAGGAAAATCTACAGAACCAACTAACCTGGGATCATAGGGGCTCTCAGGAAAAGAACAAACAATCAGAGAAGCTGGATCCTTCCAAACTATGCCCTCTGCATATATGTCATAGTTTTGTTCATTGGTCTTCTAGTAGAACTTGTAACATTGTGAGTTGGTGTTGTCACTGACTCCTTTCCACACTTTTGGGACTCCTATCTCCCTACTGGGTTCCTTTAGTCAAGCCTTAATATGAGGGGTATTTTCTACCCTTACTGTGACTTGATTTGTCATTGCTACTTGATATCCATGAGAAGCCTGTACTTTTCTGAAGAGAAATAGTGGGTGAATTTTGTATGTAACGTATGAGAAAAGAATTGTGTTAAGTCTAGAAGGGGAAGGTAGAGTAAGCTTGGATCATGAGTATATGTAAAAAAAAAACAGTTGAGTTAGGGAATTAGTTTTAATATTTGTAGGAAAGGAAGGAAGGGTAGTAAACACTACAAAAATTTATTTTTCATATTAGAGTTTGAATTTTCCTGCTAGATAAATGTGATAATATTTGAGAATTGAAAATTTTAATTTTTCTGATGTGGTCATTAAACATAAAATTGAAACATCATATTGTACTCCACAAATATGTATAATTACAATTGGTTAAGAATACACATGTTCTGCACCATTCAAAAATATGCCACAAAGATTTTATTGTGATATCACATGTTTTTTATAGTAGCATATTTCATCAACTACTGTTTTTATAATAAGGATAACAAACTTAATGATGATTCAGTCTGTCTAAAATCAAACTAATAGGGACTACAAAGTCTGAAATTTGAACCCAAGTAGAGTTATGTGTCCTTTTGATTGATTAGAGTCTTAAAATGCTACTTGTTGGTTTGCAGTAAATGGAGTGGTATAAACTATAGCTCAAAGAAGGCTAATGATTGCCATAACTATTGACTCTTCAAGTCTGCTTTAGCCAAACTTTGTGGCATTCCACACACCTGAAACACTACGGTAGAGATACTTCAGTGAAATTGTTCTTCAGAAGATTCAGAGGTGCTCTCTTCTGCTTTGGGTAGCAAAACTTTAGTCATAAGTAATAACATACACTTTTATACCTTACCAGCTATATTCCTGCTCTGAATATACTGACTTATCTTAAAAAGCTATTGTAACGGCTGTAGGAATCAGAACCATTAGAAGCCACCTGTTTAGTGCTAGAGTACAAGGTCATTTATCCTGCAATGTGAATGGTGCTTCCTAGTCTTCACACAAAACAGTAGATTTACTTCCTACACTTTATTATCTAATGCTTAATTTTGAATCCCTAATCTAATGTTATCTAAATGCTTTTGGGTATTGTTTATTACTTTGCTTCTTAACATGCAGTATCCTGAATTAAATGTAAAGTCATATTCTCATCTAATGTTTTCACAGTATAAGTCAGACTTTCACTTTTGCAGTTCAATTTACCATTAAAGCATTACATTTAGGTTTAGGATCATCATTTTTTTTAAATCACTTACATGTAACAAGTGAATGAAAGAGCATGATGTCCTAGCTTAAGTGTATACAGTTATAGAATATATGTTGATAAACATAATATTTAATATTATTCATCAGCTGACATATTTGTAAGTTGATACACATTAGGCATTCCCTCATACATTTATGACCAAAACAGTAAAAAGACATTTAAAAACTATTATCAAAATAAGATACAATATTATAAACTATATTAACTATTTTTGTCAAAGAGTGTTAATTACATATAAATATATATGTTGAGAAGGCTACTTTCAAATTTATGGTATTCTGCCTCACCTCATTGAGTGTTGGTATTATTTTTCTTTATCATCATACACAACTTAGAATACCAACCCTTATTTGGTTAGTTGTTGAGTTTACATGATTTAAAAATCATTCCCAAGCCCTTTCATTTTTCTTTCTATTCTGGCTTCTGGTAGTCATTATTCCATTCTATTGAATTTATCTATTTTAGATTTTGCATATAAGTGAAATAATCTGGTATTTGTCTTTCATTTTTTTGCCATTTAATGATGACCTTTATTCAAATAAATAGCAACTTCAGTTACTTTTTTATCTTTCTTTTCTTTCTCTTTTTTATATTAAATTTCTTTTTTTATTGGATGTTTTATTTACATTTCCTATGTTGTCCCCTTACCCCATACCCCACCCACCCAGGAACCCCCTATCCCCTCAGCCCTCCTCCTTCTTTGTGGATGTAACCTCTATCTACCCCCACCACTCTCACCTCCCCACCCTCAAAATTCCCACCCCCTGGGGCATCCAGCCTTCATGAGGTCAAAGTTCTCTTCTTCCACCTATGCTCAGCAGGGCCCTCCACTCTTACATATTCAACTGAAGCGCTGGATCCCTCCCTAAGTGCTCCCAGGCTGGTGGTTTAGACCATGGGAGCTGTGGTTGGTTGGTATTGTTGCTCTCCTCATGGTGCCGCAAATCCTTTCAGCTCTCCTTCAGTCTTCACTCTAACTCCTCTATTGAGAACCCCATGATCAGTTCAATGGCTAGTTGTGAGCATCTGCCTCTGAGTATGTCAGATTCTTAAAGACCTCTGAGGAGATATCCATATCAGGCTCTTATCAGCATGCACTTCCTGACTTCCACATCAGCCTCTACCTTTGGTGATTGCACATGGGATAGATACTCAGGTGGAGTGGTCTTGAAACTGCCCCTCCTTCAGTTTCTGTCCCTCACTTTGTCTCCATATTTGCTCCCTAGAGTAATATGTTGCTCCTTCTAAGAAGGACCAAATCACCCCCACTTGGTCTTCCATCTTTATGGGCTTCATGTGGACTGTGACTTACATCTTGGGCATTACAAGGTTCTGGGCTAATATCCAATAATCAGTGAGTGAATACCATGCATGTTCTTTTGTGATTGGCTTACCTCACTCAGGATGATAATTTCTAGTTCCATCCATTTACCTAGGAACCTCTCAAATTCATTGTTTTTAATAGCTGAGGAATACTCCATTGTGTAAATATACCACATTTTTTGAATCCATTCCTCAGTTGAAGGACATCTGTGTTCTTTCCAGCTCCTGGCTATTATAAACAAGGCTGCTATGAACTTAGTTGAGCATATGTCCTTGTTATATGTTCGAGCATCTTCTGGGTATATACCTAGGAGTGGTATAGCTGGATCCTCAGGTAATGATATGTCCAATCTTCTGAGGAACCACCAGACTGATTTCCAAAGTGGTTGCACCATCTTGCAGTCCCACCAACAATGGAGGAGTGTTCCTCTTTCTCCACACCCTTGCCAGCATCTACTATCACCTGAGTTTTTTTTTTAAATTTCTTTTTTTTTTTTTAAGATTTATTAACTTATTATATATGAATATACTGTAGCTGTTTTTTAGGACACACCAGAAGAGGGCATCAGATCTCATTACAGATGGTTGTGAGCCACCATGTGGTTGCTGGGATTTGAACTCAGGACCTGTGGAAGTGCAGTCAGTGCTCTTAACCACTGAGCCATCTCTCCAGCCCATCACCTGAGTTTTTAATCTTAGCCATTCTGACTGGTGTGAGATGGAATCTCAGGGTTGTTTTGATTTGCATTTCCCTGACGACTAAGGATACTGAACATTTCTTTAGGTGCTTCTCGGAAATTTGAGTTTCTTCCCTTGAAAATTCTTTGTTAAGATCTATGCCCCATTTTTTAATAGGGTAATTTGGTTTTCTGGAGTCTAATTTCTTGAGTTCTTTGTATATATTGGATATTAGCCCTCTATCAGATGAAGGACTGGTAAAGATGTTTACCCAATTTGTTGGTTGTCGTTTTGTCCTATTGACAGTGTCCTTTGACTTACAGAAACTTTGCAATTTTATGAAGTCCCATTTGTCAATTCTTGATCTTACAGCATATGCCATTGGAGTTCTGTTCAGGAACTTTTCCCCTGTGCCCAAGTATTTGAGGTTCTTCCCCACCTTCTCTTCTATTAGTTTCAGTGTATTTGGTTTTATGTGGAGGTCCTTTATCCACTTAGACTTGAGCTTTGTACAAGGGGATAAGAAAGGATCAATTTTCATTCTTCTACATGTTGTTCTCCAGTTGAACCAGCACCATTTGTTGAAAATGCTGTCCTTTTTCCACTGGAAAGTTTTAGCTCCTTTGTCAAAGGTCAAGTGACCATAGGAGTGTGGGTTCATTTCTGGGTCTTCTATTCTATTCCATTGATCTTCCTGCCTGTCTCTGTACCAATACCAGGTAGTTTTTATCACTATTGCTCTGTAGTACAGCTTGAGGTCAGGGATGGTAATTCCTCCAGAAGTTCTTTTATTGTTGAGAATAGTTTTTGCTATCCTGTGTTTTTTGTTATTCCATATGAATTTGAGAATTTCCTTTTCTAACTCTGTGAAGAATTGAGTTGGGATTTTAATGGGGATTGCATTGAATCTGTTGATTGCTTTTGGCAAGATGGCCATTTTTATTATATTAATCCTGCCAATTCATGAGCATGGGAGATCTTTCCATCTTCTGAGATCTTCTTCAATTTCTTTTTTGAGATACTTGAAGTTCTTGTCATACAGGTCTTTCACTTGCTTGGTTAGATTCACACCAAGGTATTTTATATTATTTGCAGCTATTGTGAAAGGTGTAATTTCCCTAATTTCTTTTTCAGTCTGTTTATCTTTCATGTAGAGGAAGGCTACTGATTTGTTTGAGTTGATTTTATAACCAGCCACTTTGCTGAAGTTGTTTATCAGGATTAGGAGTTCTCTGGTGGAAGTTTGGGGGTCACTTAAGTATACTATCATATCATCTGCAAATAGCGATATTTTGACTTCTTCCTTTCCTATTTGTATCCCTTTGACTTCTTTTTGTTGTCTAATTGCTCTGGCTAGGACTTCCAGTACTATATTGAATAGGTAGGTGGAGAGTGGGCAGCATTGACTTGTTCCTGATCTTAGTGGGATTGCTTCAAGTTTCTCTCCATTTAGCTTGATGTTGGCTACTGGTTTGCTGTAAATTGCTTTTGCTATGTTTAGGTAGGGGCCTTGATTTCCTGATCTTTCCAAGACTTTTATCATGAAGGGATGTTGACTTTTGTCAAATGCTTTCTCAGCATCTAGTGAGCTGATCATGTGGGTTTTTTTTTTCTTTAAGTTTGTTTATATAGTGGATCACATTACTGGATTTCCGAATATTGAACAATCCCTGCATTCCTGGGATAAAACCTACTTGATCACGATGGATGATTGTTTTGATGTGTTCTTGGATTCGGTTTGCTAGAATTTTATTGAGTATTTTTGCATCGATGTTCATAAGGGAGATTGGTCTGAAGTTCTCTTTCTTTTTCGGGTCCTTGTGGGGTTTGGGTATGAGTGTAATTGTAGCTTCATAGAACGAGTTGGGTAGTGTTCCTTCTATCTCTATTTTGTGGAATAGTTTGAAGAGAATTGGTATTAGGTCTTCCTTGAAGGTCTGATAGAATTCAGCACTTAAACCATCTGGTCCTGGGCTTTTTTTATTGGAGAGACTTTTAATGACTGCTGCTATTTCCTGAGGGGTTATGGGACAATTCAGATGGTTTATCTGCTCCTGGTTTATCTTTGGTACCTGGTATATGTGTTGGAAATTGTCCATTTCATCCAGGTTTTCCAGTTTTGTTGAGTATATGCCTTTGTAGTAGGATCTGATGATTTTTTTAAATTTCTTCAGTTTCTGTTGTTATGTCTCCCTTTTCAGTTCTGATTTTATTAATTTGGATACTGTCTCTGAGCCCTCTGGTTAATCTGGCTAACAGTTTATCTATCTTGTTGATTTTCTCAAAGAACCATCTCCTGGTTTTATTGATATTTTGTATTGTTCTTTCTGTTTCTATTTGGTTGATTTCAGCCCTGAGTTTGATTATTTCCTGCCTTCTACTCCTCCTGGGTGTATTTGCTTCTTTTTGTTCTAGAGCTTTTAGTTGTGCAGTCAAGTTGTTAGTGTGTGCTCTTTCCAGTTTCTTTTTGTAGGCACTTAGAGCTATGAGTTTTCCTCTTAGCACTGCCTTCATGGAGTCGCACAAGTTTTGGTATGATGTGTCCTCATTTTCATTGAATTCTAAAAAGTCTTTGATTTCTTTCTTTCTTCATTTCTTCCTTGACCAAGTCATCATTGAGTAGAGAGTTGTTCAGTTTCCATGTGCACGTGGGTTTTCCGTTGGTTTTATCATTATTAAAGACCAGTCCTAGTCTGTGGTGATCAGATAAGATGCAAGGGATTATTTCAATCTTTTTGTATCTGTAGAGGGTTGTTCTGTGACCAATTATATGGTCTATTTTGGAGAAGGTACCATGAGGTGCTGAGAAAAAGTATATTATTTTGCTTTAGGATGAAATGTTCTATAGATGTCTGTTAAGTCCACTTGGTTCATAAGTTCTGTTAATGTCAAAGTGTCTCGGTTTAGTTTCTGTTTCCATGATCTGTCCATTGCTGAGAGTGGGGTGTTGAAAGCCCCACTATTATTGTGTGAGGTGTAATGTGTGTTTTGAGCTTTAGTAAAGTTTCTTTTATGTATGTAGGTGCCCTTGCATTTGGAGCATAGATGTTCAGAATTGAGAGTTCACCTTGATAGATTTTTCCTTTGATGATTATGAAGTGTCCTTCCTTATCTTTTTTGATTAATTTTGGATGAAAGACAATTTTATTTGATATTAGAATGGCTACTCCAGCTTGTTTCTTGGGACCATTGGCTTGGAAAATTATTTTCCACCCTTTTATTCTGAGGTAGTGTCTGTCTTTGCCACTGAGGTGTGTTTCTTGTATGCAGCAAAATTCTGGGTCTTGTTTGTGTATCCAGTCTGATAGTCTGCGTCTTTATTGGGGAATTGAGACCATTGATGTTAAGAGATATTTAAAAAAAATATTGTGGCATCCTGTTATTTTTGTTATTAGAGGTAAAGTTATGTTTGTATAGTTATCTTCTTTTGGGGTTGTTGGAAGATTACTTCCTTGCTTTTTCTAGGTTTTAGTTTCCCTCCTTGTGTTGGTGTTTTCCATCAATTATCTTTTGAAGTGCTGGGTTTGGGGGAAGATATTGTGCAAATAAGGTTTTGTCATGGAATATCTTGGTTTCACCATCTATAGTGATTGAGAGTTTTGCTGGGTATTGTAATCTGGGCTGGCAATTGTGTTCTCTTAGGGTCTGTATGATGTCAGTCCAGGCTCTTCTGGCTTTTATAGTTTCTGGTGAGAAGTCAGGTGTAATTCTTATAGGTCTGCCTTTATATGTTACTTGACCTTTTTCCCTTACTGCTTTTAGTATTTTTTTCTTTGTTTTGTGTATCTGATGTTTTGATTATTATGTGACAGGAAGTATTTCTTTTCTGGTCTAGTCTATTTGGTGTTCTGTAGGCTTCTTGTATGTTTATGGGCATCTTGTTCTTTAGGTTTGGGAAGTTTTCCTCAATAATTTTGTTGAAGATATTTACTGGCCCTTTAAGTTGGGAATCTTCATTCTCATCTATACCTATTATTCTTAGGTTTGGTCTTCTCATTGTGTCCTGGATTTCCTGGATGTTTTGTGTTAGGAGTTTTTTTTGCATTTTGCATTTTCTTTGACAACTGTGTCAATATTTTCCACCGTATCTTCTGCAGTTGAGATTCTCTCTTCTATCTCTTGTATTCGGTTGGTGATGCTTGAGTCTATGACTCCTGATCTCTTTCTTAGGTTTTCTATCTCCATGGTTGTCTCCCTTTGAACTTTCTTTATTGTTTCTATTTCCATTTTCAGATCCTGAATGTTTTTGTTTAATTCCTTCTTTGTGTTTTCTTGCATTTCTTTAAGGGATTTCTGTGATTCCTCTTTAAGGGCTTCTATCTGTTTACTTGTACTCTCCTGCATTTCTTTAGTTACTTAATTCCTTCTTATAATCCTTTATCATCATCATGAGAAGTGATTTTAATTCTGAATCCTGCTTTTCAGGTGTGATGGGGTGTTCAGGGCTTGCTATATTGGGAGAACTGGGCACTGATGATGCCAAGAAACTTTGGTTTCTGTTGCTTATGTTCTTTTGCTTGCCTTTCGCCATCTGGTTAACTCTAGTGCTACCTGCACTCATTGTGTAAGACTGGAGTCTGTATTTCCAGTTATCTTTCTTATTGCAGAGTTCTTCGGAGTCCAGATGTCTCTGTGGTCTTATGCTTCTAATCTCCTGGGTGGAAGAACTCCTGGGACTCAGGCCACCTCTTGGATCTGGAAATCCTTATGCTCTGAGTTCAGTGGGTCCTCGATGACTCAGGATTCAGTTTCTCCACAGGACAGGAGCAGACCGACTCTGTGTCTGCTCCAGCCCAAAGGACCAGGCAGTGGCAGAAGGGAAGTGGAATTCCGGAGTTGCGAGGTTTGGTAGCTGCTGTGCCCTGAATGTCTCTGGCTCCCAGATGTATCTCTGGGGCTTAGGGAGTGAGATGGAGTTCTTACCGGCTGCTCTGAGTGCAGTGGCTCTTCTAGGATGACTTGGAATTCAGTATCTCCACAGGACCGGAGCAGACCGATTCTGTGTCTGCACCAGCCCAAAGGTCCAGGCAGGGGCGGAAGTGCTCTTTTCTTTCTTTTTAATCTTTTTGCAATCTGGTTTTATACCATTTTAATTCCATGCATATGTTAAGGTCGGTTCTATGTTGAGAAACTAGCAATCCTATAGACGCGAATAGTCAAGGAACAAGTAAGTAAATAGACACAAAGAGTCAAAGAACAACCAAGGAAATAAAGTTACATGATCACTCCTGTGATTACTGTTTCTAAGGGCTTATCCAGATGACCACACTATCTGAACCTACTTCCCAGTCCTAGCCCAAAGTCAATTTCATGGCTGAAGCCTACCTCTTTGTTCTAGACTAAGATTTAAATTCCTGCCTGAAATTACTTCTTTGTTCTTGCCTAAAATTTATATTCTTGCCTGAAATTACTTCTTTGTTCTAGCCTAAGATTTAGATTCCTGCCTGAAATTACTTCTTTGTTTTAGCTTAATATCAGATTCCGTCTGAAGCCCATTTTCTTTTTCTTGGCCAATGTCAGATTCCAGCCAAGCAGCCCCAAAAGCTCACCACATCTCCCCATTTTTTTATTCTATAAATAAGACTGAGACTATCTTAGATTATTGTGACAAGAATACCTTTCGTACACATCATGGAATATGCATTATACAAAGCAATGGACTTAGGTCTTAGGTTGGTAAGGCTCTGTTCAGAATACTGCCCATCCTTGGCTTTTCAGCCTGTTAATCTAATAACTCTATTTGGGGGTTCATTTTCAGTTTCAAGCAATGTACTTCAAGCCACCAACATGTTGATGTTGTTAAAGACAAGCTTTTACACAATGAGAGCAGGAATAAAATATTCCCAGGACAAAAAGTTTTAGCATGATCATGCTATATATGCCATTCTTGAAGCTTGAACAAAATGGAAATTAGAACCTCAGGCCATAGATAATTTTATCAGCAGTATCTGCAGAATCAATGTTCAGCAGAGGAGTATTCTTTAAATTTGTAATCTCACTATACAAATTAAAAACATTCAGAGAGTTTTTAGAATTATGCTGAATACCCTGCAAATGTCTTTAAACTTTTTCGTAATTATAATGACTATCATTGTAAACTTTACAAGTAACACAACTCCATTGATATTTGCCATGACACTCAAGATGGCTCCATACTGTTAAACTCTGAACATTCTTACAACAATTTGAATAGGGTAAAGAATATCAATCTGTTGTTCCAAATACCTATCTAAATCCTCTTTAATACCCAATACATTAGTAACATTTTTTTGCTAAATGATTAGCAAAAGTAGCTGTCTTAATTTCTTGAGTCAAAACAATTGCAGAACCAGTGGTGCTAGCAATTAATGTAATTAAAGCTGTTATACCAGCCATAATCAAGCCCACTAACCTCTTGCTACTGCTTAAAACCTGACTCATTTCTTCCAGTACTTGCAATAATTTTTCAGAATACCAAGGTCCTGTAATAATCAGGGCATTAAAGCAAAAGGTGGTTGATAGACCCCCTAACAGACATGCCAGGTTTCAACACACTAACACAATTTGAAAGTATATGATCATTAAAACTTACATTGAATACTGTAGAAGAAACAAAAGTAATTTTAACATGAAAATTAAAAGAGACTTAACACATGCACTAACACTTGTTCGAGATCCAGATCTTTTCCCATCTTTATCTCTTGCTAACATAGCATCATAGAGAACTGCAGCTTCTGTTCCTGCTAAACTCACCTAACATTATGGTCTTTTGCTCATTCATTGTCCTTCAAGTTTGTTTTTTTTTTGTTGCTGTTTTCTTTTGTTTAGTTTTTATGATCAAATGCTATTTTGTTATGTACATTTTCTACATTGTCTCCATCCATTCATGTTTCAGTGAACACTGAAATTGATCTTTGCTATTTTAAAAAGTACTGTGATAAGAATAAGAGTACTGATATCTCTTTGATATAGTGTCATTTTCTCTGGATAAATACCCAGTAATTGGATTGGTGTACCATGTGTTAGTACTATTTTTCATTCCCTGAGAAATATCCATTCTGTTTTCCATTGTAACTCTAGTAATTTAAATTCCCACAAGCAGATTTTAAAGCTTGATTTGATACACATTTTTACCATAATGTATTAAACTTGCAGGATACTAAACTCTCTTTTGGATGATAGATACCTGGCTTTGGTGAGAATGCTGCCTAATAACTTCATCTAAGTCTAATTGATTCATAAAGATTCCATCTAAGAAATCTACAATTGAAGTCTGAATTTCAAAATGCACATTTAAATAGAGAGCACAATTCAATTCAGAGTAATGTCTGAAACAAATTAAAAGATTTTATGATTTTAGACCTTACCTTGGTAATTTCATGAACAAGCAACTAATATCCTGACTTTGGCCATTAAATTTAATCATTGGGATGCAGTTTTACTTTTTTTTTTTTTTTTACCTATTTTGTCTTATTTTTCCATCTAGAAACCTGTTCTACTAGTGATACAACATTTTCTTCTTTAGTTGACATGGTTGAACCATTAATTTATAAGATTGCTACCATATTTGATTCTTTCTACTAAAGGATTATACTTTTGTACCAGCACATCAGTTACATACTGTCCTGTCCAGCAGGACATTAAACAGGGGTCCGGGGAGGTCACCTGAAAGAGATCGGGGGGAGCAGGCAAAGACAAAAGGAAATACGACCTGTCTATAATCAGATCAGATCGTAATTTTTACTTTTGCACATACAGGTTATATACACAAAAAGGCAGGATGTGGGGAAGGGGATGACACAGGAGTGTAGGTGTTCATCGGGAGTGCAGATCTCTTCCAGAACAGAGTGTCAGCTGGGTGAAGGTTCAGGGTACAGACCACTATGACTCTGCCTATAATTCACTCGTTTTTATCTAAGTTGGTACTATCCACCAAGGTTACCTATCTACAAGGCCTTATGACTAGGCTTGACAGCCTTCCACCAAAGCTGTCTGTTTACAATAACTCCCAGCTATCTGTTTCAGTGTTTTCCCACAGAGACCCAAGACTAGGTGCTAACAGGCATGTAGGTTAGGCCTATTGATGATTTTAGGCCTATGGCTGATTTTAGGCCTTCAGTGTATAAGCAGGGCTGCTCCCAACAATGTACAACTGCTAACAGTGAAAAAAAAAAGTAAATTATGATCATGTTATATAGAATACAATTGAATACTTATTTTAGTTACTAAAAGTCATGTGAGACCAAAATATTTTTTGCAAAATATCCCAGCCAAAATTTGGAGTTTATTTTTCCCAAAATATAGGTATTTACATATTCCTTTATAAAAATTCATCAAGAATCTTTTCAAGCATTTTACAGATTAAATGTTCATTGTCCACTTATAATCCTCTTTGCTTTTAGCTTGGTATCAAGGTGTTTTATTTGATAGTCTCGCCAGTGATTACCGTTACTTGTTTGAAATGTGATTTATAATGAAAGATATTTAAAACCCAAATGAGAATATATCCATACACATATGTAGTAATAGCATGGTAATATAGACACATAAAACATAGCTTGTTTGCATTTTGTACTTTCTATTTTTGGTTTCATGTCCAATTTTGAGAGTTATCTCTCATTCTCTTTTCATTCCTATTTCCATAAAATATTCCCCATTAGTTTTTATGTCTTACATAGACAGTTATCTACTTCTATAAACTAGGAATTCTTGAAAATTTTTCAGAGTAAATCAACTTCCCCTTCATTCTTCTCTTAAAAAACTGTGGCTGTTCATCTCTTTCTAAGACTTTCCTATGTTTTGCTGCTACTCTGAGATAATGTGGACAGACATTTTACTATTGTTGGTTTTACTCTTTGTAAAAAATACACTTTTACTCAAATTGGAACTTCCTTCAGATGTCACATTACCCAAATAGAATTGTTCTGCTAGCAGGAAGTTTACACACTACAGTGAAGAAGGCAGACATTTCATTGTAGCCCAATTTTCATTCACTAAATGAAATCTTTCCCAGTTGTAGCATACTCACTGCTACTGCAGTCAAAACCACTTAATGGTAATTTATAAATGGAAGGGTTATAATAGTAGTAGATTGATAAAGAAGGATGTGGACACACTTTTAGAAAGCAAATGCTTTCAAATGAACATTTCAAAGATAGGTAACCCTCACAGTCATTAGTTATCTGTCTGGTTCTGATTTTTCCAATATAGACTGGGTCAGGAAAATAGCGTGTTTCACATTCCTTCACTGATATGATTGTCTTTGCAATTGCAGTCTCAGCAGAACTCTCTCTCTCTCTTCCACACACATTCACACACACACACACACACACACACACACACTCACACCTTTATTCAAATAAGCAGAGAAAATGTAGTAGATGAGGTAGTGTATCAGAAAATAGAAAAGGGAACATTAGGATAGTATCACCACATTCTGATAAGAAGCCTTATGTTCTGCACTCAGATTTTAATCCTACTTTTAAATGCTGATATATGATGTTAATAAAGTATCTTAAATACATAAAGGAAAAATTCATAATTGCTAACTAAATATCAAAGAAAACAAAACATAAAAGCAACAGATGGAAGGAAAGAATGGCAGAATACAGGACAAATATATGTATATGTGTTTACACCTGGACTCTTGAGATCAAATAGCTTATTTCTGAAGAATACTGTTTTTTACTCTCCCAGTAGCCATTGCCTGTCGTTTTTCATCTATTGGTGAGACCCTGTGAGATTTTTGTCACCTATGCTCCCATGTTAATTTGTGTTGCCACTGTGTACATTTTTTTCATTTATTCAGCCATAATTTTGAGATTTCATGTGTGTAGCTTCCCTATTTTATATAAACAATACAATCTCACAGGAGGTGTAGCTTCCCAATTTTTTATAAACAATACAATCTCAGGAGGTATTCTGGTCTTCTGGCTTTTACAGTCTCTCATACCACTTTATCCATTATTCCCTGGGCCTTTGACAGATTGTGTTTAAGTGAACTAACCAGGGCTAGGATATGCTGGTGAGTTTTTCTCTAAATATTGACAAGTTGTGGGTTTCTGTGGTAGTCTCTTTATGTTACAAAATCAAGTTTCTTGTAACATATGAGGAATTAGAACAACACTTGTCTGTCAGTATAAGGATAAGTATTTACAATAGATTTAGGGGTTATAGGAAATACACTGGTTTAGCAAAGTGATGATAGTTAAGTCCTTTTCTGAGATTTATGACTCATCAACCACAAGTGGTTGGGTGGATTTTTAATACCAGGCATGAATTTCTTTCTCCTAATCCATGGTTATGAAAACTTATACCCATTTTTATACATAGACTTTTTGGTCTTATAACTATGCTCCATTTTCTCTTGATGAAACTTTTATTTAATTAAAAGATAATCATAGAATTTGCCTCATTGGTCTCCCCCTCATAACCTCCTTTGTAGTCACCACAATGTTTCAAATTTATGACCTCTTATTTTTTATTATTATTGCTATATATAGATGTAGATTAGAATATAAACATAAACTGCTGAGTCCACTTAGTGTTTCTTATATGTATATATTTTTAGTGTTGAATATTTGTAATAAGACAATTATTTATGATACACATCTCTTGGGAAAGCTGATTCTTCTTCTTTAGAAAAATAGATAAAGAACTATAGGCAATTTAAAAATTTTTCTAAAGAAGAAGAATCAGCTTTCCCAAGAGATGTGTATCATAAATAATTGTCTTATTACAAGTATTCAACACTAAAAATATATACATTTGCTCATCCCCATTGTTATGTTAACTAACGTTATAAGGCTTGTCAAACAGTCATATCATTGAGATTTCCCAGGTGTAGCTACTCTGTTACATTTAAAAGACTCGGTCATGCAGCCAACTTTCTGGTTATATGATACTTTTAATCTCTCCATCCCTTGTTCCTGGATGACCATCCCCCAAATCTTGGGTATAAGCTTTTTGTTGTAGATGTATTATTTAGACCTGAGAATTCTTTAGTCAGTTATTGCCTACATTTAAACTATTTTTGGCTTTCTAAAACAATCTACTGCAAGAAGATACTTCTTTGCTGAGATTTGAATGATACACTTGTCTGTGGGATAAGAATATCTGTTTAAAGGACAGTTAGGAATTAATATTATTTAGAAAACTGACAATAGTAGTTTGTCTTCTAAAGTCCTTGACCTCGCTACCTATAAGTAGAGAGCAAGATTTTCTGTTGTTAACTTTTTTTTTAACATTATAGTTAGTTAGGTGTGTGTGTGCACATCTTATCATGAACTTATGGTAATGCCATGAAAACTTGTAGGTAAGTTGTTACACATATTCCTCTATATGGGTTCCAGGGACTGAAATCAGGTCAGCAAACATGGAAGCAAGTTTCTTTATCTGTTAAGCCATTTTGTAGACTTTGGTATTTCTGTAAAACTTTACAGGTATATAACTTCATTAGAAATTGATAAGCATGTATTCTTTATATTTTAATCTTTTTGAAGATTACTGCATTCCCATATCATATTGTGAATATGATTAGCATTTTTAACAAAGAAAACATGCTGTTTGTAAATTCTAATTATTAACACTTAGATTTGGGTAGCATGGGCAATTAAAACTATTGCATCTTCTGATTCATAACCAGGAGATATTCTATTTGTATCTTATTTATATTTCAGCATGTTTTGTAGCTTCAGAACTTTTGTACATGTGAATAATCAATTATATTTTATCTGAACACAATGTTCATTGTTTATATACAGATACAATTGTTCTGTGTTTTTTCATGAAACCTACAAAAACTCTATTACTATGTCAATGAATTTATTTATTGAATTAGAATTTTTTAGTTTTATTTTTTGCCTTGTATTAAAAATAGATTCTTTTCTCATATAAAATATCCTGATTATTTTTTTTCTCCCTCTATTCTTTCCAGTTCCCCCTTACCACACCTTCTCCCCAGATCTACTCCCATTCTGTCTCACCTTAGAATGGAACAGGCTTCTATGTAATTGCAATCAACATGACAAAATGAATTATAAGATGAAGCAAAAAAATATCATATGAAATTTGGGTATACAACCCAAGAGAAAGAAAAGAATCCCAAGAGCAGGCAATAGAGTGAGAAACCAACTCATTTCAGAGTAAGGAATTGTATAAAATAAATAAAATAATAGCTCTAATATATACACAGAGGACCTGGTGTAGACCTATGTACTTCTTGTGCTTACTGCTCCAGTAACTGTGTGATTCTATGTGCCTTGCTTAGTTGATTTAGAGGGCCTTGTTCTCCTGGTACGGTCTATCCCTTCTGACTTTTATAAGCTTTCTGCCTCCTCTTCAGCAGGATTCCATGAGTTGTAAAAAATATGTAGATTTACTTCTTTCTTTCCTATCAAAATGGATTGTATTTCATTGCATATCAGAATACATTTTTATCTATTTCAATTTTTAAATTGTTCTTAATAAAATAGCACTAAAATAACATACTAATTAAGAGTGAAAACTTTCAGCATTCTTAACGTAATTTCTGATCATGTGAAACAGTTTGGGAATCATTAAATATGATACTATGTTTATTAATATGATGCCTTTGTGGTGGTGCATATTGAACTAAGGGCTTTACTCATACTAAGTAAATACTTTGTCTTTTATGTATATCCTCAGCCCTACTTTTGAGGATTTTTTTTATACAAAGGAGTTTGATTATTTTCTCTCCTTTAAAAGTACCTCCTGGATCCTTTCCATTACCTTACCCTTATAATGTTGTTTTTAACTTTCTTTCTCTTTAAAGAAATGCAGAAATTGATCAAACAAAAAAATCAAAAACCAAAATAAACCACAAAATTGAAAACGGTAGGAAAAGACAAGAAAAGTATAAGAATAAGGAGACAATTTAGTTTGAATCTGCACAAAGGAGCATATCCAGTGATATGCTCCACACCCACTCCACACCCTAATCACACGCAGAGACAGCTTGACTCCAAGAAGTTCTGACACACCCAGGTTGGCAGGTGAGTCCACAACTACTGCCCCAATACCTGGCCCAACTGGGATACACTGGGGCCCAGAGGCCACAAGAACTCCCACCCAGCCAGAGGCATACTTTCCCTCTGGTTTGCACCTACGCTTGGAAATGGATCCTGTGCTCCAGCTCACCCACCTGCCCCACACCTGTCCACAACCAGAGACAGATAGATTACAAAGAATTCTCACACAGCCAGACTCACAAATAAGGCTCTTCAGACACCCTACCATACCAAGAGACAACCTGACTCACCGAGGCCCAACACTACCAGTCTCACAGTAGGGCTAGGCTCTAATCTGAGCCAGCAAGGCCAGCTAACACAAGAGATAACCAGATAGCAAGATGCAAGTGAAAGAATATAATCAAGAGAAACCAATGCTTTCTGACATCTTCAGAAACCAGTTCTCCCACCACAGAAATTGCTGAATACCCCAACACACCTGAAAAGCAAGAAACTGATCTAAAATGACATCTCGTGAAAATGATTGAGAATTTTAATAAGGACATAAATAATTCCCTTAGATAAATACAAAAGAATACAGCAAAACAAGTAGAAGTCCTTAAAAAGAAACACTTAAATCCCTGAAAGGAATGCAGGACAATTCAGTGAAATAGGTGAAGGAATTGAACAAAACCATCCAGAGTCTAAAAGTAGAATTAGAAACAATAAAGAAATCACAAAGTGAGACAACCCTGGTGATGGAAAACCTAGAAAAGAGATCAGGAGTCATAGAACCTAGCAAAACCAAAAGAATACAAGAGACAAAAGAGAGAAACTCAGCCATAGAAGATACCATAGAAAGCATTGACACAACAGTCAAAAAAATGCAAAATCCAAAAAGCTAATAACCAAAAACACTCAGAAAACCCAGAACAAAATAAAAGGACCAAATCTTAGAATAATAGGTGTAGAAGAGAGTGAAGATTCCCAACTAAAATAGCCAGTAAATATCCTCAAGAAAATTATAGAAAAAAACTTCTTTAACCTAAAAATAGATGCTAATAAATTTACAAGAAGCCTAGAGAACTTTAAATTGATTGGGCTGGAAAAGAAATTTCTCCTGTTACATAATAATCAAAGTACCAAATGCACAGAACAAAGAACTACAATAAAAGCAGTAAGGAAAAGAGGTAGAGTAACATATAAACACCTATCAGAATTACACCAGACTTCTTAACAGAGACTCCAAAAGCCAGAAGATCTTGATCAGATATCATACAGACCCTAAGTGAGCAAAATGCAAGCACAGGCTGCTATACCAAGCAAAATTCTGAATTATTTGCATAGATAGAGGAAGCAAGATGTTCCATGACAATACCAAATGTAAACAATATCTTTAAATTAATCCAGCCATACAAAGAATGATAGAAGAAAAACTCCAACACAATGAAGGAAACTATACCCAAGAAAAAGCAAGAAATTAACCTTCTTACAACAAACAAACAAGAAGAGAACCACACAAAGATAATGCCAGCTCTAGCAACAAAATTGACAGGAATCAACAATCAATGGTCTTTAATATTTCTCAAGAAAAATAGACCCAATTCCACAAAAATTACATAGGCTTACACAATGGATACATAATCAGAACACAGCATTTTGCTGCATACAGGAAACATGGATAGACACTATCTCAAACTAAAAGTCTGCATATATTTCCAAGCAAATGGTACCAAGAAACAAGCTAGAGTTGCCATTCTAATGTCCAATAAAATAGACGTTCAACCAAAAGTTATCAAAAAAATAAGGAAGAATACTCCATACTCATCAAAGAAAAAAAACTACCATGATGAGCTCCCAATTCTGAACATCTATGACCCCAAATCAAGGGCACCCACATTAAAAAAAAAAAAAAATTACTAAACCTCAAACCACACATTAAACCTCACACAATGCTAATGGGAAATTTTAACATTCAACTCTCACCAATGGATAGATCATGGAAACAGAAACTAAACAGAGATACAGTGAGACTAACAGAAGCTGTGAACCAAATTTATTTAACAAATATCTATAGAACATTTCAGTCAAAAATAAAGAATATACCTTTTTCTCAGCAGCTCCTGCTACCTTCTCCAAAATTGATCATGTAATTAGATAGAAAGCAAGCCTCAACCAATAAAAGGATGTTTACATAATCACATACACTCTATCAAATCATCATGACCTAAGTCTGGTCTTCAATAACAACAAAAAACAACAGAAAATCCACATAAACATGGAAGATGAACAATTTTCTTCTCAATAATACCTTGGTCAGGGAAGAAATAAAGAAATCAAAGCCATTTTAGAACTAGATGATTTTGATTCAGAAATCTGTCAGACTTTCAAAGAAGACATAATACCAATAAATTTCAAACTATTTCAAAAGCAGAAACAGAAGGAACATTATCTAATTTGTTGCATGAAGCCACAGTTGCACTTATACCTAAACCACAAAAAAACCCAACAAAGAGAACCCAGTTTACCTTATGAATACCTATGCAAAAATACTTAACAAAATTCTTGCAAACCGAACACAAGAACACATGAAAATAATCATTTACCATGATCAAGTAGACCTTATCCTAGGGATGAAGGGATGATTCAATATACAAGAATCTATTAGCATAGTCTAGTATATAAACAAATTCAAAGAAAAAAAACCATAGTAATTTCATTAGATGCTGAACAAGTTTTCAAAAAAATACAACACCCCTTCATGTTAAAAAGTCTTGGAAAGACCACCAATTCAAAGCACGTAACTGAACATAATAAAAGCAATATACAGCAAACCAATAGCCAACATCAACCTAAATGGAGAGAAACTTGAAGCAATATCACTAAAATCAGGGACTAGACAAGACTGTCCAGTCTCTCCCTATTTATTCAATATAGTACTCGAATTTCTAGCTAGAGCAATTACACAACAAAGGTAGATAAAAAGGATAAAAGGGAAGGAGAAAGTCAAAATATCACTATTTTCAGATGATATGATAGTGTATGTAAGTGACCACAAAAATTCAACCAAGTAAATGCTATAGCTGATAAGCAACTTCAGCAAAGTGGCTGGATATAAAATTAACTCAAACAAATCAGTAGCCTTCCTCTACTCAAAAGAAAAATGGGCAGAGAAAGGAATTAGTTAAATGACACCCTTCACAATCGTCACAAATATTAGAAAATAATCTTGATGTGACTCTAACCAAGTAAGTGAAAAATCTATGGGACAAGAACTTCAAGTCTCTGAGCAAATAAATCAAAGAAGATATCTTGTTTTGTCATGATTGTTTTTTTTTTTCCTCTTGGAGGTCTGCTCTTTTTCTAAAGGAAAACAGAGTGGTGTGTGTGTGTGTGTGTGTGTGTGTGTGTGTGTGTGTGTGTGTGTGATATGAAAGTTAGTAGTATTGGAGGGAGGGGAACATGTTGTTGGGATGATTTTATCACAGGTGAGTCTATTTTCAATTAAAAATAAGGTAACAGAAATAAAAAAATATAAAAAATGAAATCTGCAAATTAGTTCTCTTTGAACCCAAATAGTGAACCCATTTCACTTCTAATCCTTTGAAGTTACAACTTATGCAGTCTTAACCTCAGTAATCATTTATTGAATCATAAGGATTTGCATTATCATCATTTGTGAAACAGTTTGGAGTTAAGACTGTATATGAGACAATTTGTGCTTAAGTAGGAATGCATCTAGATATGATTTGTATGACTAAAGAAATATCCAGCATTTGCTGCTTAGAGAGTGTATTACTAAATGAAAATCAAAAAAATTCATTATCAAAACTTGGAGGAGTAATATCTACAAAATGGGATAGTAAAGCCTCAAATTATCTTCCCAAAACTTTTACACTGAAAGATAAAAATATATGCAGAAAGAGAGACCAAGATTTTTAATTGAAATTCAAGAATTATTACTACAAGTACCAGACATTTTAGCATTGAATTATGTTGGGTTTTGTAAAAGACATGGAAGTAAACTGATAATTAGAGAATGAATTTTACATTCATTATATGTACAGAGTCATTGAAATTATCATTTCAATAACACTTGATAATTTAAGAATTCCTGGACCAAACATGAAATGATGAAGTAATCCCCCAAAGATTGAACTCAATCAGCTTAATTTGATGCAGGTCACAGTACCATTGATAGGTCCCACTTACAAGGCTCTGTTTCTTCTCCCACATCCACTGCAATTTGACATCCTTTCAAAATATTTTTTATGTTCATTCTGAGGTTAGAAACATTTTTTTTTAATTTAAGGTGAAGTGAATGTTGTATCAAGATATGGTCTTCTTTATAAGGGTTATTTATAAATACTCAAATTATTTTCTATTTTACCTTTCATGCGTCTGGTATTCTTAAAAGAATATTTGTCTCAACTGAAATAGTTTTCTTTTCTATAGCATCTGTAGACTATGAAACAGTTTAGCATGTATGTCAAGAAAATACAATATCTACTGAAAAATCACACTTTGAGGTGGATATCTCTTCTGACCTTCAATTAAGCTTCAGGTTAATACAAAATGAGAAAATCAATAACTTATTTTCTCTCTCTCTCTTTTTTTTTTACTGTTTTTCTGCTCACATTTTGATGTTTGCTGAGATAAAAGAGTTATAACGTGAAAAACACACATCTCTACTGAACACCCAATAGGCTTAAGGGGTCATGTTTTGGCTCAGTCTTTGTAAATATAGCAAAGTACATTTGTCAATATATTCCCATCCCTCTGTATATAATAATGTCTTCTTCCTTGTTGCAATCAAGGGACTATTCCCCTTGTGCATCCTACACTCTATCTCTAGGCTCAACCTCAAAGACTCTATTCAATGGAGTTTATAAGAAAGGTACTAGATAATAGTAATTCTGATCTTACAGGAATAAATCTATGACACTGACATATGTTTTTCAATTTCACAATTCTTTGTAGATGTCAAATGTGCATCCCTTTCCAGTGAGACATGATGAAATGAAAACCCATGTCAAAATTATTCACTGGGAAGTTTGTTGCAATAATGTTTCAGACCATAAATAATTATAGAATATCTATAAGTTTGCAATAAATAAGAAGAAAATTCTATGACTGAAAGTTATCCCTTTCTTTCCTACTGATTTTCCCTTGGTCATTCTACATGTAGTTTGTTAACAGAATTCCTTTAGGAAAGCTAATTAACTACCATTTGCAATAAGCCATAGATGTTTGAAATAATTAGAGTGTTTCTAATTATTCTAATCTGCCATTTTACCATCAATTTACAGCCACAAAAAACAAATAAAATTATAGCCAGTGTACTGTATTGGTCTCTGGACTTTGAAGTTTTTCATTCTTATTAAAGGAATAAATTCTAGCACCAAATACTGAGTATCAACATCATTCTTTTATTATCTTTTCATTCATTTACAGCAACACCTCTCACAGCAGGGTTTTTAAGGGTCTAAGTATTTCATTCATTTTTGCAGCACCATGGGATAGTTAACAGTGTCTCTTTTATCTGACATAAGGCAAAAATTGAAATTTTTAAAGCATTAGGCAGCCACTATGCATAGAGCTTATATGTTTTCTCTCCTTAATAACATAAAGATAACTCATGGAATAAGTGTGTAGATAGTTTAATAATCACAGTTATTGATTAGCAATCTAAATACCATATGCACACACAGACACATAGGTGATTAGAATGATTATTATTACTTTTGACTTTTCTATAACCAGACAACATAAATAGAACTTTACCAAAGACTTCTCATTAAAATCATAATAGTATACTTCATCCATATTATTATAGATTTACTTATGCTTCTTACTCCTAAGCTAGGAGGGAGCTCAATGGTCAGATTAACTGAATTTGAAAGTCATCTCTAATATGTACCAGTGGTGTAGCTATAAAGAGGTTAATCAGAGAATTTTGATTCTTTAATTAATATTCAAAATCTATAAGGAATGTAGTTATAGTATATACTACATAGATTTAAAGCTAAGGAAAAAGAAGCTAAATATGTGAAGGGCTTAGGACATATTTCCTGATAGATAATGAATTCTCATAAAGCATTATTATTTATTATCATTTATTGTTATGATAAGGATTATTATTTACTACTATTCAAACATCTTTCCTATAAATTATATTCATTGAAGGCATATTAATTGTTTTATTATTACCTTTATTTTTTTAAAGTTCAGTCTTTGCACCACTCTAGGTATGCCCTCCCACAGTTCCTCATTCCATTCCTCCTCCTCTCTGTATCCAAGAGGATGTCTTCCCTTCCACCAGGCCTGCCCACTCCCTGAGACCTCAAGTTTTTCTAGGTTTAGGCTTGTCTTCTGCCACTGCAGCCAGACCAGGCATATCTCTGCTATATATATGTTGGGGCCTCCAAACAGCTCTTGTATGGTGCCTGGTTTGTGGCTCAGTATCTGAGACATTTCAGGGATCTGCATTAGTTGAGACTTCTGGTCTTCCTATGGGGTCACCCTCTTCCTCACATTCTTCCAGGTTTTTCCTAATTCAACTACAAAGGGTCCCCGACTTCAGTCCAATGGTTGGGTATAAGTGTCTTTGTCTATCTCAGTCACCTGCTTGTTGAACCTCTGAAAGGACAGCCATGCTAGACTACTGTCTGTAAGCACATCACAGCATCAGTAATAATATCTGGCTTTAGAGCCTTACCATGAGATAGATCTCAAGTTGGGCTAGACATATGGCTCGACTGGAAGGCATATGAATCTTTTAAGAATCAGTGCTTATGTCTTTGTATAGATGTGAGAAGTAGGCTTGTATACTTTTAAAATACTGTCTCTGTATCCTGATTTTAATAATAGGCCATTCCCTTCCCTCTACTACATTACATTATGTTAGTATATGCTTTACAGCACTTAAATATCTTGCTTATAGATAGAATTTAGTACACATTTGTTGAGTAGTACAAAAAATTCTTACAAGATTCCCTGCTGAAGAATGCTTTGCATTATATTGCATTGTATATCTATAACAGTAAAACTTATTTTGCCTAAAGTTCATAAATGCAAACATAGAAATGCCTAGAGGAAGGCAATTTAACCTACATGTCTTTTCTTCACTCTGTTTTAATCATCTCCTCCAAAGTGACTGTCAGTTCAAGCATATGCTGTGCATGCAGTTTGTTTTTGTCCAATTTGGATTGTTTTTAAATTTATTAATCATTTTATTTGTTTACATTTCAAATGTTATTCCCCTTTTCAGTCTCCTTCCCTGGAACCTACCACACTATCCCTCATCTTTGCATTTAAGAAGGGGCTGTCCCACCCACCCACTCACTCCCACCTCGCCCCTCTAGCATCCCTCTCCTCTAGGGGATCAAGTCTCCACATGATCAAGTGCCTCCCCTCTCACTGATGCCAGATAAAACAGCCTTCTCCTACATATGTAGCAGGAGCCATGGACCAGTCCAGGCATATTCAGTCATTGGTGGTTTAGTAGCTGGGAGGTCTGAGGGGTCCTGTTAGTTGACATTGTTCTTCTTATGGGTTTGCAATTCCCTTAAGAACCTTCAGCCTTTACCCTGATTCTTCTATTGGAATCTGTGGTCTCAGTTCACTGGTTGGCTGCAAGTATCTGCATGTGTCTTAGTCAGGTGCTAGAAGAGCCACTCAGAGGACAGCAATACCAAGTTCTTGTCCAAAAGCACATCTTGGCATCAGCAATAGTGTCTAGATTTGTTGTCTGTGATTAGAATGGATTGTATGATGGGGCTGTCTCTAGATGGCCTTTCCTTCAACCACTGCTCCATTTTTGTCCCTGTCTTATCTTTAGACAAGGACAATTCTGGCTTAAATTTTTTGAGATGGGTGGGTGGCCCCATCCCTCCACTGAGGGCCATGTCTATCTACTGAAGGTGCCCTCTTCAGGTACTATCACCCTTCTGTTGGGTATTTTGGTGAATCTCATTCCCATTTGGTCCTGGTAGCTTCTATCATCCCTGTCATCTGGGATTTTCTAGTGATTCCTCAAGTTCCCTACCCCCTACTGATATTTATTTCTCTTCATTCTCCTAGCCCTTTGGACTTTTCTCTTGTCTCTTTCTATATCTGATCCTACCCTCTCCTTTTTCTTTTCCCTCTCTTCTCCCACCCAAGTCTATCCCTCCCTCTGTCCCCCATGGTTGTTTTGTTCCCCCTTCTAAATAGGCTTGAAGCATCCACATTTTGGCCTTCCTTCTTTTTGTGCTTCATATAATCTACATAGCATAGTGGGTATTCTGAGGTTTTGGAGTAATGTCCACTTATCACTGAATACATACAATGCGTGTCCTTTTGGGTCTGAGTTACCTCATTCAGGATGACACTTTCTAGTTCTATCCATTTACACACAAAATTAATGAAGTCATCATTTTAAATAGCTGAGTAGCAATCCATTGTATAAATGTACCACAATTTCTGTATCCATTCATTCATTGTGAGATATTTAGGTTCTTTCCAGCTTCTGGTTATTATAAATAAGAGTTCTATGAACATAGAGGGGGACATGTTCTTGTTATATTTTGAACCGTTTTTTGGTATACTCCCAGTTGTGATATAGGTGGGTCTTCAGGTAGAACTATTTTCAATTTCCTGAGGAACGGCCAGGTTGACTTCTAAAGTGGTTGTACCAACTTGCAATCTCATCATCAATGGAGGAGTGTTCCTCTTTCTCTACATCCTTGCCAGCATCTGCTGTTGCCAGAGTATTTTTATCTCAGCTGTTCTGATTGGTGTAAGGTAGAATGTCAGGGTCATTTTGGTTTGCATTTCCCTGATGAGTAAGGATGTTGAACATTTCTTTAGGTACTTCATGGGAATTTGTGATTGATTCCTCAGTTTAGTGAAAGATCTGTATATTAAGAACTTCATTTCTCTGAAGAAAGTGAAGAAGACCACAGAAGATGGAAAGATATGCCATACTCATAAATTGGTAGGATTACCAACATAAAAATAGCCGTGTTACCAAAAGCAATCTACAGATTCAGTGTAATACCCATTTAAACTCCAACTCAATTCTACACATCGATAGAGCAATTCTCCACTTCATCTGGAATATCAAAAAACCCAGGATAGTGAAAACAATGCTCAGCAATATAAGAACTTCTGGGAGATCCACCATCCCTGACTTCAAGCTGTGCTACAGAGTAATCGTGATAAAAAACCACATAGTATTGGTACAAAGACAGACAGGTAGATCAATGGAATAGAATTAAAGACCCAGAAATAAACCCACATACTTATAGTTATTTGATTGTTGGCAAAGAAACAAAATCATGCAGTGGGGGGGAGGGGTGCCGGGAGCTGTACCAAGCACTTGGTGGGAGGAGACGGTGATCTTCTTTCTTCTCCTCTGGTCGGTTCTTCTTGAGGCAGCTGAGAGGGATGAGAAGAGCATAGGCAGTGGGTAAGACCTAGGGTTAGGCTACTGTAGCTGGCCTGCCCTCTATTTGATCCTTTGAGGGCAGAAACTGTAGTTTCTTGCCACTAGCACCTCAGCCCAGGGACAGCAGGGAATTAGGCAAATAACCTTAGTACTCTCTCTGCAGGCACTGCTAGGCTCTAACTTAGGTCTGTTGGTTTGTTAGAGGTCACAGGAAGAAAAGACACTTAAAGAAGTTCTTATAGTTTATTGCTAAGTGTAATAAGTTTCCCATGAAAGTTATCTAAGGGGAAAAGTGGGAAGGTTCTAAGTGGGGAAAAGGAAACAATTCTAACAAAGGAAAAATTCTAAGTAGAGAGATTCTAAGCAGGTAAGAAGGAAGAAGGGAAAGAGGAGAGAGAGAGAGAGAGAGAGAGAGAGAGAGAGAGAGAGAGAGAGAGAGAGAGAGAGAGAAAGTGAAGTGAGAGAGAAAGTGAAGTGAGAGAGAGAAAATGAGTCACTAACGAAAGTCCCTTTGTCTTATACATCATTTGGAGTACCTGATCACATGTTACAAAGTTCATCAGAAGTTCACACCAAAATTCAAATCATAAATTGAAATAGAAGTTTACAACAGAGAATGTTTACATGCATATCCATTAGGAGTAATTATCTGGCTAAACATCCATCACTTGTCTAACTTAACAGGTTCACTGAAGGTTTAAAACTATAACTAAGAAATTAGTGAAGTTTTATATAGGTAAACCCAGGCAATAATTTCTCTTCTGTCTTAGCACCTATAATAAATTTTGAGTTTCCTTTTAGTGACTTATGGTTAATTGTTATACAACCACCTTGGAATGTGCTCTGAGCAAGAGAGAGTCTGGTTGCTATCTAAGTGCTGTTAACTGATGACACTTAGGAGACAGGCAGAGTTCTGAGCAGTTTTGACTGTCAGAAATGGACATAATATCAGTGCCACTATAAAAAGAGCTAAACAATCATTGATATAATTTTAATTAATTAATTTCTTATAGGATAATCATTAAGACTTAAGAAGTCATCTATTTATCTATATACCATCAATACAAGACACTACATCTTCATGGGTCTGCAGAGATCTGCTCCAAAGGGGAGTGCTATTGCTTAGTGATTGTTATGTATGTATAGTAATAACAACAACAACAACAATAATAATAATAATAACAATAATAATAATAGGAAAAGCATATTAATAGTAGGATCTTTCCTAAAATATGTCCAGCATAGCCTTGCTGATGTGGTAAACTTGTCGCAGATAATAATCCAAGGTGAGCATTTCAGGATGATCAACTGCTAATTATTAGCTTGTCTTATTATGGCTCCTGATAGAGGGGAAAGACAGCAGTTTCAACAAATGGTGCTAGTCTACCTGGCAGTTTGCATGTAGAAAAATAAAAATTGATCCATTCTTATCTCCTAGTCAAAGCTCAAGTTTAAGTAGATCAAGGACCTCCACATAAACCCAGATATACTAAATTTAATAGAAGAGAATGTTGAAAAATGCTTGAACACATCATCACTGGGGAAAATTTCCTTAACAGAACACCAATGGCTCAGGCTCTAAGATCAACAATTGACAAATGGGACCTCATGAAATTGAAAAGCTTCTGTACAGTAAAGGACAGTGACAAATGGACAAAAGAGCAACCTACAGATTAGGAAAAGAACTTTTCCAACGATAAATCTGATAGAGCGATAGTATCCCAAATATAGAAAGAATTATAGAAATTAGACTCCATAAAACCAAATAAATCAATTCTTAAAATGGAAGACAGAGCTAAACCAAATTGGATATAGATAACACCTATGCTGTATGAAATCTTGCGCTGAGTCTGGCTTTCTTATGATAACTACACAATCAAACTACATTTTACTCTCTGTTTACCAACACAAAGAGTGGCTTTTTTTCCACCACAATTGGGGTAGAGGTATTCAAATAGTTCTACCTATCCAACCAAGCATCTAACATGCCACGGTTTTATTCAAGATACTAAATTATTTTCAGTCTCTGCTTTAATAGAATTCATGGGACAGTAGAAAGTTGACAAATTTGTAGACATTTCATGTTTTATGGCCCACTAAGGAAATGTAGGAATAAAATCTTTAAAAATATAATTTATCTCTATCCAGTATATATGTCAGTGGATCATAGTGGCTAGAAATCCTGAGACTAAACAAATGAGTTTCAACAATGTGCTCTGCTGATCAGTTTTGTTTTAGTAGTTTTCTGAAATACTGGCATGTCCTTAAAGGTCTTATACTCTCTTCAAATTTTTATTCATATATTTTCTGCCTATGAAGTCTATCTTCCTGATTTCCACAACAACTTTTGTTTTTGTCTATCTTTCTATCTGATGCTTTAATTGAACTTCTGGGAAAGCTTCTGCAAAACCAGAAAACTGCCATATTCTCCTTGTCTGCCCTGCAGCACTGTGTAGTTTATACCTTATGGCACCTATCACTGGGAATACTGATCACCAATTTACATGTATGTTCTCTTTACAGAGCCCAAAACAAAAACTCAGACTATATTTTATTCATCTTTATAATTCTGAAGCTTTCTGGTTTGTGATTTATAATACCCTCTCCTGAGAAAGAAAAACATAAAAACAAAGTCTATGCTATAAATTCATCACAAAGAAACCAACATTCACACTCAGTGTCATTTATTTCTCCTCTAATTCAAGATATACACAGAAGATATAGCAGTCCTTGTAAAATGTTCCTAAAGTACTATGGCAGGTAGCACTGCTATTGGACTCACACAGAGATAGAGACAACTTACTAGCTCTGTGATCTCAGGCAGATTATTTGTCTTCTTAGAACCTCCAGTTCTATGTTCTGAAACATGAATCATTCAATGTACTTTGTCGTAGAGTGATTATAAGTGTTTAATGAAAGATTAAATTGAGACATGAAAAGTAACTCATTTTCATTGAATTCTAAAAAGTCTTTTATTTCTTTCTTTATTTCTTCCTTGACCAAGTCATCATTGAGTAGAGAGTTGTTCAGTTTCCATGTGTACGTGGGTTTTCCATTGTTTTTGTCATTATTAAAGACCAGTCTTAGTCCGTGGTGATCTGATAAGATGCAAGGGATTATTTCAATCTTTTTGTATCTGTAGAGGCTTGTTTTGTGACCAATTATATGGTCTATTTTGGAGAAGGTACCATGAGGTGCTGAGAAAAAGGTATATTCTTTTGTTTTAGGATGAAATGTTCTATAGATGTCTGTTAAGTCCATTTGGTTCATAACTTCTGTTAATTTCAAAGTGTCTCTGTTTAGTTTCTGTTTCCATGATCTGTCCATTGCTGACAATGGGGTGTTGAAATCCCCCACTATTATTGTGTGAGGTGTAATGTGTGTTTTGAGCTTTAGTAAAGTTTCTTTTATGTATGTAGGTGCCCTTGCATTTGGAGCATAGATGTTCAGAATTGAGAGTTCACCTTGGTAGATTTTTCCTTTGATGAGTATGAAGTGTCCTTCCTTATCTTTTTTGATTAATTTTGGATGAAAGTCGATTTTATTTGATATTAGAATGGCTACTCCAGCTTGTTTCTTGGGACCATTGGCTTGAAAAATTGTTTTCCACCCTTTTATTCTGAGGTAGTGTCTGTCTTTGTCACTGAGGTGCGTTTCTTGTATGCAGCAAAATTCTGGGTCTTGTTTGTGTATCCAGTCTGATAGTCTGCGTCTTTTTATTGGGGAATTGAGACCATTGATGTTAAGAGATATTAAGGAAAAATGATTGTTGCTTCCTGTTATTTTTTTTATTAGAGGTAAAGTTATGTTTGTATCTTTTTTGGGGGTTGTTGGAAGATTACTTACTTGCTTTTCCTAGGTTGTAGTTTCCCTCCTTGTGTTGGCATTTTCCATCAATTATCCTTTGAAGTGCTGGGTTTGTGGGAAGATATTGTGCAAATTTGGTTTTGTCATGGAATATCTTGGTTTCACCATCTATAGTGATTGAGAGTTTTGCTGGGTATAGTAATCTGGGCTGGCAATTGTGTTCTCTTAGGGTCTGTATGATGTCAGTCCAGGCTCTTCTGGCTTTTATAGTCTCTGGTGAGAAGTCTGGTGTAATTCTTATAGGTCTGCCTTTATATGTTACTTGACCTTTTTCCCTTACTGCTTTTAGTATTTTTTCTTTGTTTTGTGCATCTGATGTTTTGATTATTATGTGACGGGAGGTATTTCTTTTCTGGTCTAGTCTATTTGGTGTTCTGTAGGCTTCTTGTATGTTTATGGGCATCTTGTTCTTTAGGTTAGGGAAGTTTTCCTCAATAATTTTGTTGAAGATATTTACTGGCCCTTTAAGTTGAGAATCTTCATTCTCATCTATACCTATTATCCTTAGGTTTGGTCTTCTCATTGTGTCCTGGATTTCCTGGATGTTTTGAGTTAGGAGTTTTTTGCGTTTTGCATTTTCTTTGACAACTGTGTCAATATTTTCCACCGTATCTTCTGCATTTGAGATTCTCTCTTCTATCTCTTGTATTCGGTTGGTGATGCTTGCGTCTGTGACTCCTGATCTCTTTCTTAGGTTTTCTATCTCCATGGTTGTCTCCCTTTGAACTTTCTTTATTGTTTCTATTTCTAGTTTCAGGTCCTGAATGTTTTTGTTTAATTCCTTCTTTGTGTTTTCTTCCATTTCTTTAAGGGATTTCTGTGATTCCTCTTTAAGGGCTTCTATCTGTTTACTTGTACTCTCCTGTATTTCTTTAAGGGAGTTACTTAATTCCTTCTTATAATCCTCTATCATCATCATGAGAAGTGATTTTAATTCTGAATCCTGCTTTTCAGGTGTGATGGGGTGTTCAGGGCTTGCTATATTGGGAGAATTGGGCACTGATGATGCCAAGAAACTTTGGTTTCCGTTGCTTATGTTCTTGCGCTTGCCTTTCGCCATCTGGTTAACTCTAGTGGTACCTGCCCTCACTGTGTAAAACTGGAGTCTGTATTTCCAGTTATCTTGCTTATTGCAGAGCTCCTCAGAGTCCAGAGGTCTCTGTGGTCTTATGCTCCTAATCTCCTGGGTGGAATAACTCCTGGGACTCAGGCCACCTCTTGGATCTGGAAATCCCACTAAGATCAGGGACTAGACAAGGTTGCCCACTCTCCCCCTACCTATTCAATATAGTACTGGAAGTCTTAGCCAGAGCAATTAGACAGCAAAAAGAAGTCAAAGGGATACAAATAGGAAAGGAAGAAGTCAAAATATCGCTATTTGCAGATGATATGATAGTATACTTAAGTGACCCCCAAACTTCCACCAGAGAACTCCTAAACCTGATAAACAACTTCAGCAAAGTGGCTGGTTATAAAATCAACTCAAACAAATCAGTTGCCTTCCTCTACATGAAAGATAAACAGACTGAAAAAGAAATTAGGGAAATGACACCCTTCACAATAGTTGCAAATAATATAAAATACCTTGGTGTGAATCTAACCAAGCAAGTGAAAGACCTGTATGACAAGAACTTCAAGTCTCTGAAGAAAGAAATTGAAGAAGATCTCAGAAGATGGAAAGATCTCCCATGCTCATGGATTGGCAGGATTAATATAATAAAAATGGCCATCTTGCCAAAAGCAATCTACAGATTCAATGCAATCCCCATTAAAATCCCAACTCAATTCTTCACAGAGTTAGAAAAGGAAATTCTCAAATTCATATGGAATAACAAAAAACCCAGGATAGCGAAAACTATTCTCAACAATAAAAGAACTTCTGGAGGAATTACCATCCCTGACCTCAAGCTGTACTACAGAGCAATAGTGATAAAAACTACCTGGTATTGGTACAGAGACAGGCAGGAAGATCAATGGAATAGAATTGAAGACCCAGAAATGAACCCACACTCCTATGGTCACTTGATCTTTGACAAAGGAGCTAAAACTGTCCAGTGGAAAAAGGACAGCATTTTCAACAAATGGTGCTGGTTCAACTGGAAGACAACATGTAGAAGAATGAAAATTGATCCATTCTTATCCCCTTGTACAAAGCTCAAGTCTAAGTGGATAAAGGACCTCCACATAAAACCAGATACACTGAAACTAATAGAAGAGAAGGTGGGGAAAAGCCTCGAATACTTGGGCACAGGGGAAAAGTTCCTGAACAGAACTCCAATGGCATATGCTCTAAGATCGAGAATTGACAAATGGGACTTCATAAAATTGCAAAGTTTCTGTAAGGCAAAGGACACTGTCAATAGGACAAAACGACAACCAACAAATTGGGAAAAGATCTTTACCAATCCTTCATCTGATAGAGGGCTAATATCCAATATATACAAAGAACTCAAGAAATTAGACTCCAGACAACCAAATTACCCTATTAAAAAATGGGGTATAGAGCTTAACAAAGAATTTTCAACGGAAGAAACTCGAATGGCCGAGAAGCATCTAAAGAAATGTTCAGCATCCTTAGTCGTCAGGGAAATGCAAATCAAAACAACCCTGAGATTCCATCTCACACCAGTCAGAATGGCTAAGATTAAAAACTCAGGTGATAGTAGATGCTGGCGAGGGTGTGGAGAAAGAGGAACACTCCTCCATTGTTGGTGGGACTGCAAGATGGTGCAACCACTTTGGAAATCAGTCTGGCGGTTCCTCAGAAAATTGGACATAGCATTACCCGAGGATCCAGCTATACCACTCCTAGGCATATACCCAGAAGATGCTCGAACATATAACAAGGACATATGCTCAACTATGTTCATAGCAGCCTTATTTATAATAGCCAGGAGCTGGAAAGAACCCAGATGTCCTTCAACTGAGGAATGGATTCAAAAAATGTGGTATATTTACACAATGGAGTATTACTCAGCTATTAAAAACAATGAATTCGAGAGGTTCCTAGGTAAATGGATGGAACTAGAAATTATCATCCTGAGTGAGGTAAGCCAATCACAAAAGAAGACACATGGTATTCACTCACTGATTATTGGATATTAGCCTAGAACCTTGAAATGCCCAAGATGCAACTCACAGGCCACATGAAGCCCATAAAGAAGGAAGACCAAGTGAGAGTGATTCGGTCCTTCTTAGAAGGAGCAACAAAATACTCAAGGGAGCAAATATGGAGACAAAGTGAGGGACAGAAACTGAAGGAGGGGCCGTCTCAAGACCACCCCACCTGAGTATCTATCCCATGTGCAATCACCAAAGGTAGATGCTGATGTGGAAGACAGGAAGTGCATGCTGATAAGAGCCTGATATGGATATCTCCTCAGAGGCCTTCAAGAGTCATACATATTCAGAGGCAGATGCTCACAACTAGCCATTGAACTGATCATGGGGTTCTCAATGGAGGAGTTAGAGTGAAGACTGAAGGAGCTGAAAGGGTTTGTGGCACCATGAGGAGAGCAACAATACCAACCAACCACAGCTCCCAGGGTCTAAACCACCAGCCTGGGAGCACTTAGGGGGGGATCCAGGGCTTCAGCTGAATATGTAAAAGTGGAGGGCCCTGCTGGGCATAGGTGGAAGAAGAGAACCTTGACCTCATGAAGGCTGGATGCCCCAGGGGGTGGGACTTTTGAGGGTGGGGAGGTGGGAGTGGGGGGGGTGTAGATAGAGGTTACATCCACAGAGAAGAAGGAGGAGGGGCGAGGGGATTGGAGGTTCTGAGGGGGTGGTGGGGGATGGGGTAAGGGGACAACATAGGAAATGTAAATAAATCATCCAATAAAAAAAAAAAAAAAAAAAAAAAAAAAAAAAAAAAAAAGAAAAGTAACTCATAATTGCTGAAGAAATTTCAACACCTTATCAATAATAATTATTATCTTTAAGCTTAAACATAGGCTGAAAACATAAAATATTTTAATGGAACTTCCTGAAGCAAAGTTATTTGTATCAGTTCTCTAGATTGTTAAAAAACACCTTTGTGATAGAACTCCTGTTGACACTTATAGAATTAGAATTTGATGTTACCCAAAGATAACCATTTACAATGATAATGACTTTGTTAATACTTTTTATGTTTTTTGTATAATTGCTTCCTTTATTCCATGCTGCTAAATTTCTTCTCACTAAATTCCAAACAATTTTCCTTTGAGTTTTTTTTTTTATTTCATTTCTAAAACCCCAAATATTGACACAGGGTAAGAAGGCATAAGGTATTAGTGCAGCAGAAAGATAAATACCACATTTTCTCATTCATATATTCCTTTTTTACATTGTTTTTTTAAATTTTATTGGATTTGTTCTGTATTTACATTTCAAAATGTACCTCTCCCAGTTACCCCTCCCATAAACTCCCCTATCTACCCCTCTATTTCAATGAGGGTGTTTCCCCACACACATCCACACCCTTTTAGTAGCCCTCAAATTTCCCCTACACTGGGGCATTGAACCTTCGCAGGACCAAAGGCATCTCCTTTTATCGATGCCCTACAAGGCCATCCTCTGCTACATATAGGGCCAGAGACATGAGACCTTCTATTGTGTACTCCTTGGTTGGTAGTTTAGTCCCTGGGAGTTCTAGGGGATCTGGTTGGGTGATATTGTTGTTCTTCCTATGAAGTTGTAAATCCATTCATCTCCTTCAGTCCTTTCTCTAACTTCTGCATTGGGAACCCTATTGGGGACCCTGTGCTAAGTCCAATAGTTCATATTAAGAATCTGCCTCTGTATTTGTCAGGCTCTGGCAGAGCCACTCAAGAGACAACTATAACAGGTTCCTGTCAGCATGAATGTCTTATCATCAAAAGTAGTGCCTGGGTTTGATAACTATATATGGGATGGATCCACAAGTGGGGCAGTCTTTGTATGGCCTTTGATTCGGTCTCTGCTCTACATTTTGTCTATATATTTGATCCCATGAGTATTTTGTTTCCCTTTTTAAGAGGAACCAAAGCAATCACACTTTGGTCTTCCTTCGTCATGAGCTTCATGTATGTTATTCTGAGCATTGGGCTAATATCCACTTATCAATGAGTACATACCATGTGTGTTCTTTTGTGACTGGGTTACCTCAATCAGGATGATATTTTCTAGCTCCATTCATTTGGCTAAGAGTTTTATGAATTCATTGTTTTTAGTAGCTGAGTAGTACTCCAATATGAAAATGTATCATGTTTTACGTATCTATTCGTTTGTTGAAGAACGTTTGGGTTGTTTCCAGCTTCTGGCTATTATAGATAAGGTTGCTATGAACATAGTGGAGCATGGGTCCTTGTTATATGTTGAAGAATATTTCGAGTGTATACCCAGTAATGGTATTTCTGGATCCACAGGTACTATTATGTCCAATTTTATGAGGAATGCCAGACTGCTTTCCACAGTGGTTGTACCAGCTTGCAATCCCACCAACAACGGAGGAGTGTTCCTCTTTCTCCACATCCTCACCAGCACCTGCTGTCACCTGAGGTTTTGAACTTAGCCATTCTTACTGGTGTAAGGTGGAATCTCAGAGTTGTTTTGACTTGCATTTCCCTAATGACTAAGGATGTTGAACATCTCTTTAGGTGTTCCTCTGTCATTTGATATTCCTCAGTTGAGAATTTTTTGTTTAGCTCTGTGCCCTTTTTAAAATAGGATTATTTGATTCTTTGGAGTCTAATGTCTTGTGTTCTTTGTAAATATTAGATATTAGCCCTCTATCAGATATAGGATTTGTAAAGGTCTTTTCCCAATCTGTTAGTTGCTGTTTTGTCCTCTTGACAGTGTCCTTTGCTTTACAGTTTTACGAGGTTCCATTTGTTGATTCTTGATCTCAGAGCATATATTCCTATGCAAAATTACAGCTTTTTACCTCTTTGAAGTACAGGTAGTGAACTTATTGCTGATACATGGGAATGGTTTGAGAAGGTGAATATAGACAAGCCTCAAAAATGTTTCTACATTGAAAATTAAGTTTTAGTACTTAACATCACAGCATATTGATTATAGTTAATTGTAATTTTCTTCATATTTCAGAAAAGCCAAGTGATTTTTAATGATTCTGTAACATAAAACAAACATCAAGAGTTTGAAGTGATTGAAACATTACACATTACACAATCAAATAGTTATACTTCAATTTCATGACTTGTAAGATTGTCTACCAAATAGAAATAGGAATGAAAAAATTACCATCAGTCCCAAGAATTAATTCAACATTCTTGTAATAAGCACTAAGAAAATTTTCTGTTTTCCAAAAGCTAGTTATCACATTTATGTTTCCTAGAAAATTATAGGCTGGTTCTCCCATGACTTAGCTTTGTAATTATAAAATACATGTGCATTTCTTCATCTGCTTACTAGTAAGCCATCCTGAGAACAATAGTTGCAGTTAATTTTACACTAAATCTGTTTGTTCAGAATCATTGCCTTGTTTATTTTCTTCCTAATCTGACTGTATAAAAAGCAAATGTTTATCCAAATTGAGGTCAGTGTCATTCTACACAAGCTCTAGGAATGTCACACATTTCACACATGCATCTCTATAGAGATTTATGGTGCTCTAAAACTAAGTATATAAATGAGGAAAATTATGCAAGGTGCACAAGAGCATAATATGTCATGCTGCTAGAAAATATGTCCAAATGTCTCTAGTACTCTTTGAAATTATTATAACTTCTCTCTGCAATATCAAATGAGTAGAATTGACTCAAGAGCTCCTCTTTGCTGGGATGTATTTCGGCTTGTGAATTGTTAATCATAATGCGTTTTCTTAATCTTAGAGGATTTTCCATATGTTGTTTAATATATTCATCTCTGTAGCAGATAAATTTTCATTAAAACACCTTAAAGCCTTTCCTTAAGGAGTATTGGCATTTGATTTTAGTCTAAGAACTCTCATTTTTTGGGCACTGATATATGAGTTTATATGTATGTGTTTATATATGTATGTTTGTTTACGTAAGTGCAGATATTTGTGTGCCATGGCTCATGTGAAGAAGTCATGTGACAATCTTAGGTCTTGATTTTTGGATTCTACCTTGTTGGAGGCATGATCTATGATTGTATATCAGCATAAAAATCAGGTTAGGTCACACATGTCCTTCTGGGAATTTACTTCTGTCTCCCATTTCTCAATAATTGTACCAAAATTACAGATCTGTACTACTACACCAAGCATTACAAGGGTTTAAGAGGTATCCAAAATCTGACCTTCATGCCTGTGCAGCAAACATTGTATCCACTGAATTGCATTAACAGTCATCTCATTGTTCTATATCTTGCTATGCAATGATAAAGTATAACAAACTGTTAATAACCAGTTTTTTAGAAGTTCTATTGCATATATGTGATTTTTTATATATGCTTATCCTAAGAAGTGGCATGCTTAAAAGAGGTAGCCTTGTTGGAATAAGAGTGCCATTGTGTGCTTGGGCTTTAATACCCTCATCCTAACTGCCTGGACTTTAGCCTTCTTCTTGCACCCTTCCTATGAAGATGTAGAACTCTTAAGTTCACCTACACCATGCCTGCTTGTACACTGCCATGCTCCTACCTTGAAGATAATTGACAGATTCTATGACCATGTAAGCCAACCTCAATTAAATATTGATTTTTAAGAGAGTTGCCTTGGTCATGGTGTCTGTTCACAGCAATAAAATTCAAACAAAGACAGATAAGTATGGGCTGAACAGATAAACCATAACATTTTTGGTACATTTTTGTCTTAGCTGTGGTTGTGCTACTCTGAACAGATACCTTGACCAAGACAACAATTATATGGACAACACGTATTTGGAGCTGGCTTACAGGTTCAGAGGATCAGTCCGTTATCATCAAGGTGGAAGCAGGTCAGCATCCTGCCAAATATGGTACAAGTGGATCTGAGAGTTCTACATCTTCATCTGAAGGTTGCTAGATGAAGACTGACTTTCAGGCAACTAGGACTAGAATATTAAAGTCCACAATCACAGTGACTGTCAAACTTACTTCAAAAAGACTAAACCTACAAATAGTGCCATTCTCTGCACCAAACATATACAAACCATGACAATATACTTAATCAAATTTGGTTATAGAGAAAGTGAGAGGAGTGTTTGATGATCATTAAAATATGACAACATGGAAATCAGTGTAAGAGAAAGGCAAATAAGGCACTTTTAACATGAACTATATACTTGGAGACACCTTCATTTCAAAGTATGTTCAGGTATGAGAAAAAAATTTAGGATGCCCTTTAATGCATTATGAACAAACAGAGATGCATTATATAATGTCAGCTTTCTGGGAGACATGGATCAAGAAGGATAAATCAATACTTCATGCATATATAACTTTTTTCTTTCAAGAATCTCATAGCCTTGTTTTTTTTTATCTGACAAAAGTTAGAAAAACTTAACATTTCTGACTGAAAGCTTCATTTTGTTTTAATAAGTCAGTATAGATATTGCATAATTATTTCCTCTAATCCTAGTTAGGAGCTCTATGAATTTGCCTCTAGTTTTATATGGAGAAAGCCTAGCATGTTAAGGAATGTTTATGATTTTTCAATATGTCTTGATATTTCATTATTCATATCATAGAAAAGGCAAGTTACCTGGATTCTACATTTCTTCTCTTTTTTGCTGCACATGTGTGCCTTATATTAGAATTTGGAAACTATGAATTATAATCCCATTCTGAAAGTAGTTGATCTTTCAGATATGTACCCAAAATAGTCATGTAGTGTATTACTGAAAGGCAGAATTAAATGAATCACATGGAAACAGCAAGTAGTGAAGAAACCAGCTGTTTTATAGCCAAGATCTTATATTCTTTAAAGTATTAGTCTAAAAAAATTAAAGTTATAATTTTACTTTGCTTGGTGATTTGATTTGCTGTGCAAGCATTAAACCAAACATACCTTAGACTGTACTGCCTTTGTACAGAAATCAGCAGATACTTTTCAAAACAGATACACCCACAGCTGTGAACATAGTTAACTACAAAAAAAGAGAGGAAGGAAACTATTTAAATGAATGCCAAACTGTAGGCATAAATTGACATGATTAGTTGATGATTCATACAAATTTAAAGAATATTTTCTGTAAATGCAATAGCAGAGTATGGGAACATTTTTTTATGGGAAAAAGAAAACCATGGAGTATCACTGAAGAAAATATACATTGCGCCAAGGGAATACTCATAGGTTTATGTGTGACTGGGCATTGCCTTCTTTTATGGGAATGTGAGGGGTTTTCTTAAGGACAAGAACAAGAAGTTATAAAGAGACTCATGTTTGGAACAACATGAGTTGACATATTTTTAAACGTTTACTTGGAGAAAGGTAGGATGAGTACATACTGTTTTTTATATTTTGATAAAATAATATTAATACACTTCAATACATAACATTATATATTATACAATATACATGTTTGTATTCCCAGATAATGAACTAGTAATGATGGTGGCAAATGAAAATTCAGAGTACAGGTTTTATTTTTGTGTACTTTCATATGGATTGCATTTATTTTTACCTTGTGTCGTATCCCAAGTTCTCAGTAAGCAGAGCCTGAGGCTAGATTAATGTGCTAACATTTTATAGGAGAGGGCAAGGCAGGGATTTGAGAACAAAGAATAAAAGAAGAAAGAAAGTTAAAGAAAGATGTGAAGCAACATGAGGCAGTGAATTCCTCAGCTGGCTTTTGTTTCAGTCACTCACTGAGAGAATACCAGCAGGATGATTTTAGAGTGTTTGTTTGACACTGATGATACTATAATTCTCTGCAAATATAGTAAAGAAAGAATGCTTAATTTAGTAAGTCTTAGAAGAAAGCAGAATGGAGAGTTATGTCTGCTTGGGTGTCTTAGTGGTACAGTTCAACTCTTAGGGAAAAACGTTCTGTTTCCAGATCATACAATCTAGCCACGAAGAGACTACAACCTAGAATAGCCTAGCCGTGAATCCCTATGAAAGATGGCCAATTGAATTTATGCTTGTGTAGAATTTGTTAAGCATATATTCACAGGACTTTAATTTGCATTTATGGTAAATGACTTACTACACAAAGAGGTGGCCTACTGGTACCATTGTGTAGATACATAGTTTATGACGAAAACAATTTTTAATGAGTCACTCAAAATTTATTTGAAAGGGAAAAGCACATTCATTTTCTATCAGCAAAGTAAAGTATAATTTGAAGAATGAATGAAAGAATGTAGGGAACCTTTCTAAATAGGTATTCAGCTTTGCATCTTTTTTTCTTGGGAGGGTGTAGTTTTCTTTTTTTTAAACTTTAATTTTTGTAAATTTATTCTTTAATACTTTTTTATACTCCAGTCTTCATCCCCCTCAATCTCTGTACTCTAACCACTCCCCATCCCATACATGCCCCCACCCCATCTCCAAGAGGATGTCACTCCCACCCCACAAGACCTCCCCACTCACTGGGGCCTCAAGTCTCTATAGGGTTAGGTGCATCTTTTCTCACTGAGGTCAAACCAGGCATTCCTCTGCTCTATATATGTTAGGAACTTCATATCAGCTGTGAATGCTGCCTGGTTGGTGGCTCAGCGTCTGAGAGATCTTAGGGTTCCATGTCAGTTGAGACTTCTGGTCTTTCTATGAGGTTGCCCTCCTCCTCAGCTTCTTCCAGCTTTTACCCAATTCAAGCACATGGGTCCCCAGCTTCTGTCCATTGTTTGGGTGCTAATATCTGCATCTGATCTGCTTGTTGGGCCTCTCAGAAGGCAGCCACGCTAGGCTCCTGTCTGCAAGCACACCACAGAATCATTAACAGTATCAGGCCCATGGGCATCCCTTTGAGCTAGAACCTAATTTGGTCTGTCTCTTTACTTCCTTTATCTCAGGATCTTCTCCATTTTGTCCTTTGGACAGGAACAATTCTGGATCTAAGCTTTTGACTGTGGGATGGTAACCCCATCCCTCCACTTGATATCCTGACCCTTCACTGGAGGTGGACTCTACAAGTCCCCCCTCCCCACAGTAGAGAACTTAAGCCAAGGACTGTGTGTGTATGTATGCATACACAAACTGCTCAGTACATTTAGTGTTCATATGAACATTTATCTCTTGTTGTGTGAAGAAACATGCATGTGGGCGGTGGCTCGGGCCCACAAGACATCAGCTCCCAGGCCAGCGCGGCAGAAGCAGCCCACAGACTGTGGCTGCAGGGTCCAGGAGGCTTTTCCCAAGGTAGAGGTTCCCACATACAGGAGAAGATCTATGGTTTCAAAAGCTTGGCGACAAACACAGAAGACTTGTGGAGTCCGTGGAAGAAATTTTATTGTCCATGACGGTGGATGGATCTGGATGTGAATGCGTGCCCCCACCATATGCCAGGAGGAGCTCTCTTATATGGGGAGTGGGAAAGAGGACGGAGTATGGAGGAGATAACTTAATTAGCTATGTCTCCTGGCCTTTAGATAACTCATTAATATGTAAACCTTGAGGAAGAGGCCTGTTAGTCACACCCTCTACCTGTGTCTTATGTGACTGACCATACAGGCTAAATGGAGATGAGACCTCGTGTCAGGGCCCTGGGTTCTGGGGGCGTGGCCAAAAACCAGCAGTTTTGGGGTTCCAGGCCTGTGCCAACCCAAGATGTCTACAGTCCGACATCTTGGTTACCAATAGGGATTGGAAAACCTATCAGTGAAATTGTCCCTAGAAAAGACTAATTCTTCATTTTATCAGCAGGTATTGATTACCTGTCGCTCTTCATCTAGGGAGAAGTAGAGTCTTATGACATTTACCAGCTTGATACCTTAATGTCAAGTCACATCATAGAGCTGGTCTTGTTTAAGGAGCCTTGTTGTTAAAATTTCATAGATGCAGCATCCAAGCAACATATAGAAAACATATCACAGTAGAAGTCCTGTACCTGTTTCATCTATAATCCCCCCTGGGCCCTCTTGCATGATTTTTCCTGAGTCTTATGCATAGTAATTGAATTGTATAAGGACCTATTACTGCTTGGGCACACCATGGCCCAAAATATTTGCCTTTTGATATGTTATGGAAGACCTCTGTCTGTGTAAATAAATTTAAAAAATACACTGATTAAGGGTAAGAACTACTGTTGTCTTTGGATATATGGATAAGTAATTAGAATACAGTAAGAAAATAAATTATTTTTGCAAAGTGCCATTCACAGGCTGTCCTTTACTATCAATAAGCTCTCCAAGCATGAGTATTTAGCCAGGTTTAAAGTGTCAGATATAAATTTACTACTTTGAGAAGGCCTTCTGTCAAAAACTATCTCAAATAGGATAAAGACTAGCAGGTAGTTTTCCTGAAAGTTGCCCACTGTTTTTGCATGGTCTTCAGAATAGGTGAGCTCTAAGAGGCAAGGACCAGGAGAATTTATTTCAGTATTCTTTTAGTAGGTAATATGCCTTTCTTGTCAGTACTACAATAGTATAATACTTCCTGGGCATTCACCCACCTAATTGGATATATTTTTAGCAGATCAATAAAGATATACTCTCTTCTAGCAATACTATGTAGACAAATTGATGATTTCATAATTCCTAATAATGACTTTATAGAATTCCTAAATTTATACATGTATTTTGAGCCCTCTATAATATAAAAAATGCAACTAGGTCTCTGGGAACCTTCATGCTTCACAAGCTAATTGCAGGCATGTGACAGATTTACGATCAAGCATTCCTTTTAAGCTAGCTATAAAACTATTATCTTTATAACGAAAAGTAGTAAAAGAGATGAGAAATTTATTACAGTTGTAAGGACAAAAGATAAAATATTGTCTGGTTTATCTATACAAAAATTCAAAACATATAAAAGACTAGGCTGATGATTTTCCTCTTGCCAAAGAATCCTAACTTAGACATAAGAAGTACTCTTTTAAACTCTTAAGGACCTGTGGAGCTAGTGGCAGATAATGAATATTTAATTAGATTAGTTTTAATGGAAACACATGTAAACATCTCTGTTGTAATTCCATATTCAATTGATGATTTGAATTTATGTTTGAACTTGTGAAGTTTTGAAATATAAATTCTTGAAATAATGTGTGATCTATTCTCCTGCAAATATACAAGAACCAGGAACAATGAATATAAAATAGAGATTAGGAGAAAGAGGAGCAGAAAAGAAGGAGCAGAAAGAGTAGAGAAAACAGCAGAGAAAGTAGAAAGGATGATTCTTACTATGAGACTATTTTTTTCTTAGGAGCTTTTTCTTTTGGATCTTTTCTACTAAGAGAAATGAAAAGATAGAACTTTTTTATTTCTCTGAACAATAAGGATAGAAGCTTACTTTTCATTCATAATGAGTGAGTTCTTTCTGTGCTGGCACTGGCTCTATAGAGCTTGCAGGTGAGGACTCTTGCACCTTCCATCAAATACATATATATGTATGTGTCGGTATAGGTGTACATATGGAAATGTGTGTGAATCCTTGTGGAGATGATGAAACTAATGGCTAGGCCTGGTTAAAGAATGTATATGTATGAGTGTGTGTATTGTTAGTATTCTGTCTAAACTCCACCTCCACAGTTACCTGGCAACAGCCAGATCGGCCTGTCCACAATAAAAGGAGCTGTTTGACCCTTCTTCTCTCTCTTACTCTCTTATTCTCTGCTCTCTTGCCTCTAGGTTCTCTCTGTCCCCTCGCCTCTCGCCCTCTTTCTTTCCCCCTCTCTCCACGTGGTCATGGCCAACTTCTACTCCTCTACCTCTCTGCTCTCTCTCTCTCTCTGTCTCTCTCTGTCTCTCTCTCTCTCTCTCTGTCTGTCTGTCTCTCTCTCTCTCTGCCTCTACTACCCCCTGGCTCCCCTCCCCATTCCCTGAATAAACTCTATTCTATGCTATACCAGTGTGTGACTGGTCCCTCAGGTGGAAGAGATGCCTAGGCATGCGCCCTCTTAGATATCCCCTTCCCCCATACCTCTCCACACACCCACAGAACATACTCTTTATCTCTTTTTCTTTCTACAAACACAACATGTATAAATGTGTACATGAATGTATGTGTGTCTATGCATATTTGCTTGTGGAAGAGTGCTTCTTTCTTTGATTTTTCTCTAGCTAACAATGAGTTAATAAAGTCCCAGGCTTGGGCCCAGGCCCAGTAAGGACTTGTGGAGAAAAGAACAATCCCCTGCTGTTTAACAATTGGGTGTTAATCACCAGAGGCATGTAGTTTAACTTATTAGAACAGGTAAATAAACATTATTCAATAATAAGCAACCTCTATTCTCTCTCATAAAACCAAGTTTCATCCCTGCCTGTACTTCACCACATTGTCTGCTTTCCAGAGAGAACTGGTGCTTGGGTAGTTTCCCAGCAGCCTTCAATATAGTAAGACAATTTTTGTTTACAAGTAAAAAAAAATAGCACCACTACTGCAACATTGAACATATGTTGCCAGGGCAGACATTGCTGTGGTTCATAGACTTTATAGCTGGGTAAAAGTATTGATCTTTTGTTGTTGTTGTTGTTTTGTTTTGTTGTTTTCCAGTGGTAGCTTGAATAGCATCCTCCCGTATTATGAGAGCTGGTCTCCATGGAGGAGGCTTCTTCTAAGTTAGTTTCAGCTTGACTCTTGTGAGATTTGTGTTGATCTTGCCCCTTTCACAATAGGGTCTTACCTTCAACTTCTGAGAAGAAACAAAGGGAAATGCAATAGTCTATATTATTTTGGGAATCTCTTAAACCCCAATAATCAACAACTTGAAGGGAAGTTTCTTTTACCTGGTTCTGGGGTTCTTACTATTTTTCTTTGGAGGCAGCCATTTGATTTTTTTATTATTTTTAGTTCTTAAAGGGAATGATGAAAAGTAGCGAGTTGCCTTACATATTTCTTCTATTAAGCTGGGGGAAATCACAGTGGAATCAAGGGAATCACCATATATACAGTCTGCTGAAAATATATGAACACAAAATCATCCTGTGTCATATACTTGATTTGAGTGTAAGCACGAGAGAGAAATACACACTGTCAATGAAACCTCAGGCTCAGTAGCACCCTGAGCATATGTTTTCTGTGAGATCCCTGGAGTGTGTATTGTCAGTGTTCAGCTTACAATAGAAATTGGTCTTCAGTTGATTGACTAATTCATGAGTAAGTTCTACTGTAAAAGTAGTCACTGTCCATATGTACTTATGATTTTCTTGAGGTATAACATGACATATTGGTGCTTAGCCAAATGAAATGCTCCTTTCTCATTTTTTTTGAATGCTACTTGAAGGATATCTTGATTAGGAAAATGAAAAGTAAAAGTAGCTCTGTTTTGGCATCAACATTTCAAATCATGTTCATATCATCAGACTATGTTAAAGAAAGAAAACAGCTTAATAATGATTCATCAGGATTTGGCTCTAAAGAAAAAATGAATTCCTGAGCATATCCATTCTAAAAAAATGTTATCTGGTAGCAATGATCATGCTCAGTTTCTTTATTAGTCATTATGATGTTAGACTATTTATTCATTTTGGCAATATTTGGCAAAACAGGCATAAAGCTTCTATAAATATTTCTAATCAGGAAAATTAAGAATCAAGTTGCTTTTTTGTGGATTTGATTTTACATATTAGTAGATCTAATTTTATTTTACAAGTGCTCTGGTACTTAGATTTAGTAGCAAACATATAGGTCCAGATATAGCTTCAAATAAACATTCAAAACAAGATCTAGTTTTCCAGATTTGTGTTGCACTTATATGATTACAGTGAGACCTTGTTGCCTTTAAATTTGTATTTATTTTATTTAGTTTGTTTTCATAATTTTCTTCTAATATGTTTTAACTATTATCTTGTAGTTCAGTCTTACAGAATTCCTTATGTCAAAAACCAGATTAAACTGTGTGTGACTCAGAAATAGCTACAAAATTCAGAGATTTGATACTATCCAATGACTTCTACTGAGAGAATAATTATTGCTTACCAAAACATCACTTTTCAAAGAATAGTTGCTGTTTTCATAGAACATCTCTAATGTTCCACTTGAAATCTCTCATCCTGACCTCTTATTTTAGTCATATTTTCAGCTGCCAGTTCCAAAAAGATATTGACCTGCTTGACGCATGTGAGACCTGACAACACCTCAACTTAACCCCATTCTAAATGCCTTTTGTGTCTTGCCCCAGGGCATCTCTGGCATAGCAGCAAAAGTCATGATGGGAAATTGCTCATTGTTTAAATAAATGCTAGCTGCAAGTATGGGAGAGCTAATGTTTCTTATTCTAAGCTTTGACAGATAAAGAATTACATTCTGTGAATGTATGCTTTACTCCTTCTTATGCTGAGTGTAATCCAGTGAACAGCACTTTCTAAGCTTCTTGTAAGGTTTAGCAAATGCTAGCATCCCGTAATTGCAACTCCTTTTACATGAAGAAACTTTTGTCTAGGTTTTACTACCTCCCTGTTTTCAGACTCTGCTCCTCATATCTGCCTCATGGATTATTCTTTCAGTCATGCCATAGTATTTGACTTTGGTTTTATGAAACTGTGGTAAAACTGCCTCATAAGTTCATTAAATTTAACCAACATCCAAGTACATATCATATCTTACTGTTCACACTATGTTAGAGAGCATGCAAATAATATCCTTTAGAAAAAGAAATCTGTAATATGTCAATCATTTTAAGAAGAATACTAATTTTATTTATAATGTTCAAATTTATGCAAAAATAGAGAACATTAAAATTGTACAAAAATTATCCGTAAATATCCATGTTAAAATAAGTCCATGTTTGTTTAATTATCCATTCACCCATCCACTCAAAACATAGCTACTATCTGTATGTCAGGCACCATGATGTACACTAAGTATTCAGTGGTGAATATATTTGATAGGTTCCATGTTTTCATGAATCTTTCTCTATCTCTGCCTGTCTCCTTCTCAATCTCTCCTCCTATCTGTCTTAGTCCCTGTCTCTCTGCCTCTGTCTCTGTCTCTGTCTCTGTCTCTCTCTCTCTCTTTGTATGTGAATGTGTGTGCTCAGTAATTAAATATTCATATAAGAATTTAAATTAGAGGGGCAAAATAACTTTTATCTCAGAACTTAAACTTCAATCCTGAGTAACCCCAAAAGTAAACACAAGGAGAAAGGTAAAAAAGGAAGAATGACAGTAGTTACAAGAAATGGAGTACATTGAATCAATAAAGGAAACCAAACCAAACCAAACCAAACAAACAAGCAAGCAAAACCAAAATCTGCTTCTAGTTATTGAAACAGTTCTCTATTTCAGTCTGTATGTTAATTTGAATGCTTTCCTCAAGAATCAATTTGTGAGAGTATCTCTTCTCATAGGCTTCCTTCCACAACCACAATCTACATTTTCCCCCAGTTCAGATTTGCCAAGCTGTTGACAATCTTGCTCACCATAACTTAATTCAAGCTCAGTAAGTTATTCTTCATTGAACAACAGATTTATTACTGTGCAACCACAGAAGCAAATACTTCAGAAATTGTGGAAAGGAGAGAACAAAACCCACAAATTCTGACTGTTGGGACTACACAATACTCGAGCTATCTAGATTAATTTGAGCCAGCCTTGGTTTGAAATATCATCTAAATTATGCATCTGTGCTCTGGGGTTCACTAACGCATTTTTTTTTACAAGCTTCTAGGACTGTCATCTCACCTTAGCCTCTTCTGACTAGATGTGATTAACAATATTCACTGTCTCTGTGTATTAGGACAATTACATCTCCTTCTAAGTATTTAATCCCAGGGCCTCAAAAGAAGAAGCAAATGAATTGAAGATGTAATATTAAGAAAGAGTACTTTAAAAGAAAGTTTACCTAAATAAAAACAAATTAAATAGTTTGAAAAATCTGACTTTATTGTTGACTGACCATTCTATTTATTGCGATATTGCAAAATATATTGAATAATGGGGTGTCTGAGATATTTTTCATAATGAAATCCTTATATTCTACCTTGTCAAATAAAATAAATATCCCAGTATCTTGATTTTGTCCCTAAAATATTTGATAATACTTGCTTATAATGAATGTCATGAAATGCCTCAAAATGATATTTTTAAAGCCTCACAACGTAACAATGAAGCAGATATTATTCTTAACTATATTTTCTGGTTGGCTCACAAAGATTGTAGACCTTAGATAAAACCAATCAGCAGCAAAAACAGAACTTGACTCAGTAAAAATCAAATAGTAGGGCATTGACAAGTAATGATTCCTAACTTTGGAAGGTACAACAGATGTCTGCTGAGGTTGAAAGACACAATACAAAAAAAAAATGTTCCGAATAACACAAACTTGCTCACTTTAGAATGGTACTCAATTATGGTACAGAGATGAGCTCTTATGAATTGCATGGGACAAAGAATAGAGGCTCATATAATAGCTGAACTTCAAGGTCAAAGAATGAGATTTAAAATATTCTGACAAAAATATTAAGGTGCCCTGTCATCTCTCTTTAACAGTTGAATATAACGCAGAATACAAATACTAGTGAAGTTGTTTATCTAGGTGGATGGGTAGGGGAACACCCTCTTAGAGACAAAAGGGAGGGAGATGTTGTGGGGTAGGTTCATGGAGGGGAGACCAGGATAGGAGATAACATTTGAAGTGTAAGCAATTAAAAAGATTAATAAATAAATTTAAATAAATAAAAGAAAATAGTAATTCTCAATTATTTAACAATGCATTTGCCAATAATTCTTGAAGACTTTTGAAAACAACTTATCTGTTACTACTATGTTCTACTTTAATGAAAGTCTTTTATGTCTTTCTTGGATCAATAATTTATTTTCTGTTTAAAGGTGTTATTTGTCAGAGATTTACAGTGGTTCCTATGTTAAAGTCATGTTTGGGTAGAATATAGTTTTGGGATTTGGTCTTGATATTATTATTGTTGTTATTATTGCCGATTTTTTTATAATCCATTTAATTTTAGGGAGGTTAAAATATTAATATTTCTTTAACACTGATAACATCTTAATGGATGAGCTTTATTTGTCAAATTTGTCCTAGTAACAGTTAAGCAAAGGTCAGGTGAACCTGCTGCATAAGAATTGATTATAATGTAAAAAAAAAAGAGAGAACAATTTGGAAAGAGATTAAAGGGAAAGTCCTGCAGGCTTAAAAGCACAGCCAATAACGTTTTCTGCATTCTTAAGGCAAAATGACTGCTTGATAGCTTTAAGATGGGTTCAGTGCAAGATGATGAATGTAGAAAAATAAGCAAAATTTAGGATGTGTTCTATAAATACACTGGAGGTGCCTTTAAACATGAATGCTCAGTATTACCATTTTCTGAATTGTTTCTGCCTTTTTTCTCAAAAATATAATTTAGAAACAATCTTGTTATCTAAAAACTAAAGTTTTAATATTTTATTTGAAGTGAACTTTTCTTAATGCATATTCAGATTGAACTACAAAAGTACATGTTAAGAATGATCAACCTCAGCAAAAGAAACATTGACCAAAGTGCTTTTCTTTACCATTGTTATTGGGTTACTCTTTGCTGTTATCTTAGATTTTGCTAAGACATAAAACAGTTTATTATATCTCTGATGACTGTAAGAAATTAAGTATCACAGTATAGGGACATTCACGTTTGTCACACATTTAATACAGAGATAGACTGAAAAATGTCAGGAAAGGTGACCTTGTCTTCATAGCATTTAAATTTTAGTACTATTACAATTTATTGCATTCTAATGAATATGTAAAACAGAATTTTAACTTGGAGCCCTATGGAGTCGTATGATTAGCTTAGCAAAAGTAAGAAAAAGTACAGGTTCATTAAAGTACTAAGAACCTAAATGATGCCCTTGTAGATAGTTAGCACTGGGTCACATCATAATGTTAAGAATGCTCAGAATTATGTATAGATAATAGCAGAGGTCAGCTCTAGCAGGAAACACAGCCATACTGCTTTGTGAGAAAATACATTTGTTGAAGAGGAAGAAAGCTTATTATTTATGAAAGGGCAAAAGCAAAATCCCAACATACATCTCACCATTATTTCCAAGTCTTTTTTCCATGTCCTTTCATAGAAGGTGTTTTTTGTTACAAATCTACATTTGTTACAAATGTAGATTCCACAGCTTAATTTCCTGGGTTCAACTTCTACATCTAGCTCGTAGTAGTGATTTGACCTTGGATAATGATGTAACTTCCTTTTAACTCAGTACTAAGGGGCTGTATATATGCATAAATATACATTTTCTTTTGTTGTTTTTCAAGTATTAATGACGTATAGGTGCTAGATATTATCATATAGAATTAGCCCATGTGCTGTTTAGCAATTAGCATTAACTTTAAATAACAATGTTTTATACTGTATTAGATATCTATAAAAACTTCCATTAATCTATAAATAATATCTGTGCTTTCTTGGAAAGATGGAATTCATCAGGAATTTAAATATTAAAGAATATATCACTTTACAATTAACTCAGTTATATATGAAATCAGTGGCACCAAAGCTTCTTTTCTGGTGGAAAAGAAAAGAAGTCCAGAGTAGGATACTTTATGGCTAACAACCCAAAACCTCTACTGCCGAGTTTGCTAGTAATCATTTCACTTTCAAGGAAGAATTTGGTGGCAATGAAAAATAAAAGTGTTAGGGAATTTGAATGGTCGTATATTTAATACATTTAATATATACACAGATATTTATATTGTATAAAGGAAAATAAAATCTAGAATAATTTGTAAATGTTACTTTCATTGGTTACTAGGGCAAGAAAATTATTAAGAAAATGAGAGTACTGTGACAGTTAAATCATTTAGATATACGTTTCTTTAATTAAGTGAAAAGTACTTTATAAAATTTGATCCTTTCAGGCAAGCAAATCATTGAGATTTCTTAGGTTCATTTCCCTGATAATGTCTAGTAAACAGTCTAGTAGTCATGTCCTGGGTCTGGCTCTAACAATCTTTCTGCCTTCTCTTCTTTTAATTTCTGTGAGCCTTACATGTAGAGGATGTTTTGAAGTTAGTTTAATTGATGCTCATTACATGGTCACTTATTTTCTGTATTTTGACTACTTGTAGATCTCTATAATAGTATCAATCTGTTATAGTAACAATATTTTTGTTAAAGAGTGAGAACTAGACTTGTCTATTTTTATGTGTATATCCAATGCACAAGAAATTCTAAAAGTATTCATTTGTTATCCTACCAGCAAAATATGGCAAGCTTCCTTAAGGTAGCTTCTTAGACATGGCCAATAAGAAAAAATATTGTATGTGTCAACTTCAATTACAGTCTACTTTTAGTAATTTACTATAAGATACTGTAATTAATTCATACTTCCTTTCCATTAAATTTGAGTCATTTCTTCATGGACAAACCATTTTGTATCATAGCAGAAGCATTTTGCACTTTTATTCCTATTCCTTTAATTGTTCGGAAAGATGATAGTAATATTTCCTTATCTCTTTTCCACTCACTTTTTTTCATATTATAGGGACTGAATATATATATATATATGATAGTTTAGTTATATAGTTATATATGTTGTTATATATGGTTATATGCATGAAATAATAATTAGTTTTTCATAATGTTGCTATGAATATGCAGGAAAGCATTGTGGAGAATATGGGAGGATTTGGAGGGACAAAGGGAAGGAAGAATTGTAACCAAAATAATCTTATAAATAAAATAATTATCCTTAGCTTTCATTTGAGTCCATTATTAATTTATTAGTGAAACTAAGAACCTCATGAAGGGTCCTAATTTTATCCAGTGTCATATAGTTGTACCAAGGGGGGTGCCTGAGATTTTAAGTTACAGTTATATCCTGCTTTGAATTCTTTATTCAGTGGAGAAAATTAATGCTTTCCTGCACCATTGACAGCATTACACATGCTATCTTGTTTTTTTTTTTTTAATCTGTTCCTCTTTAAAGAGTCCTCAATAGTTTTATCCTTTTTCCATCTTTCCCTTTCATTAACTATTGTGTCTGTGTCCAAACAAGTGGTTCCAGATATTTCTGGCTCGAAGTCTCCCCTGGGAACAATGTGTATGTATAGCTTTACACTTATGCTTTGGAGCACCTTCATATTCATATCAGATAAATCATTTTTTCTTCCAGTTTGTCAAGGCATTATTAGAAAGTCAGTGGACCCAAACTGACAAGATTTGGTCCTGGATTTAGCCTTTCATTTTTAAAGCAAGCAAACAAACAGAAATGATTTGTGTATTTCTATTTTGTGCTTATTTCTGAATGCCCACATGTAAAAATATTTACCACATGTGGGTTTATTAACCTCAGAGGCTAGAATCCTGCATGGAATCTAGAAGAACTGAAGTTCCAAGCAGTTGTGAGCCTTCTGGTATGGGAGGTGGGAATCAAAATCTGTCTTCTAGAAGAACAGTAAGTGCTGTAAACTGCCAAGCCACTGCTTTCTTATTTTTTAATGATCCTTGCTAAATTCTAAAATTTTCTATCTCATATTCTCATGATACAAAAGAGGGCTAGTAATAGACCTCATACAACTGGTGTGAGAGCTGAATTATTTAGTACATGCAAGTAACTTTGAATATACTTATCACACTGTAATCATCCAAATTCAACAAATGTTATTGGCTAAGGCTCAAATAATCTTATCATAATTTTAGGCAACTGCGAGTTTTCTAAGGAAACATCTTCTGAGCACCCATTTATTCCTCAACACACTACCTGCCGTTGGTCCTAAGCAAAGAACCCAGCAGCCATTTCCAAGTGTTCAGGGCTTAGTTTACAAAGCCAGAGCTATTGTTAGGTTTGTGGGAATGGAGTTACAAACTAGAATGGAGGAATTTCTTCTGTCTCAAATGAACTGACTTTAGAGACTGAGTGAACATTTGCAAGACTGATTAGTGCTTTAGCCAAAAGATCTGGAAACAAGTAGTGGTTTACCATGAAACAGCATATTGCTTTCTCCAGCATACCTTGTAGATGCCACTAGATTCAGTCTAATCTTTCTTGTCAAGTTAGCATGTCTATTATGTCTATTTCTTTCTTTGCTTACTATTATGTATATGTTAATGAGTCCAATGAAGTAAATAGTCTCGGTCCCCCAGTGCACAGGGATTCTTGATGCAGCATATTTCTTTTTTTTTTTTTGAAAAAATACAAGAGCACAAATCTATCTTTATTTATTTACTCTGCATTAGTTTAAATCCGGGATGGGTACAGCATCACATGGATTCTGTGTCCAATGGCCTTTGCAGGAAGGTTGCTTCGGAATTTGGCACGAACCATGCCACTGTTTCCATGGGCCCGAGTTACCTTCCCCCAGATCACTCTGGTTTTGTTTGGTTTGCCTCCAGGAGTCACTGTATTGTTTTTTTGCTTTGTACACATAAGCACATCTCTTGCCTAAGTAGAACTCGGTTTCATCTCGGGCATAAACACCTTCAATTTTAAGAATAGCCATGTGCTCTCTTTGGTTTCGGAGACCTCGCTTGTAGCCAGCAAAAGTGGCCTTGCACCACAGCCTTCCAGACATACTTGCTTTTAGAAGTCCTGTTCCCAGCAGGCCTCCACAGGCTCCAAGATGGCAGAAAGAGCTGCAGCATATTTCTAAAGGATGATTACTGTTTCCTGGAGATAAACATTCTTGGTTTTGAAAGATATTTTTAGCAAGATTTAACTGATAAAATATCAACCATAGACATTTACTGATAAGAGTTTTCTAAAAGAATGACTTTAAGAACAAATGTTAAGTATCTAGTTTTAGCATTAGGAGTAGCTTTGCAATAGATACTAGTCTCCATTTTACAGAAGAAGCATTTGGGGCTGAGCAAAAGCAATGTGCTTTTTCAACATCAATATTAATTGTAGAGACCAAAACAATTCTAATGAAAGCACTCATAATAAGACATTTACACAAGCTGTCAAAGACAGTCATCATCCAAATAATGATATATCACAAAGTTTTAAAAATGTATTTTAAAAAATTAAGCTTCTTTCTTCGAGGGTAGAAAAGTTGTTTGGTATTTGGTTAAAACAATAACAACAACTGAACAAAGAAGGAGGAAAAGTCAAACAGTTTGTTATTATCTCTTTAAAATTCTTAAGATACGAAAGCCTTGCATGAACAGATAGAAGTTGTGAGGATTTTAATGACTGGGAATGCAAATTATTTTGATTTATTGTTCTGTTTTAAATAAATGTGGTTTAGGTTTACTTTCATACAAGATAATGCCAGGATAAACATAAAATAAGGAAAAAGAAAACAAAAATTAAAAAGAGGAAGGTAAAATAAAGGGAAGCGAAGAAAAGAGAAGCATTAAAAACAATAAAAGAGCTTGTCAGAATAAAGAAAGAAATAGAAATAAGACAGAACATTAATGCAATTATATTCAATAAAAACCCCAGACTCCTATTCCATGAACATATCAAAAAGTTCATCCACGATAGTCATGTAAGCTTCATCCCAGAGATGTAGGGACACCTAAATATATAAAATTCCATCAATGTAATCCACCATATAAACAAACTGAAAGAAAAAAAAACACATGATCATCTCATTGGATGTTGAAAAAGCCTTTCACAAAATCCAACAACACTTCACAAAAGCCTTGGAGATCAGGGATACAAATAAAGACAATTTACAAGCCTATATCCAACATCAAATTAAATGGAGACAATTAAACGCAAACCGTTAAATATCATGTACAATACAAGGCTGTCTATTCTCCCAATGTCTTTTCAATATATTACTTGAAGTTCTAGATATACCAGTAAGAAAACCAAAGCCAATAAAGGGGATACAAATTGGAAATTAAGAAGTCAAAATATCTCTATTTACAGATGATTTGATAGTATATATAAGTGACCCTCAAAATTCTACAACTGATAAACATTTACAGTGAGGCGTTTGGATAAAAGATTAACTCAGCCATGCATTTCCACTTTTCTCAATAAACTCAAACCGCCAAGGTTATCATCATAATCATTATCATAATTGATAACATACATATAACAAATGTATATAATATATAATTATATATATTTATATGTATAATATATAGTATAATATAATATATATATTTATATAAATGTATATATATATAATTAGATACATTCTATTCATCTCTTGAGTGTTTTTTCTTGATCTGTAAAGCATGCATGCTTGCTTTCTGCAGAGGTCAGAAGAGAAGATCCCTTAAAATTAGAATTATAGATGTTTATGAGCTACCATGTAAATGATGAAAATTAAACCTTTGTTTTCTTCAAAAGGAATAAGAGCTTTTAGCACTGTGATATCTCTCTAGTCTTCTATGATTTTTAATAGCAACTGTTTTTATTCTTTGGTATAACCATAGCAACTCATGTTTCTTTCTCTGTCTCTTTCTCTCGCTTTTATTTCCATTTACATTAGATATCTTTACCACCTTTCCCTCTGTTTCACACTAAATGTGTCCTTAAAGCTGAAGTAAGTCAGTTGTAAACAAGCATGCAATTGATTATTTTACTTTCTCCATACAGCCAGCTACATCAGGTATTTTGTTTAGAGAATCTTACCACTTACACTTAATATAGAGAAGGGAGAACTGACATTGCCATTTGTTATTACTGTTTTAAAATTCTCCTTTCTTTTTCTGCTCTTAAAGCCATTGCTTGAATTTGAATTATTTTCTTTTTTAGTACTTGAGTTTCAATTCTCTTTTCAATATATTTTTATCTTCTAGATTAAAAGTTATCCAGTAGATCTAGAAGTTTTAGCTTTATAGTTATCATAAACCTTGAGAGGAGTTTCTTTGGACTATAATGGTTTGGTTTAAGTTGATAATAACTTCGAATATAGATGATATAAAACAAGTTTAGGATTTCACTAGATGACATCTTATGGCTTTGATTAATGTATGTTTTTATATTGTAAACCATTAAAAAGTTATTGGTACTGCAGTTACTTTTAATATATTTATCTTTTAACTTCAAATGTAGAAGTTACTCTTACTTACAAATTACTAGCGAAGAATTACCATATTTTCATTTTTACTGTTTAATTACCTTTATTCTGAAGTTTATACTTTCATCTCTTTTGCATTGCTCATTAGCATCTTGTCATTCAAGTTTGTAGAGACCTTAACAAGTTTTGCATGACAGTCTCAGTGGTGATGTATTCCTTTAGGTGTGTGTGTGTGTGTGTGTGTGTGTGTGTGTGTGCGCGCGCGCATATGTGACAGCCTTTATTTCTGAAGAATATATTTTTCTGAGTAAGTTGTTACTGTTTAACTGTTGTATTCATTGGTTTTCTTATTACTGTGACTAAAACTACCTTAAAGGTAGCAACTTAATGGGGAAAAGTTTTATGTTTATGGGTAAAAATCTATTATGCTCTCCCCTTTCCCTCCCTCTCTGTCTTCCCCTCTCCCATACCCTTTCCTCTTTTTTCTTTACCTCTGTGTCCCCCCCTTGTCTGTTTCTCTCTTTCTGTCTATGTGTCTGACTTTCCCTTTTCATCTTAGAAAATGTACATGGGAACTGGTCACACAGAGCAGAGGTTGGGGCACAGGGAAATTAGGCATTGTCTTGTGTCATTGGGGGAATAATTCAGAGAAAACACTTGCCAACACTCATGATGCTATTTGAGAAATAGGACGGTAATTTACTTTATTGAATTCTAAGTCGAACTTTTGCCAACTAGGCACCTCCCTATTAGCATATTCAGTCAATTATAATGGCCTTGGTGATTTAGGTTAAGAAAAGTGGACCTGCGTAGTTGAGAGTACTTTATGAGAAATATTGAATATGACATTGGAGAGGTATAGCATCTCTGATGGTACAGAGTTTTGCCACCTTTGGAGACGTTTGTTACAATAAAAAGAAATTGTACCCCACACGGTTGTTAATACCACAACTATTATTACATTGTTTGCCAAGATGAGCTACTGTAACATTTTTTCTTGACTCTTGAACATCCAAAAAGGTATTCTTGTCCAAAGAGAGTGTCATTTCATTGTACATTCCTCTGGGAACATGAGAGTGTAAAATTCCTATTTAATCATCATGATTAAAGTTTAGATATTTTTTGTATTCCATAGCACACTATTTTAATAGGCAACTAAGCAGACTTTAGAAGGAGTTTTACAATAATTTTGTAGATTAGTTTTATCAGTCAAATTTTTCCTCTATCACATTCAATTTTTATCTTTGCTGTAGTCTCAGATAGAAATAACATTTTTTTTTGTTATCTGAATCTTTCTCCATAGTCTCTCCTTACTGTGAATTTTAAATTCTATATATACAGTATCTTGTTTCATTGTCTCTATATCAGAATTCAACATAAAATGAGAGTTATCTCTCAAAGGAAAAATGTTTCTATAAACTGCACCTCTGCACCTGTGATAGTGAACAAAGATTTATATATATATATATATATATATATATATATATATATATGTGTGTGTGTGTGTGTGTGTGTGTGTGTGTGTGTGTTACAATTCTCAATACGGTATTTCTTTTATTTCCTCCTTCTTATAGACCACTTGGTAGACAGGATACATCTTTAAGCTACATCTAAGAAGCAGAGTTGATTAAGCGGTTTAGCTCCAATGTACAAATCAGGAAGGGCCCACTGTGTATAGTTTTCTTTTATAACAGTCTCTCAAAGGTATCCTATAGTTTGAAATTTTGTGAAGAACATGATAGGGTTTCTAGAGAATGACTATAAAATTGTAGTTCTCAAAACTGACCCTGTCCTTGAATCAACCTGGGGAGCTTGTTAAAGGAGTCCCAGGCCTCACATGGTTTTCATTTCATATGGCTAGGATTCGTTTTTTACTTCAGTATTTTTATGACTAGGTCTGAGAATGTCTTTATACAAGCTTTAGAATTTAGGTTATTAGCAATTGCTCTCTATTAAATAGCTTGCATTATTGAATTGTAAGTAGCATGCCAGCATTTTAGTTCAGATAAGAATCTAGAAACTAAATATGTTTATGAAAAGGTTAATTGATTAAAGGTCTTTCAACTGATTCTCAACCACAGTGCATTTTTTTCATATTTCACTAAGCAAGTTCCAAGAGAAGTAGGGGAGAGGATATAAAGGAAACAATGCAGAGCAAAGTCATAGAAAATGCTGAGATTGAAAAACAATTAGAACATCCTTCATAACTCAAAAGCAATATTCACAAACAAATATAACATCACCTGTGTTGTTTCGTCTTGCTATGAATCATGCAAGCTACAGTAATGAAGTGGCTGACAAGGTACGCCAATTTGTGCAAGAGTGTCATGAATATTACAAGAGTAACTAATCACTTTTTTTTATTGGATTTAAAGCCTATTCCAGGAGTTGTAGTCCACACCTGACACTGTCAACTAAATCCAATGAAAAGTGATTACTTTCCTACTCTGGTAGCATTCATAGCACCTTTCAGGACCATGAAAGCTAATAATTAGGGTTCAAGCTTTGAAGTGAGTTTCAGCTAAATGTCTCTATGTTCTATAGTGTGTATTTACTAATAACATCTTACCATTTACAACATATTGCCCCTGGTGATATTTTGCAATATTTGTATAGGAAGATATGGGACCCCTTTGGCCACAACTCCAAAATAGCTAACCAATTCCTGGGACTAGAGGTTTTATTTAGTAACATACGAAATCTAGTTGTGGTATTTTCCTTTATTTTAGTATAATATCATTTAAAACCAATTTATTATTATTATTTATTATTATTATTAATCTTTTTAATAAGCTCTGTCCAATTGGTACTATTGATAAGCTTATCCACTGGAACAGGGGAATCCTACCAGTGACATATCCCCAAAAGAAAACGATTCTTCCTGCTCTAGTAATCACCCAATGTCAATACTGACACATGTCTTATGTCTTAGTTATGTGTGGCTTTGCGAGTATTATCTTATGTATATCCTGGAATTTTAACTTGACTAATTTTTTAGGTGGGTGTTATTCAGGAAATCATGGTGGCTACGGTTTTCTGGATGCAATTGTCATGTCATTTCAAGATGAGAGCATTTCAGTTTTACAGAATTCTTCCCAATACTATAATATTTCGCTAAATTCTTCCTTGATATTTCTTGAGCTTTGTAGTCAAGGGTTAACATTTGTGGCCTATTTAGGGTTGACCTCTCATGGTCATATATCCATAAGACTTCAGGTAGTTATGACACTGTTCATCAACAGCTACCCATGCCATAAACAAACAGCTCTGAGAATGATTGTGACGGCCTGTATCTATGTCTAATACAGTGTACATTGTATGTAGACTTAAATATTTAAAAGGAAACTCAACAATTTAATCACTTAACAAAATCATTACAAACCCCCACAAAACAGAAGCAAATAAATAACCAAAAATATTTTTCAACAAATTTCCAATATTGTGCATTAATTCTCTCCTGTTGAGGGAAGCCTGAAATCCAATGAAACATTAGTTGGCTATTTCCTTAGTATTTATGCCACTATTCTACTTGGGGCTACATCCTTCCTGGTTAGTCAGCATTGTCACATGTAGATTTCTGTTTTGTGTAAAACCATTTATATCCTTGTTTTTCCAGTTGTCTGCATAACACAGTTCAGCACCATGAAATCTAAGCATCAATGAAGTTTCCAAGTTAGTTCAAGATTAATTTCTCTGTGTGCTGCAACAAACATGTGTGATATCCTCACCAGTATGGTTGTATTTAGCTCACACATCCTGAGAATATTCATTCAGGTCATTCCAATGAGGAACTCAATCAGGAATAGTAACATAAACATTGTAAAGATAATTTCTGGCTTTTTTCTTAATGACTTTCACACTTTGCTTTCTTATAGAACTCAGTACCAACTGCCAAGCATTTAATTGTCCACTGTGGGATGGGCTTACCACATCAATCATTAATGAAAAATATATCCCACTGAGTTATCTCAAGGTCAGTCCAGTAGAGATATTTTTTCAGTTGAGGTTTCTTTTACCCAGATAACTCTTGTTTGTATCAAGTTGACATAAAATAACTAGCAAAAAATGTTTACAACCTTATCATGAGCAAACAAGGGAAATACCAATAGCCTATATTTTTTGAGAAGTTTCAAGGGCTTCCCTAGGTAATAACACATAGATATGCATCCTATTCCTAGAAGTGAAATGCAATGAGCATTATAAGATTACAGTTTTGTACATATGGATGTCCTAAGTCTATTCACTTTAGTTAAACCTTCATTTTGTATCATCATCACCAAAGGTACTAATTTCCCCAATGTCCCCATTTCTATCCATCATTACACCTTTCTCCCACAGTATCTCCTTATAATTTATTATTCTTTTACCTATGCTTTATTGTTCCATTTCCCTTAAAATATTTATGCTAGTAGCCATTTTAAAATTCCCCTCTCATATTTGTAGATATCCTAAGCTAAACACACAACTATAAAGACTTGAAGATAAGACTGAAATATGGGACAGACTTTGTGGCATTTCTTTCTTGGCCCGAGTTGTATAATTCAGTGAAATTGTTCTCTGTAATTTTTCTAGTTCCATGCAGCTTAATTTGAAAGTCACTATGCCATTTCATTTAATCATCTATAAAATTAAACTTTGACTATGTATCAGGCTTTATTCATCTGTTGTGAGACATCTAGGTTGTTTACACTTCCTACATATTATGAATAGAACAGCAATGAACATGGATGTGTAAATATCTCTGTACTGTATTCTTAATGATAGCCATTTTGACTAGGATAAGATAAATACTTTGTTTTTATATGAATTTTAATTGATGCTACAAATATTCAATATACTTTAAGTCTTAACTACACATTTACATTTCTTCTTTTGTGAAGATCTGTGGCCAAATTTTATTTGGGCTATTATTAATTTTCTTGGAGTTATACATTTTAGACACAAATCATCTTTCAGATGTATAGGTGGCAAAGATTTTCTTCTATTTTGTCATCTGCCACTCACCCTATTGACAGTTTCTTTACTTTTGGTTATATAAAAGCCCCAGGCACCCATCTACACCCCCCCCACACACACACAGACACACAGACTCTCTCTCTCTCTGTGAGATTTGGAACTTATTCCCTATCTACTGTTTTCCTTTTTAGGAAGTCTGTACATGTGCTTGTATTAAAATATATTCCTAACATATCTTATACCAGAGTCCTTGATTCACTTGGACTTAAGCATTGTACAAGGTAATTTATTTTCATTCTGTAGCATATTAATATACAGAGTTTCCAGCACAGTTTGTTGAACATGCTTTCTTCCAGTGTATAATTTTGGAATCTTTATCAAAAATCACATAGCTCTAATTGTGTGAGCTAATAGCTGAATATTCAATTCTTGTCCACTTATATCTCTGTGTGTTTTGAGCCTGTACAATGTTATTTTCTTGTTACGGATCTGTAGGATAGTTTGAAATCATAACTGACATAACTTTCCACATAATTATTTTTTGTTCAGAATTATTTTGTCTATGTTTTTCATTTAATTGATGCTTCCATACAAATTTTATGATCTTTTTCTATATGTGATTAATATCTGTTGAATTTTCACTGTGATTGTGTTAAATCTGGAGATTGCTTTTTGTACAAACAAATTACTTCCTTCAGAAAATCGCTTTGTATCATGACATTCATCATGGCAATGCAAAGCAAACTCAGATAGCAAAAATGTAGCACATGTCAAATATATTTCAAAGCTGTGTATCTACTTAAGTTAATAATATACTCTCCTTAAGTTTACTCTTACAAAGTGCTTTCATAAAGCAAAAGTCCATCTATTTGCCTTCCTGTAAAACAGAAAATTGTTGGATACTACCATTACATTTATGACACTCCACAGTAGAATGGTATTCAGCTGTAAAGTATTAAGTTATAAAAATTGAAGTAAGTGGATGGAGCTGGAAACAATTGATCTGACTGAGGTAAACTAAAACCAGAAAGACAAATGACTTGCTTTTTTTATTTTTTCTCATTTGTGAGTTTAAGCTTTGAGTCTTTAGATATGCATTTCATTTGGAATAGTCCCAGAAGTTAAAAACATAAGAAAGATTCCACAGTAAAGGGAGTATCATAAACGAGGGGTTGGGGGTAGAATTTCTTGTCACAAAGGGAGGAAGAGAATTAAAGAAATAGAAAAAGAATAAACAGGGAAAAGGATGAGATGGAAAAATAGAGAATGGATAATAGAAGGACCTTGTGAGCATGTCATTGGGAAAACTACTAGTGAAGAAGCAAATATATATATGTGTGTGTGTGTGTGTATGTGTGTGTGTCTGTGTGTGTGTGTGTATGTGTGTGTGCATTATGTATGTATGGCGGGTATGTATAAATGCCAGGAATGTGTTACCTCATTTAGAATTGTTTACTAGTGAGATTCCATATACTCCTAGATATTAGTGTTTTGCTACCCTCCTTGGTTACCCTGAAGAAATTAGATGTAAGATCCTATTATTGAAGTCATCACATATTTCAGACATAGAATATGGAGAAATCCATTTGATTCAGACCTGGAAAGTTTATGACTCCTGTCTAGCTTTCACAGTACGGGAAGGTACTATGTAGGCTACTGGAAGAAAAAAAATAAGCATCAATTTTATCTAGCTCTGAATCTTATGGCCTGTAAAAACTATCAGCCTGTTAACTTGTGCAATTTTAGCAAACATATGGATGTATAATCTGGTTTTTGTCATGTGATTAAAGCATGAAAGTCCCTGTTGTTTTAATTATTACAGAGCATAAGCAAAGTACAAAATTTTCCAGTTCATGAAACTATGATTTAGATTATTTCAAAGTTAATAGACATATATATATATATATATATATATATATATATATATATATATACATATATGTATATATATATGTGTATATATATGTATATGTGTATGGTGTGTATCCTGATTAGTATATATTAATAAGAACTAATTAGCATAGTCTAAATAAGGACTTCTTAACGTGACATGCATGGTAGTGGTTCATTCAGGACTCTGAAGCAGATAGATCACAAGTTTGAAGTCACGTTGTGCTACATAGTTAAGTCCAGATGTACCACAATCTGTCTCAAAAACAACCAATAAAATTTTTAAAAATATAACTTTTCTTTTTCTGTTTAGGTTGTCTGTTTTGAGTTCTGTGCTGTTATTTGTGTTGTGTTTTTTTTTTCTTTTTAAGAGAGTGAGTGAGAGGGAGAAAGAGAGACAGAGAGACTGAGAGACAGAGAGAGAGGAAAATCATGATGTTGGATAAGGCAGTGGGAAATATCTTGGAGATAGTGCAAGAAGGAAAAGGGTAAAATATTTTATGAAAAATCTATTTTAAAATAAAAATTAAAAACAAAAAACTGTAAAGACAAAACTCAAAATGCTTTACAAGGAGGAAAAAATCAGTATTGAAAAATGTCAACCTCACACCAAACTTGTTTAATAAATATATGTTCAATGTCAGTTATAAATTTATTGATTTGTTTTCAGAATGTGATAAATTTGCTAATTTTTGGAATGAAAACTGTGGTGGATTATTAATTTTATAAAAGATAAAATAGAGGACATGTAAGATTTATCCTAGCAGTTATCAAAATGTAGTATAAAAGTCACCCAAGATACATAAAACCTTGGCTTAAAACCACCTGCTTCACCATAACAACAAATGAACAAGAAAGGGATGGATTCTTCTATATATATTATAAATATTTTTATTTGTGTAGAATGAATTAGCCTGAATTCTACTTCACAGTGAAATAATACATTTCTGAATATAGTTTAATTATAAACAAAACTACATATCGAAAATGTAGAGTAATATTTTAATATGAAAAGGCATATGTAAGAACTATGTTAAACTCAGAAGTTTTAAGTAGAAAGACCAAATATGTGGCAATATAAAATAACAAACTCACCAACAAGTTTGGAGGATCTTTGTCTCATACTGCTTTTATTCAGACCTTTTTTCTTTCAAGATTACAGATACTTTGTCTACAAATTAAAGTTTCTAGTTTTGTGTTTCTACTGGATTTCTATATGTGTGAAAGTGTGTCTTTGCATCTACATGTCTCTTGATATTTTTCTTTGGTTCATTTTTTTCTGTTTGTTTCTTTTATCTTATTCTTGTTTCTTTGCTTTATTATTATTATTATTATAATTATTATTATTACTATTATTATTATTATTATTTAGATTCTTGTTTGTATTCTAATGAAAGAATGAAAGAAAGGATCTACATGGGTGGGTTGTGAGGTATCAAGGATCTGGGAAGAGTTGCAGGAGAGCAAACCCAAATCAGAATATATGAGATGAAAAAAATCACTTTTCATTTAAAGAGTAAATCACTATTCCTTTTTCTCACAGGTAAACTATGCTATAAACAAAGTTGATGAAAAAAATCTCTTTTCATTTAAAAAGTAAAATCACTATTCCTTTTTCTCACAGGTAAACTATGCTATAAACAAAGTTGAAATAAATAATAAACTGATAATAGAATTTGGACATATAAATCAGGCAAACTGTTTTTTTGTGTGTGTGTCAAGCAATAGACCAAATGACTAGCAAGATCTTTTGCTAAAAATCTTTAGTGGTAAATGAGATTTTTGACTGTGTCTCTGCAATATAAAACAAAGCTCCAAACATTCATGAAGAACAAAAAACTTCAATACGGTAATTACATCATCCTTTTCTTTTTTCTCTATTAAAAACTACTTTACTATGGATATCATGTTTTATTTACTATTATTCTATGTCCTTCAGTAATGCAAGCAAGGGAATGAGTAAAATTTTCTTTGCTAAAACAAAAAAAAAATGAGAGCAATAAAATGCCATTTAGTGATTGATATGGGAGTGTAGCAGATTACCTTGAATGTACTAGTCGGTCAGTCCAATTAGGTCTTGAGTAAATTTAAAAGTAATTATTAGCTCAGTTAAAGGAAGTCCCAAGGAAGGATGCACAAATATTACCCAGAAGGGGAAATGAAATAGCCATCAGAGGTAGATGGAAAGAGAAAACTGAGTAGAAGAAAAGTTGTATAGGGGAACAGGGATCACCATCAGGTGTGAGGAGAGGACTGGTAGTGAGAAGGGAAATCACAGGTGGGGCATCTCTGGTAACTAGTTGGAGACTTGGGACCGAAGAAGATGTAGGGAGCCTATGAGGATGACCATATGAGGTTCCTCTATATTTGCCAGAGTTAAATATAGAGGCTGAATTGGCTACCTCTTGTACCCAGGTAAGATTTCCAGAGGATGGAGGGGGAACATCAATCCACCTACAAAACCATCAAACCAAAATTTTTCTTCCCTACAAAATGTGCAGGGATAAAGATAGAACAGACTGAGGAAATGGTCAGCCAATGACTGTCACAATATGAAACCCATCCCATATGAGAAAGCCAATCCCTGACATTATTAATTATACTCTGCTATTCTTACAGACAGGAAACTAGCAAAACTGTCACCTGAGTGGCTCCATCAAGCAGTGATCGGAGGCACATGCAAAGACACACAATCAAACATCAGAGAAAGCCCAGGGAGTCTTATGGAACAGTGGGGGAAAGAAGTGAACAAGTCTTAGGTGTCAAAGACACCACAAAAAGACCCACAGAGTCAACTACCCTGGGGCCATGAGGGCTCACAGATACTAAACTACCAGCTAGGGAATATGCAGCTCCTATATAGACCTCCTATATATTTGTAGCAAAGGTGCAGCTTGGTCTTCAAGTGGGACCCCTAAGAAGTGAAATGGGGGCTGTCTCAGTCTCTGTTCTCTGCCATTGGATACCATTTGCCCCTATTGGACTGCCTGATTGAACCTCAGGAGGAGAGAATATGCCTAGGCCTGCTAGAACAAGATACCACTAGATGGAGTAGTACCCAAAGAGATGGTCGGTGGCACTAGTAGCAGGGATTTGTAAGGGTGGCACTGGGAAGAGAGGACAGAGGGGGTAACAATCAGGATGTAAATTGAATTAAAAAATAAAATTAAGAAACCTTTTGAAGTAAAAATAATTAAGAATTTGCATGCTTAAAAACCTTTTTCAAAACTGAAACTTATTATTAAAGCAGTTACAGAAAATATTTTAATCAATTTTATTCTTCAGATCATATTTACAAAGACATAATTCAGTCTTGAATATTAACTTTCAAGAGAACGTTCCAGGTGTAAGAACATAATTTTTCTAGTATTTACTAATGGCCATATACTCTATTCCACTTTGTACATAATATATATGTAAGGAAGTCTGGAATTTTTCATTGCATTTAATGGAAAGGTTTATTTTTTCCCCTCTTTTCACTATGGTGGTGATTGATTTATGTTTACAGGAACTTAAAAATGATCAAACAAACAATCAAGAAACCTCCCTCTGTTTTTCAGTTTTAGGACCTAGAATCCAAATACGATACTTTTATTATTATTTTATTTTGTTCATTCATATTCCATCACCCCAGACAAAGAGTCTCCCCCTCTCCTCCGTTTAGAGGTAGGGGGGCTCCCTGGGCATCTCCCCACTGTGAAACATCAAGACTATATTTTTACCCACTGCAGCCAAACAAGGTAACCTTATGTTTTGGGAGCTTCTGGGTGCTTGATAAAGGAATAGCTCTCAATTTGAACCATTTATTGATTGGACATTCCCTCGGGCCCTGCTTTATCCTTATCCCAGCATTGCTTTTAGACAGGACAAATTTGGGTCTAATCTTTTACGGGTGAGTTGTGTCCTTATCCCTCCAACGGGGGGTCCTGACAGGCTATAGCAGGTGTCCTCCCCTGGTTTCAATTCTCTTCTATTGGACACATCAGCTAATGCCACCCACACTGATTTCTGGGAGGCTCGCCCATTCCAGGTTTCTAGGGCTTCATAGAGATTACCAACGACCCCCTCTCCAAGCCCCTGCAGATTTCCACTCATTTTCCAGTCCTTTCCCATATCATATCCTGACCCTTCCATTCATCTCCCCATCCCCTCTACCACTAATCTCCCCTCTTCCCTTGGCCTCCTGTGACTATATTATTCTCCTTTCTACATGTGATAGAATCTCACTTGGGACTTCCTTCTTGTTTAACTTCTTTGAGTCTGTGGGTTGTATCTTTGATATCCTGTACTTTATGGGTAATGTCTACTTATCAGTGAATACATACCATTAATGTCCTAAAGGTCAGGTTTGCCTCACTCAGGATGATATTTTCTAGTTCCCATTCGCCTGCATAATACATATGTCCTTGTTGTAAATAGAAAGATAGTATCCCAATTTGTAAATTAAATATATTTTTCTGTATTAGAGGAACATCTGAGTTTTTCCAGTTTCTGGCTCTGCTATGGATGTAGTGAAGCATGTATCCTATGATATAGTGGAATATCTTCTGGGTATATTCCCAGGAGAAGTATAGATTTGGTATTCAGGTACACTAATTTCCAATTTTCTGAGAAATTATCACATGGATTTTCAATGTGGTTGTACAAGTTTGGAATATCATCAGTAATGGGTATACCTCTTTCTCCACATCCTCTCCAATATATGCTGCCACTTGAGTTTTTGGTTTTAGCCATTCTGATTGGTGTAAGGTGTTTTAATTTTTCATTTCCCTGATGATTAAGGATCTTAAACATTTCTTTAGGTTTTCTAGGCCATTTAAGATTCTTCTGTTGAGAATTCTGTTTAGCTCCACACTCCACTTTTTACTTTGGTTATTAGGTTTATTTAGGTCTATCTTCTTGAGTTTCTTATTTATTTTGGATATTAGGACTCCGTTGGATATAGGGTTGATTAGTCAAGATTTTTTTCCCAATCTGTAGGTTGCTGATTTCTCCTATTGATGGTTCCCATTTTGTTGTTTGTTTGTTTGTTTTCTATATGGAGTTGAGAAAGGGTCTTTTAAGGTCTATAGAAAATTGTATCAGAATTTTGATGGGAGTTGCATTGAATAAGTAGATTACTTTTGGTAGGATGGACATTTAGTCTATGCTAATCCTGAAGCCTACTTACTTGTCCTTGGCCAATGTCATATTCTTGCCAAGCAGTCCCAAAGAGCACCACTTCTTCTGCAATTGCTGTGACACAAGAAGTTAAGACAGCTACTTTTGTTAATCAGTTAGCAAAAAAAAAAAAATGTTACTAATGTGTTGAATATACAAGAGGATTTAGATAGACATTTGAAAGAATGGATTGATGCTCTTATCCTATTCAAATTACTGGAAGGAGGTTCAGAATTTAAGGGTAAGGAGCCATCTTGAGTGTCATGCCAAATATCATTGGCTTCCTGTTAGTTCTATCATTTACAGTGGTAGTCATTATAATTGGGAAGAAGTTTAATGACACTTACTGTGTTATTGCCATAATTTTAACAACTCTCAGGATGTTTTAATGATACATATGGAGCTTATGAATTTCAAGAATGCTGCTCTGCTGATCATTGATGTGGTAGATACTGCAGATAAAATTATCCATGGACTGAGGTCAGTAATTCTATTTTGGTCAAGCTTCAAAAATGAAATATATAGCTTGATCATATTAGCCCTTTTTGTACTGGGAATATTTTATTCCTGCCCATTGTGTTAAAGCTTTTCTTTAAAACCATCAACATGTTGGCAGCCAAAGTATGTGGCTTGATCCTGAAAATGGATCCTCAGACAGAGTTATTAAATTAACAAGCTGGCAAGCCAAGGACAGGTAAGATTTTTCACAGAGTCTTACCAACCTAAGACAAAATGCATTGCTTTTGATAATGCATATACCATGACAGGTAAGGAAGGCATTCTTGTCAGAAGGATCTAAGACAGGCTCCATCTTGTTAATAAAATAAAAAAGGGAGAGAGGTTCTTGATCTCCTTTTGTAGTCTTATTGTCCTAGACAGGACATCAAGTACTATAACATCAAGTACTATACTGAATAGATAATGAAAAAGTGGGAAGCTTGTCTTTTCCCTGATTTTAGTGCACTTTTTAAAGTATATCTCCATTTAATTATATGTTGGCTATTGGTTTGCTGTGTATTGGTTTATTATGTTTAGGTATGTTCCTTGAATCTCTAATTCTCCAAGAGTTTTAACATGAGGGGATATTAGTTTTGTTGAAGTTTTTTTTTCAGCATCTAGTGGGATAATCATGTGATTTTTTTTTTAGTTTGTTTATATAGTGGATTATGTTGATATATTTTTATATAGTGAACCACCTGTGCTTTACTGGGATGTTTTTGATGTGTTTTTAAATTCAGTTTTCAAGTCTTGTTTGTGCGTATTTTTGTAGAGATGTTGATATATAAAATTGATCTGAATTTTTCTTTCTTTGTTGGGTCTTTACACAATTTAGGTATTAGAGTAACTATGGCTTCATAGAATGAATTGGGTAGTGTTTATTCTGTTTCTATTTTGGGGAATGGTATGAGGATTATTGGTGTTATCTCTTCTTTAATGGTCTGATAAAATTCAGCATTAAAAGCATCATGTCCTGGGCTATTTTTGTTTTTTGTTTTTTTTATTTTTTGTCTGTTTGTTTGTTTTGTTTTGTTTTTGTTTGGGAGATTTTAATGATTGCTTCTTTTACTTTAGAGGTTAAAGGATTATTCAAATTGTTTACCTAGTCTTTGGTAATAGGACTCTGTCTAGAAAATCATCCATTTCTTTTAGATTCTCCAATTTGGTGGAGTACAGGTTTTTGAAAAGAGGCCTGATGATTTTATGAATTTCCTCAGTTTCTGTTGTTATGTCTCACTTTTCATTTCTGAATTTGTATACTGTCTCTGTGCATTTAAATTAGTTTGGCTAAGCGTTTTGTCTATCTTGTTGGTTTTCTCAAAGAACCAGCTTTTGGTTTTGTTGATTCTTTGTGTTGTTCTCTTTGTTTGAATTCAAACTAATTGATTTCAGCCATGAGTTTCACTATTTCTTGCCATCCACTCCTCTTGCATGTGCTTGCTTCTTTTTGTTCTAGAGCTTTTCAGTGAGTTTGTATGAAACAGAAAGTTTCAATAATCCATCTTTTCAAGGAAAGTAAAGTATACTGAGATGTAAATTAATAGCTCCCTGCAGTTGGTTCTCCTTTTTTGTTTGTTTGTTTTGGATTTGAAAAGGTGTCTCATTATAAGTCAGGCAGGGTTACAGATACATAGTTGTTTCATACATATTAACAACATGTCAGTCCCATTATTAGGAGACTCATCAAATTATTTCATTTAATTTTAAAAAGAGTGATTTATGTGTCTTCAAAGTTCAGGCACATTATTATTATAAGGATAACTATTGTTGATTTTTTTCTTAACCCAGGAAACATATTTTCTACAATTGAATCCTAGGAACAATCAGAGAATCTGGGAAAAATAACTCTTTTCAAATTTGGCCTTGGAAAAAATACAATTAAAGGTATAAGTCTTACCATTAAAACAAAGGGATTTTGTAGTCATGGTATTATGCCCTTAGTGTAATTTCTCTTTTAATTTTATTTCACTTTCAAATGAGAATAAATGTGAGATACAGGCAAAAAAAATCACCAATTCATTTTCCTCACTTTCATCTCAACAAATGATCTTTATAGTTCTATTTGAAGATTGCTTACATTATCACTTCTTAGAACATCTCTACAAAATGAACAGAACTTGTTTATTTCTCAATCTCTTTATGCTGAAACATGTTTTACTTCTTAAAATACAAATCTCTTATAATTATCATAACTTTCAAAAAATGTGGTCCACCAGAAGCACAAACAAGTGACAAGTAACTAATCTGCTTTCATGTCTTAAGATCATAGTATTTTAGTGTCACAGTACTGAGTCATCTCTTTGACTCGTGGTCAACATATACATAAAAATATGCAGTTAGAGCAGTATTTTCTTATGAAGCTTACAAAAATTAATGAATACTTCATATTGCAGAATACAATAGTATACTATAGCTGTTAAAAGTTTTAAGAAATAATTTTGCATAATTATTTTGATATTATGATTATATTATGATATTTATTCCTTCTCTGGCTTTCTTTTTAAATGGGTGCTTATTTACTATTAGTATATTTATGCATGCTACATTTTATTCACTGTTCTTACGCTGAAGGATCCATGTTCAGAGTTAATTATATATACTTCAGCACCAGTACAAAGTAATAATATCAAATTCCTTGATTTTGTTCTCAGGAGATATGAAGCTAGGCTCCTGCATCTTCACTTCCTTGCCAGTGCTCACTACTATTTTAATATTAGCATAATAATGGCTTTAAAAGGAATCTCTTTTTGATATTGTAATACCCTAAGGTGAAAACTGTTTCTGTGGTTATTGAGACTTTGGAGATTTCTTTTGCTAAAGGTTTATCCAAATGTTTTGTTTCCTTTAAATCTGTTTCCCTTGTAAATATTGATTTTTAATAGCTGCTTATATATCCAAGGTACAAATCCCTTATGATATAAATGATAATAAAATTTATTTCTACTCTTCCATTTATAGTAATCACAGTTTCTTTGTGATCATTTTTAAACCAGAATTGTTTATTATTTTGATGAGGAAAAATTACCTATTTCAATTTTTAGTGTTGTTGGATATAAACCTACAATTAAATATTTAATAAAAGCCAAGAATTAAAATGTATTTTTCTGTAGCCTAAGTGACTTTTGCTTATCTCTTGACACAATGAATTCCAGCTACTTGTTCTTCTAACAGTTGTATAATTTAACCTATTCCAAATAAATCTGTCATTCATTTTTCATCAGCTTTTGAGTGAAGCAGTAGGAAGTGTTCCAGTTACATTCTTCTCTATGTGCATATCAAATTCTACCCATTTTCTCATTGTAAAACATATCATGCACAATATAGCTCTATGATTTTCTTTAATTCTCCACAGCATTTGGAATATTGTTGCTGTCTTATCACATGGTAAACTGGACTGAAATTCCTTCCTTCTCTCCTATTCTGCAGTTATTGATAAATAAAACAATTTCAAACTATGAACAAAATGAAGTAAAAATAGCACAAGTGATTAGGTCTCACATGATTTGACTCAGTTTTCATTAAAATTAAAATAGAAACCAAAGGGGAAAGTGGAAACAGTCTCATGAATTACATATGTGACATACTTGCTAGTCAATAATATACTGATATTTAACTATAATTTTATTTGTATGCCACTTATATTAAGGTCCTTCTGCTTTAATATGCCCCTTCCATCTTCCATATAGCTATGAAAAAGTTGTCAGTTTGATGATGTGAAATTGTATAGAGACTGCTAGTATCTTCTTTTGATATATTTATTTGTTACTGAAACTGATTTATTTGACATATAGTAAAACTGTAAATTTTTTTAGTACAATGTGATATTTTGACATATTTTGACACTATAGAATGATAAAATCAGGCTAATTAAAATTTCATCATCACATATACTCCCTTTTTAGTGTTAAAAAATTAAAGTCTATTCATTTGATAATGTAGAATATATATTACTATATTAGTTAATGTAAACATTAGAATATATATTACTATATTAGTTAATGTAAACATTAGTCTATGCTTATTCTCTAAATAGACATTTTGTACCATTTGATAACATTTCCAATATTCTCAACTGCCTTTAAACATTTAATGATGACTACAAACTAAAACTTAATTTTATTTTATTTTAGTGTTCTATTTATAGACTTCTGTTTATCCCATGTCACAGAGCCTCTCCACAATTCTCTCTTGTTCTATAAATAAAACTCTTAGACTGTACATGTTAACTGAGATCAAACAGTAATTATACATGACATTGTATTTTTTTAGCATAATGCCAGGGTTTTTCCCTTCAAAGAACAGAGTGGTATTTCTATACACATGTTGATGGACTCTTAAATTCTTCCTATATTTTAGCTTTCGTGACCAATACTGCATCAAATAGTGAAGGTGCATTGATTTTAAGTCTTTTATTTGGATATCACAAAACTTATTTTAGGGCCATATGATGACTTATAGTGGTTGTATTATTCTGTGTTCTCACCATAATGCACCAAGGGTTCTGGAATTCTACATTGTTAGTGGTTCTCATTACTTTTTAAATAATAGAATTTTTGCTAAAATCACATGTGTGAGCAACACTAAATGGTTTCAGCACTCTGTATATCTACACATGAATGCTTACATATGTGTGTTTAAAAATAATTACAGAAGAAGAGGTCATGGATTTGAAAAGGAGTGGGGGGTGTATAGAAGAAGTAAGAAAGAGCAAGCAAAAGGTAAAAATGGTGTAAATGATGATACTTATATATGAAATGCTCAAAATTAAATTAATAAATGGCTATTTTGTGGATACAAAGTGATAAATGTTGTGATTTTAAATTATATTTTGCTAATTGAAAATGAGCATTAATATTTTTCATGTACATATGTACATGAACTTCATATGTCTTAATTTACTGTATATCTATTTAACTTTTCGGCCGCTTTAATGTTGGAGGTTTTGTTAATTTGATGAATTCTTCATATAGCTTAAATATACGGTCTATATTAGATTTTTGCTTAGTAGAAATGTTCATTTTGTTGTAATCAATCACTTTGATTTCCTATTTTTGCTATCTGTTTCTTGTGTCATCACTAGTAATAGCTTGCTTAGGGAAACAACAGAGTCTTGATAAAGAAAAACTCTTCAAATATTCCACAGTCAGGCACTATATGAAGTCTTACACTGGTCCAAAGCTCAGATCAGCCTTAGCATGCCAAATGATTGTCTGCTAAAGAATATGCACATTATAAGTTGTAAATATAAGATAAAAAGTAGGTAGTAAGATAAAAACAAAAGAGTAAATGAAATTTCCACTTTGGTTATCAGTCATATATGAAGCTATCAAGTATAATATCAAAAATTATTTAACAAATACAATCCTAAATTATACTGAGGAAAATTTTCTAATAACTGAAGACATATCTCAAACAGCTTCAACTCTTGTGCAGTATAGTTAATAAATATACTACTTGTTGGAATGTATGAAATGAGAAAATTTAGGTTCGACACCAGTAAACAGAACTCAGCACAAATAATTCCATTGATACTAATTATTCGTAACTTTTCCAACTGAAATGTTTTGCATAATAACTATTTTAGTTCTAATGTATCTTGCTTTTGTAATAAAATTTCAACTTACTGTTTGGAATTCTTTATGGCACTATAATACCAAGTGTGCAAAAAAAAAAAAATCTATAGAGTAAGAGAAAGACCTAAGAGGCAAGGTAACAATATCTGAGGTAGGTAATTTTTCTGAAAAGAAAAATACATTTACCTCCTTTCTTTTAAATAATTCATGCTTCAAATATCTATTCCAATTTCATTAGTCTCACTAAGATTTGCAATTCCTTTTACTTTTCAATTACTCAAATTTGCAATTACAACTTAATACCTATATTAGTTCACTTGGGTGGTACATGTAAATACCTTAAAGTGTATGTTTCAAGGGTAATAACTACATACTCTCCAGTTTAGAGAGTGGAAATGCAAATTTCATGATAAGGCAAAAACACATTTAGTGACTGTTGAGAACTTAAATTTTTAAATAGCACTTTATAATTGTAGAGGATTCATGATAGCATCACTTTCTCAAAACTCAATCTCTTAATATTGTTATATGTAATACTAGGTTTTAATATGAAGTTTAGGAAATACAACAAATACAATACAGGGGTATTCTTATTGCCTATGGCAGTTTTTCTTAATGATTCCTCCTCAAAACTTTTGTAGCATCCAGACTTAGACAATGAAATTATTCAATCACATAACTCTCTTGTATCATTCATTTTAACTGTTGTAGATTTTTGTCACTAATCAAAATTTAAGTTCTTTAAATCAAAAGCCTTTATTGTATGATTTATATTTGTATACATTTGTATGTATTTGTAATTGTATATATTTGCATCTTCCACCTTACATTTTCAATATTTATTCATTCAACTGTGTGACCTTGGAATTATCAAACTTTAGTAAAAGTTTTCTCTTTAAAGCATTATGTAAAAACAGCTGTTTTAAGTTAAAATATGTATCGTACATAAGAAAAACTATCATGAAATAAGCTAATTTTGAAGTACAAAATATTATTGTCACATTTGTTTTAATGATATTCTTCTATTTGTATTTTACCTTGAATGTGCTTTTCTTGAAAGATGAGGGCACAGTGAATTACTGTGACCTTTTATATGGTCTGAAAATTATAGTCAACTGTTAAAGGTCTTGTAAATACTTCTTAAAAGCTTGGTTTCCTATTTTCTTGAATAATAGGTTGCAAAGTAAAATTACTGCTAAAGAGACTGTATCATAAAATTTTCATACTTCATGCAATTGTTTGGTAGCTTGGGGCTATTGCGATTCTAGGAACTACACTTATGTCCATTAAGAAAGTGATGAAATTTGAAACTACCTTTTCCTTCCACAACATGTAGTAATTCAAATCTGCTGTGTTAGACTTGTAATAAACCACACTCATTTTTAGTACTTCTATCTGTAACTAAGTTTTCTGAAGCCGTTTTTTATTTCTGTCATCTTATCAGGAAAAAAAAGCACAAATTAAATTTTCCTTCAGAGTTGCACAAAGACCTCTATTAAGGAATATGACTTTCATAAGAATTCCATACATTTTCACTAATTTCTAGGACTTTGTCTCAGTCATTATTTAATACATTATTCAAGAATCACAGCATTAGATAGGATACTGTCTATGAACCATTAAATTCCTCATCAAATATTTATTAGAGAAAAAAGAAACCAGGAAATATCACTTTTGCATTAAAATTCACTACAAACTCAGTTGTGCTATCATGTAAAAATAACTCTGAAAATCTAATCGTTTCACTAGGAAACATTAATTACTCAAGTTTTACTTTTAAAGGACGATTTATTTATTCCCATGTGTAATTTATGAAGTTGTCATGTTGATGTTTGAATCTTTGAAAACTTTCAGATATGCACAATAAACTTATATTCAACAAACATTTGAGACTGAAGCTCACAGCAATGCATATATAAGTCTGCTGAACTTAGTTTATATGGCTGTAATTACAATCTGCTCAATTTCCTGTGTTTCCATATTATTTCTTCAACATTATGCAGAGAAACAAAATGAAATTACTTGGAGTTTTTTCTATAACTTCCTCAATACTCTCATAGTTACTGTTTGTTGTAAAGCAGAATGAAATATTTTCAAAAGTTGGTGCTTATATAGTTCAATACTTAATTCTGTATCTTCCCTTATTTCGTCTTTAAAAATTTCTTCATAGAGCTTTGAGAGTTCCTATAGATTTTCAACTTGGTAGGATCTGGAATTACCATGAAATAAGTTTCTGGGTATATCTGTGAGAAGTTGTCTAGATTAGGTTCATTGGCATGGGAAAACACATCCTAAATGTGATTTGTATAGTTCAATGGGATGGGGTCCCAGACTGAACAAAAAGAAGAAACTGAGCTAAATACAGGCACTTGCTTCCTTTTGTTTTCTGACCATGGATGTGATGTGATCAGATATTTCAAGCTCCTGTAATGACGACTCCTCCTTATGGATTTAACTCTTGATTGTGAGTCAAAATAAATGCTTTCTTCCTTAAAAAAAAAATTTCATAGTTTTATCAACTGTTTTTTATAGTCTAGATAGACTCATATTTGTCAAAATCTCTCTAATCTAAACACATACATAAGAATGGATGTGGTATAACTTATAACAGTGTTGTTATTAATATATAAATAATTTTCAATACAAGAAGTGAGTACACAATGACTATGTTATAGAAAATATCATGTAATCAACAGTAAAACACAACATTATCTTAACTTATAGGGAAGAAAAAACTTGTTATTAAATTGAGCAATGTGTATCTAAGGCAACTGAAAATAAAAAAAATACTATTGTTTGTGAGGAAATTGAAAAGTTTCATTTAGGATTTTTGTTCAAAATAAAAGTGTATACAGATACTACCAAAACCCTTTAAATATATAGGGTAGGCTGCTGTATATAGCATTGAGTTAAATATATTACTAGTAATTGTTGTATTTTTACATTTATATTTCTGTGTGTATAGCTGTGTAGATATGCGTTTGTATGTGTGAGTATGTGTGTGTGTGTGTGTGTGTGTGTGTGTGTGTGTGAATATTTGTGCCATTGCACGATTGTGATAGTCAGAGGGTAACGTTTAGGAATCAGCTTTCTCATTCTAGTATGTCAGTTATGGGAATTAAATTTACAACATCAGGCTGGGCAACAGGTGCCATTACCAGTTGAGCCATATCAGTGTACATATTATTCTTAATGTCATACCAATCATACTTTCTTTTAATATGTAGTGTAGTAAGGGCTGTAAACTAAAAAAAAAAAAAAAAAAGAATTCTCTTCCTGAAACCATGAGGTAGGGACATAAGTCATAAACCATAAATTATTGAGTCCATTTGTTACCAATACTCAGTTGGTGAAGAACTGAAAACCCTATAAAAGAGTTAGAATTCTATTAGGCTGTGGAAGCCTTTTCTATACCTGTTCATTAATATCTAATAATTCGTCAATGAGTCTTTTTACCCATTTTCTTCTTTTTTTTTTGAAATTTTACTATAAATACATGATATCTCTCTTCTCTTTTTCCTCCAAAATGTTACATATGCCTCTTCATGCTTTATCAAATCAATGGCCTCTTTTCTCATTAATTCTTGTTACATTCATATATGAATGCTGTATATATATTCCTAAATATAATCTGCACAGTTTGTGTAATGTTACTTGTGTGTATCTTTTCAAAGTTGGCCATTTGATATTAGATAACCACTTAAAACTAACACATTCTTAGTATTTGCTTCTGCTTAGTTTACTCCTTCATGTTAATATGAGTTAGCCAAATCAATATCATTATTGTTTTCATTTGATACATTAGGAAATGTAGTTGCTGGTAAGTTAAGAAAATTGTTAATAGACTTTGTGATAGTTTAAAAGAGAATCGCATGCATAAGCTCATGGATTTCCATGATTAAATCTCAGTTGTTGAACACCGGAGAAGAGTAAGGAGGTGTGACATTTTTGGAATAGGTGTGATGATGTTAGAGGAGGTATGACACTGAGGGTGGGATTGAAGGCTTAAAAATGGAGATGGGAGGGGGTGGAGGCAGGCGTGTAGGAAGTAAGGGATATGGAACAGTCAGAGGGTGGACTAGGAGGTAGGAATAAAATCTGGAGTGTATATAAATAAATAAGTAAATGACAAAAAATTGCAGACCAGGTCCAGGTCAAGTTTCTCTCTCTCTCTCTCTCTCTCTCTCTCCCTCTCCCTCTCCCTCTCCCTCTCCCTCTCCCTCTCCCTCTCCCTCTCTCTCTCTCTCTCTCTCTCTCCTTTCTCTCTTCTTGCTACCTGTAGATCAGGATGGAGAACTCTCAGCTACTTCTCCAGCAACATGCCTGCCTTTCTGCTGCCATTCTCACTGCCATAATAATAATAATGAAATAACATTCATATTGTAAGCCAAAGCATGCCTCCAGTTATATGCTTTCTTCTGTAAGCTTTCTCAGTCATGGTGTTTCTTCACAGCAACACAACAATAAAGAGTGCCATAATGCATTTACACAAGGATGAAAGAGTTATATTATTTTATTATTTTCGAATTCCTGCATATTCCTATAAATCTTTTACAAATATTTATTGTGCAATAAATGCAATGACATCTAAAAAGTAGAAATGACTTTTTTTAAAAGAAAGTAGAAATCTACATGTGACTATGTATAATATATAGGCACAAAATTATTTATCATAGTAAAATATGACAAGCAAAACTTGTTTTGTGGGGAGAAAAAATGAATAATTTTCAGTGTTAAAATATTTGTATATTTACCTTATACCATATGTTGTTTTGACTATCTATCCATATAAGTGTAAAATTTTACTATTTGTTAGTAATGGAAACTTCAAGAAATTTGATGCTGAACATAATGAGTCTGGGAAAAAAAGAAAACAGGAAATGACTTTATTAGGCACAGCATTAATTAAACCACATATTTGGTTGGAGTTCAAATTGGGGAAAAGATAGGACAAATCTGACTTTCATTGTAGTCAGTGAGGTGAATTTCAAAGCTGTCATTCTTAAAACTTGATAAACAATTAAGTTCAATATCAGCTAGACATATAAGACACAAAATATTGTACCCCTGCTCACTAGCAAATTCGGTGTTAGAAAAGTCAATTCTACTGTCAGAATGGTAGTGAATGTTATAAGAAAAAAGAAAGGTTGTGTGTCAAAAGAAAATTTATGTAATAAAAATTTATGTCAATGACCACTCGTAGGATTAAGGGTCTTTTTCCTCAAGATCAGAGTTCTTTAGAGATTACTAGCAGGAAAAGCCTGGAGATATCAGAACACATTACATTACAGATAATGAAGTTCTGGCTTGTGAAACAGTTCATAAAATATGCATTTAATTTTACAAGTAAAGTAGATAAAAATTCTGAAAACTAAATGAACTGAAATTTTTTCAAGCAGTTTATTCCACCCATCAGTTTGTAACGTAACAAAACATGAGGGACTATAGCTTATGTAGTGGAATTAACTTACTATCATGTAAAGTTTTCATCTCTCAGTGATACAGTTGCATCAGATAATCTACCATTTTATTATTATGAAAATAGTACATAGTATCATAAGTAAAATATTACCTTGTTAAAATTTCAACCTTTTTAAAATGTCATAATAGACTGCTGATTAACTTGCAACTAAGGGATTATGTTTTAAAATAATATAATATATTCTCAATTCATTTCTTCATTGTGACGTATCTATTAATCATATATAAATTAAAATAAAATCTAGAACAAGTGCTAAAATTAAGCTGTATCTAGTGACTACCCTATTGGAACATTCAAATACAGAGGTTTTGTAAAATTGAAAATTATTTAATTTTATACTATTACACTTACAATGTCAATGTATTATAGGCAGAAATAAATCTAAAAAAAATAAAAAACATAAGGGTCTTATGAGCAACAGACTTTTGGGGACATTGTTGAAAATGATAATAGGTAATTGAAGCAGTTTAGGCCATGGATAAAAATTGAATTCAATTTTCATGTCATGTTGCATCATCTAGTTAGCTTATATCAGCTGTTAAAAATATCATTCAGAGCTAAATGTGATCTAGCTTTTTATATGCCAAACTCACAAAGAAATTTTACTAGCATAACTTCATATTTAAGACATGGTGATTAATATTGTGGAAGTAAATATGTATTTAATTACATTTATATTTATTATATAATTATAGAAATTTTTTAGAACCTTATCAAAAGGAGTCTTGTTATTAACATTTAAGACAGAAGGTAAGAACATTTTAAAATTCATCATTTTAATGTTCTCCTTTCTAAAATATTAATTTATCTTACAAAGCATTACATTGAGTCAAGGTCTTTTGACTACTACACATGATCTTTAAATTTAGAAAATATCATTTCTTAAGAACTTCCAAAACATTACATTAAGACAGTGTCATATTACAGTTACACATAATCTTTAAATTTATGAAATTTCATATCCACACAGCTTCTTCCATAAACATTTTATTATGACAATAACATTTTATTTACATCTTTTACAAGTTGCTGATCTAACCAAGATTCTTTTGAAGTATAATCAAATCCAAAAATATAGTAAAAGATTAGACCATTTTTAATATATTCCAGATCCTATCAATGCAATTTCAGTTATTAGTGTTAAGTAAAGGACAATCATTGAATGATAGAGACCTAAGTTTACATAATGGAGCATTGCACAAATAGATACTACAATATGCTTCATAATATATCTCATATTTATTGGTAAGTAAAACAATACCTAAGGTTCAGTACAATGATTATTGAATTAAATTAGGATGATGTATAAATGTACTTATTTAGTCATAAGAATTCCATACAAACCACAATTGGGGGATTCTTCTGAAAAAAAAAATGTGATCTGGGAATGTGCTAGAGAAATAGTATGCAAAAATGAGGACCTGCATTCATATTGCCAGCGCTTAACCAAAAGCTATAAATGATGGAATATATTTGTAAATAGTATTACTAAGGGAGGCAAAGATGAATGGTTTCATGGGGCACTGTGTACTCAGTAAATGACTCTGAAAATTTGAGTTAGGGAGTGATTAAAAAAGAGTCCAGATGTCTAACTTTTGGCTACAATGGGGAGTGGGAAGAGAGACAGCGACAGAAATACAGAGAGTAGACAGAGAGACAAAAACAAATCGACAGAGAAATAGAGGAGCATATATGCATAGCAAATGTATAAAAAATGAAAATAAAATTTATCTAAATCCATTCTTATGTTTTCATTGTTGAACTCCATGTGCCTACTAATAAAAGTTAAAAATTTGTTAAAAATACATTTATCCCAAGGTATTCGTCTGACATACAGATTAGTAAAGAATGTCTCTGGAAGGGTGCTAAAACTATCATGAAATAATGTAGTTAGTCTCTGTACCTACAACATTCCAAATGGTCAACATCACTGAAATTATATTCAGTCAATCAGTCTCTAATGACATAGCTTCTTTCCAGGAATTCTAGAAGAAAACTTGGCTGCAGAATATCAAAAATAACCTAATATCTGGTTTCTTGACTAATGGGATGATACACATGAAGCTGCTAGGCTGATGTCACAGGTCATGACTAAAAAGATGAAGGGAAAGTAGAGGCTTTTATCCCAAATTTTCATATGAGCAGATCTCATTGTTATAGAGCATGTAGAAATAATTCAGTGGTTATTAATTTGTAGATTAAGCATGATTTGTGACAGAAACAAATATTTTAACTCAATTATTTTTTGCTGTTAATTAAGTGTTTTTTTTACACTGCTCTCCCTATTTATACTACTTCTCTTGTGTTCTTCTAAATCATTGAGATGGCATCCTAAATAAAGGAACAAGCACTGCTTTGTTGTCATTAACTTATTTGTACCATATTAATTTTGAGATATCATTAATCTCACTATTTTTCAGTAGTCTCTTTGCTAGATTTTCTTTATTCTCCAAATCCTGATACTGTCCAATTCTGTATAATTACATATTACATTTAATTCCATACAATGTATTTATAGTAGAAGACCAAGTGTCATTCATCTTCATTTGACAATTACAAAAAATTAAAGGGAGAGCTGCTGCCTTTTCCTGCACGAGCTACCTCTGTTGATGGGCCACCAGTGGGGAAACATGGCTTCTGCTTTGGAGCAGTTCCTGAACAGTGTCCATCAGCTCTCAGCTCAAGGGCAAATGACTCAGCTCTGTGAGCTCATCAACAAGAGTGGAGAACTCCTTGCAAAGAACTTGTCCCACTTGCACACTGTGCTTCGGGCTTTAGATGTTCAAGAACACTCCTTGGGTGTCCTTGCTGTTCTGTTTGTGAAGTTTTCAATGCCCAGTGTTCCTGACTTCGAGACTCTGTTCTCCCAGGTCCAGCTTTTTTTTTTTTATTGGATGTTTTATTTACATTTCCTATGTTGTCCCCTTACCCCATCCCCCACCCACCCAGGAACCCCCAACCCCCTTACCCATCCTCCTTCTTCTCTGTGGATGTAACCTCTATCAACCCTCCCCACTCCCACCTCCCCACCCTCAAAATTCCCACCCCCTGGGGCATCCAGCCTTCATGCCATCAAATTCTCTTCTTCCACCTATGCCCAGCAGGGCCCTCCACTTTTACATATTCAACTGAAGCGCTGGATCCCAACCTAAGTGCTCCCAGGCTGGTGGTTTAGACCATGGGAGCTGTGGTTGGTTGGTATTGTTGCTCTCCTCATGGTGCCCCAAATCCTTTCAGCTCTCCTTCAGTCTTCACTCTAACTCCTCTATTAAGAACCCCAAGATCAGTTCAATGGCTAGTTGTGAGCATCTGCCTCTGAGTATGTCAGACTCTTGAAGACCTCTGAGGAGATATCCATATCAGGCTCTTATCAGCATGCACTTCCTGACTTCCACATCAGCCTCTACCTTTGGTGATTGCACATGGGATAGATACTCAGGTGGATTGGTCTTGAAACTGCCCCTCCTTCAGTTTCTGTCTGTCACTTTGTCTCCATACTTGCTCCCTTGAGTAATTTGTTGCTCCTTCTAAGAAGGAACGAATCACCCCCACTTGGTCTTCCTTCTTTATGGGCTTCATGTGGCCTGTAAGTTGCATCTTGGGCATTTCAAGGTTCTGGGCTAATATCCAACAATCAGTGAGTGAATACCATGTGTGTTCTTTTGTGATTGGCTTACCTCACTCAGGATGATAATTTCTAGTTCCATCCATTTACATAGGAACCTCTCAAATTCATTGTTTTTAATAGCTGAGGAATACTCCATTGTGTAAATATACCACATTTTTTGAATCCATTCCTCAGTTGAAGGACATCAGGGTTCTTTCCAGATCCTGGCTATTATAAACAAGGCTGCTATGAACATAGTTGAGCATATTTCCTTGTTATATGTTCGAGCAACTTCTGGGTATATGCCTAGGAGTGGTATAGCTGGATCCTCAGGTAATGCTATGTAAAATTTTCTGAGGAACCGCCAGACTGATTTCCAAAGTGGTTGCACCATCTTGCAGTCCCACCAACAATGGAGGAGTGTTCCTCTTTCTCCACACCCTCGCCAGCATCTACTATCACCTGAGTTTTTAATCTTAGCCATTCTGACTGATGTGAGATGGAATCTCAGGGTTGTTTTGATTTGCATTTCCCTGACGACTAAGGATGCTGAACATTTCTTTAGGTGCTTCTCTGCCACTCGAGTTTCTTCCATTGAAAATTCTTTGTTAAGCTCTATACCCCATTTTTTAATAGGGTAATTTGGTTGTCTGGAGTCTAATTCCTTGAGTTCTTTGTATATATTGGATATTAGCCCTCTATCAGATGAAGGATTGGTAAAGATCTTTTCCCAATTTGTTGGTTGTCGTTTTGTCCTATTGACAGTGTCCTTTGCCTTACAGAAACTTTGCAATTTTATGAAGTCCCATTTGTCAATTCTTGATCTTACAGCATATGCCGTTGGAGTTCTGTTCAGGAACTTTTCCCCTGTGCCCAAGTATTCTTGGCACTTCCCCACCTTCTCTTCTATTAGTTTCAGTGTATCTGGTTTTATGTGGAGGTCCTTTATCCACTTAGACTTGAGCTTTGTACAAGGGGATAAGAATGGATCAATTTTCATTCTTCTACATGTTGTCCTCCAGTTGAACCAGCACAATTTGTTGAAAATGGTGTCATTTTTCCACTGGACAGTTTTAGCTCCTTTGTCAAAGATCAAGTGACCATAGGAGTGTGGGTTCATTTCTGGGTCTTATATTCTATTCCATTGATCTTCCTGCCTGTCTCTGTACCAATACCAAGTAGTTTTTATCACTATTGCTCTGTAGTACAGCTTGAGGTCAGGGATGGTGATTCCTCCAGAAGTTCTTTTATTGTTGAGAATAGTTTTCGGTATCCTGGGTTTTTTGTTATTCCATATGAATTTGAGAATTTTCTTTTCTAACTCTGTGAAGAATTGAGTTGGGATATTAATGGGGATTGCATTGAATCTGTAGATTACTTTTGGCAAGATGGCCATTTTTATTATATTAATCCTGCCAATCCATGAGCATGGGAGATCTTTCCATCTTCTGAGATTTTCTTCAATTTCTTTCTTCAGAGACTTGAAGTTCTTGTCATACAGGTCTTACACTTGCTTGGTTAGATTCACACCAAGGTATTTTATATTATTTACAACTATTGTGAAAGGTGTCATTTCCCTAATTTCTTTTTCAGTCTGTTTATCTTTCATGTAGAGGAAGGCTACTGATTTGTTTGAGTTGATTTTATAACCATCCACTTTGCTGAAGTTGTTTATCAGGTTTAGGAGTTCTCTGGTGGAAGTTTGGGGGCCACTTAAGTATACTATCATATCATCTGCAAATAGCGATATTTTGACTTCTTCCTTTCCTATTTGTATCCCTTTGACTTCTTTTTGTTGTCTAATTGCTCTGGCTAAGACTTCCAGTACTATATTGAATAGGTAGGGGAAGAGTGAGCAGCCTTGTCTAGTCCCTGGTCTTAGTGGGATTGCTTCAAGTTTCTCTCCATTTAGCGTGATGTTGGCTACTGGTTTGCTGTAAATTGCTTTTACTATGTTTAGGTAGGTGCCTTGAATTCCTGATCTTTCCAAGACTTTTATCATGAAGGGATGTTGAATTTTCCCAAATGCTTTCTCAGCATCTAGTGAGATGATCATGTGGTTTTTTTCTTTAAGTTTGTTTGCTGCTATTTCCTGAGGGGTTATGGAACTATTTAGATGGTTTATCTGCTCCTGGTTTAACTTCGGTACTGGTATCTGTCTAGGAAATTGTCCATTTCATCCAGGTTTTCCAGTTTTGTTGAGTATAGGCCTTTGTAGTAGGATCTGATAATTTTTTGAATTTCTTCAGATTCTGTTGTTATGTCTCCCTTTTCAGTTCTGATTTTATTAATTTGGATACTGTCTCTGTGCCCTCTGGTTAATCTGGCTAATGGTTTATCTATCTTGTTGATTTTCTCAAAGAACCATCTCCTGGTTTTATTGATAGTTTGTATTGTTCTTTCTGTTTCTATTTGGTTGATTTCAGCCCTGAGTTTGATTATTTCCTGCCTTCTACTCCTCCTGGGTGTATTTGCTTCTTTTTGTTCTAGAGCTTTTAGTTATCCAGTCAAGTTGTTAGTGTGTGCTCTTTCCAGTTTTTTTTTTTTTTTTTTTGTAGGCACTTAGAGCCATGAGTTTTCCTCTTCTCACTGCCTTCATGGAGTCCCACAAGTTTTGGTATGATGTGTCCTCATTTTCATTGAATTCTAAAAAGTCTTTTATTTCTTCCTTAATTTCTTCCTTGACCAAGTCATCATTTTAGAGAGTTGTTCAGTTCCCGTGTACACATGGGTTTTCCATTGGTTTTATCATTATTAAAGACCAGTCCTAGTCTGTGGTGATCTGATCAGATGAAAAGGATTATTTCAAACGTTTTTTATCTGTAGAGGCCTATTTTGTGACCAATTATATGGTCTATTTTGGAGAAGGTACCATGAGGTGCTCAGAAAAAGGTATATTGTTTTGTTTTAGGATGAAATGTTCTATAGATTTCTGTTAAGACCATTTGTTTCATAACTTCTGTTAATGTCAAAGTGTCTCGGTTTAATTTCTGTTTCCATGATCTGTCCATTGCTTAGAGTGGGGTGTTGAAATCCCCCACTATTATTGTGTGAGGTGTAATGTGTGTTTTGAGCTTTAGTAAAGTTTCTTTTATGTATGTAGTTGCCCTTGCATTTGGAGCATAGATGTTCAGAATTGAGAGTTCACCTCGGTAGATTTTTCCTTTGATGAGTATGAAGTGTCCTTCCTTATCTTTTTTGATTAATTTTGGATGAAAGTCGATTTTATTTGATATTAGAATGGCTACTCCAGCTTGTTTCTTGGGACCATTGGCTTGGAAAATTGTTTTGCACCCTTTTATTTTGAGGTAGTGTCTGTCTTTGTCACTGAGGTGCGTTTCTTGTATGCAGCAAAATTCTGGATCTTGTTTGTGTATCCAGTCTGATAGTCTTTGTCTTTTCATTGGGGAATTGAGAACATTGATGTTAAGAGATATTAAGGAAAAATGATTGTGGCTTCCTGTTATTTTTGTTATTAGAGGTGAAGTTATGTTTGTACAGTTATCTTCTTTTGGGGTTGTTGGAAGATTACTTCCTTGCTTTTTCTAGGTTGTAGTTTCCCTCCTTGTGTTGGCGTTTTCCATCAATTGTCCTTTGAAGTCCTGGGTTTGGGGGAAGATATTGTGCAAATAAGGTTTTGTCATGGAATATCTTGGTTTCACCATCTATAGTGATTGAGAGTTTTGCTGGGTATAGTAATCTGGGCTGGCAATTGTGTTCTCTTAGGGTCTGTATGATGTCCGTCCAGGCTCTTCTGGCTTTTATAGTCTCTGGTGAAAAGTCTGGTGTAATTCTTATAGGTCTGCCTTTATATGTTACTTGACCTTTTTCCCTTACTGCTTTTAGTATTTTTTCTTTGTTTTGTTCATCTGATCTTTTGATTATTATGTGACGGGAGGTATTTCTTTTCTGGTTTAGTCTACTTGGTATTATGTAGGCTTCTTGTATGTTTATGGGCATCATGTTTTTTAGGTTAGGGAAGTTTTCCTAAATAATTTTGTTGAAGATATTTACTGGCCCTTTAAGTTGGGAATCTTCATTCTCATCTATACCTATTATCCTTAGGTTTGGTCTTCTCATTTTGTCCTGGATTTCCTGGATGTTTTGAGTTAGGAGTTTTTTGCATTTTGCATTTTCTTTGACAACTGTGTCAATATTTTCCACTGTATCTTCTGCATTTGAGATTCTCTCTTCTATCTCTTGTATTCGGTTGGTGATGCTTGAGTCTATGACTCCTGATCTCTTTCTTAGGTTTTCTATCTCCATGGTTGTCTCCCTTTGAACTTTCTTTATTTTTTCTATTTCCAGTTTCAGATCCTGAATGTTTTTGTTTAATTCCTTCTTTGTGTTTTCTTGCATTTCTTTAAGGGATTTCTGTGATTCCTCTTTAAGGGCTTCTATCTGTTTATTTGTACTCTCCTGTATTTCTTTAAGGGAGTTACTTAATTCCGTCTTATAATCCTCTATCATCATCATGAGAAGTGATTTTAATTCTGAATCCTGCTTTTCAGGTGTGATGGGGTGTTCATGGCTTGTTATATTGGGAGGACTGGGTACTGATGATGTCAAGAAACTTTGGTTTCTGTTGCTTATGTTCTTGCGCTTGCCTTTTGCCATCTGGTTACCTCTAGTGGTACCTTCCCTCACTGTGTAAGACTGGAGTCTGTATTTCCAGTTATCTTGCTTATTGAAGACCTCCTCTGAGTCCAGATGTCTCTGTGGTCTTATGCTCCTAATCTCCTGGGTGGAAGAACTCCTGGGACTCAGGCCACCTCTTAGATCTGGAAATCCTTCTGCTCTGAGTGCAGTGGCTCCTCGGCTGCTCTCAGTGCAGTGGCTCCTCGATGACTCAGGATTCAGTTTCTCCACAGGACAAGAGCAGACCGACTCTGTGTCTGCTCTAGCCCAAAGGACCAGGCAGGGGCGGAAGGGAAGCGGAATTCCGGAGGGGTGTAGTTTGGGTAGCTGCTGTGCCCTGAATGTTCCTGGCTCCCAGATGTTTCTCTGGGGCTTAGGGAGTGAGATGGAGTTCTTATCAGCTGCTCTGAGTGCAGTGGCTCCTGGATGACTCAGGATTCAGTTTCTCCACAGGACAGGAGCAGACTGACTCTGTGTCTGCTCCAGCTGAAAGCCAGGTCCAGCTTTTCATTAGTACTTGTACTGGCGAGCACATTCGATACGCAACAGACAAGTTTCCTGGGCTTTGCCAAACAAATTAGCTAACAAATGCACTTGTGGAAAGAAAACAGCCCCTTTGAGGAATTGGCATCCTTAAGCAAGCCATAGACAAGATGCAGATGAATACAAACCAGCTGATCTCAGTACATGCTGATCTCTGCCAGCTTTGTTTACTAGCGAAGTGCTTTAAGCTTCCCTTCCATATCTTGATGTGGATGTGATGGATGTCTGTAAGGAGAATGGAGCCTATGATGCAAAACACACTCTGTGCTACTACTTTTATGGAGGGATGATCTATACGGGGCTGAAGAACTTTGAAAGAGCACTGTACTTTTATGAGCAGGCTATAATTACTCCAGCCATGTCCGTCAGCCATATCATGTTGGAATCATATAAAAAGTATATTTTAGTGTCTTTGATATTACTTGGCAAAGTACAACAGCTGCCTAAATACATCTCTCAAATTGCGGGTAGATTTATTAAGCCTCTCAGCAATGCTTACCATGAGTTAGCACAAGTTTATTCAACCAACAACCCGTCTGAGCTGCGGAACCCGGTGAACAAGCACAGTGAGACGTTCTCTCGAGATAACAACATGGGCCTGGTGAAGCAGTGCTTGTCATCTCTTTATAAGAAGAACATTTAGAAGCTGACCAAGACCTTTTTAACACTATCATTACAAGATATAGCAAGCCGTGTGCAGTTATCTGGACCTCACGAGGCAGAAAAATATGTTATACACATGATAGAAGATGGGGAAATTTATGCAAGTATTAACCAGAAGGATGGTATGGTCAGTTTCCATGATAATCCTGAAAAGTATAATAACCCAGCCATGCTTCATAACATTGATCAAGAGATGCTAAAATGCATAGAGCTGGATGAGCGACTTAGGGCCATGGACCAGGATATCACAGTGAACCCCCAGTTTGTTCAGAAAAACATGGGTTCACAACAAGATGACTCAGGAAACAAGCCCTCCAGTTACTCTTGAAGCTAACCCCCATCCTGAGATAACAGAACCTTGGCCTGGCAAGTGTGAAGAGAACAGCAGGAAGTACCATACTGGTTCCATGCTGGTTCCTCCTGGACAGTCAGAAATTCAGTTTTAACATCTTCATTCCTATTGCTTTCAGAAAAAACATTCTCTGCAAAGAAAGAAAAAAAAATCCTACTTTAGAGTCTGTTGTGGATTTATTTATCCTCAGATTATTGATATTATTGCATTAAAGTTACCTTTTTGAGGACTCTCAGTTCAGTGCCCTGTTGTCTGCCCTAATCCAATGTTCTCACCTCAGAGAGGTCAATTTCTATGATAACAATGTCTCCCTGCCTTTGCTGAAACAACTTCTACACCACACAGCCAAGCTGAGTCATCTGACCTATGAGTGGTACCCTGCCCCTCTGGAGTGCTATGATGACCTACAGATTAGAAAAGTTTTGTCTTGAGCTCCTGCATATCCTTAGGGCCAAAAGACTGCCCAATATGGTCTCCTTTGAAACAATCCAATGCTCTAACTGTGGTGGGACCTACATTTATGATCTGGAGACCCAACGTTGCTTTTTTGTAGAATTACTGTAAGGTTGACTGTGGAACAGAAATGGAAGCTGAATATTGGGGATTGATGAAATCTTAAGTGAATGTTCACTGCTGAATGGAGCATGGAAATGTCAACCACCTAAATGTGTAAGACACACTAGAAAGTCAAGGTCTTCCTCTGAGTTGGTGAATGGATGTTGCATCTGCAGAAAATGTCAAGCACTCATTTCTCCACTAGGATTATTGTAGTTTGAGTGTATTACAATAGAGGCACCATTTTATGAGATTGGCACCCTGTGTTGACTGCATACAATAAATGTGTTGACTTTCTGGGTTGTTGGTATGCCCCTATAAGAGCACAGAAAATTAAAGGTTTATATGTCCATGAAAGTTTTTACAAGACATGTTCTAAACATATAGCTGAATTCCTTTTGTTTTTTATTGGATATTTTATTTACAGTTCAGATGTTATCCCTTTACCCCATCCCCCTCCCCTCCCTGGAACCCCCTATCCTGTTACCCTTCCTCCCGCTTCTCTGTGGAAATGCCCCTACCTACCCTGGTCCACTCCCACCTCCCCACCCTTGAATTCCTCCACACAAAGCATCCAGCCTTCATGGGACCAAAGATCTCCTCTCCCACCTATGATGGACAGGGCCATCCTCCCTTACATATACAACTGGAGCCATGGATCCCTCCCTAAGTGCTACCTGGCTGGTGGTTTAGACCCTGGGAGCTCTGGTTGGTTGGTATTGTTGCTGTCCTCATGGGGACACAAACCCTTTCAGCTCCTACAGTCTTCACTCTAACTCCGCCATTCGGAGCCCCTTGATCAGTTCAATGGTTAGCTGTGAGCATCCTTCTCTGTATATTTCAGGCTGTGGCAGACCTCTAAGGACACAGCTATATCAGGCTCCTGTCAGATGTGATTGCCTCTATTAAATTATAGCTTACACTTTGAAATTTGAGTGTTTATGTTACTTGTCCATTTGCCTTTGTTCTTTCTTTAACATGACATACAGTATCTGCCCTATTCTCTGAGAAAATCGATAGGCAAACTGACAAAACACAACAAAACTTAAATAGAAATGAGAGTAATGTTCTGTTTTCATATAGAAAGACATGTTGCTATGGAAACTATTTTTAATTGTTTCTATTTGTAACAAAATCATTTCAAAAATATATAGTATTGCAAACCTTGGGATTGTGAAGAAGGGGAGAATATGATTCTTTAAGTCTAACGCGAGGAGAATAAAAATATGCCAGTTTACTTTCTTAACAAGTGTGCTCTCCCACTTGGCATGGTGTATTCATGACAAAATTGTTATTTGGTAAGATCATGTAAGAAAAAGTCCTACCTTGAAAAGAAGTTTGGCTTAGTAAGAGGTTTTACATAAATGTATTAGAAAAAATTTACCCCCAAACAATTTGACAATAATAATTCAGAAATGATTTTCTATCATTTGTACCTTTGATTTTAAATATTCAAGTAAATGTTACAATATTTTTCCACAAAGGTTATATTAATTACACTTTCACAACTCTTTCTGTGCATAATCAATATCACCTGGTTGATTCTCTTCAACAATAGCCATGTTAAGAAGTAAGAGTTGACATCTTATCATGGTATTGAAATTTAATTACCTAATGATTACTCATAATGAACAATACCTTATATATGTATGTGTGTGTTTCTGCATGCATACACATGCCATCGTAGATTTACAGATTTCAGAGCACAACTTGTGTGAGTACCAGGGATTGAATATAGGTCATTAGGATTTTCAGCAAGCAATCTTACCTTTTGTACCATCTTGCTGGTCAGCAACATTTTTTTAGTTTAAATTTTTTAAAGAACTCTGTATGTTATTGCAGTATATTTACATCAATTATACCCCTTCTACTTTCTCCTCTAATTTCTCATGTTTCTTCCATTCACTCTCCAATTTATGGCTGTAGTTGTATATTTTTCTTTCAGATTATTCTAATCTATTTTTCTGAAGCAATTTCTTTTCCTGCACTCCCATTGCTTTCTCTGAGTTTAAGTGTGTGATTCTCTTTTTTGCAAGTATGTTTAAATCAAAGGAAACAAATCATGAGAAACCAAATTTTGCAGATAAATTTTGAAATCAGGCAATTCTCACATACTTTGACCAGTCATATCCTAGATTTCTGTGTCTCCTATACTTGTTTTTACTTTGCTGTTTTGCCACTGCTGAAAAATATCACAAATATATCAGTTTAAACCACACATTATCTCACTTCAAGGGATTTGAAATCCAATGTGGTCCTGGGCTAAAGCTTAATTCCTTTCTGTTTGCTACAGAAAGAAACCCAGTTTCTTGTATTTTCCAGCATTTAGAGGTCTCTATATTCCTTGACTTTTGGCCTACTTCCTTCATCTTCCTAGCTAGCAGCAGTGAATGTTGTCTTTGAACCTTCTTCTGTTACCACATCCCCTTTTTGGATCACAGCTATGAAAGCTCTTTTGCTCTTAAACTCAGCGCTCATATTATTAGACTGGCCCCACATGGTTAATCCAGGATCATGTCCCTATCCAAAGGGACATAACACTAATCATATCTTCAAAGTAACTTTACTGTGAAAGTGGGCATATTCACCATTTCTAAAGATTATGGCATGAATACATTTAGGGGTTATATTTTCTTGTCCAACATAATGTCTTTTCTATATTGTGATTTTTTTTCTTACTGAGGCCTAATCCTCTAATCTCTACAAAATATATCTAAAAGAAGCAGCTTTTGATAAAAATTTGTTTTCATGATCTGTGTGTAGTGATTTTCATGGACCGTCTAAATCCTCTGCATGAAACCACTAATAGAGCTGTGTTTTATACCATTCAATAAGATTTAAAATAATAATATAAACAAGGTCAGTTTTATACCACAAAATTTTGTTGTTTGTTTGTTACAGTTAAATTAAGTCTCTTGTGAAGACAAATCTCCTACTAAATGCCAATGTTCTTTATATCATTACATAATAAAAGGAATGAGACAAATATTTATGAAAGTATGAGGGCAAAAATTATGTCTAAAGATATCTCTCTATCTCTGGATTCTACTTTTTCAGAAGAACATGTAACATAGGGTTTTAGAGAGATCCACAATTCTAAACAGCAAACCTTTGCAACAGGCTTAGTATTCTTACAAAAAGTATCATGGGAGAAATTTCTTCCTTTAGCTTTCCACAATAAGAAGACATAGCAAGAAAATAAATAACTCCCAAACAGAGGTGCTCCTTCTACATGATTTGGACTTCTTTCTTATGAGAAATATGTATTATTTACACTAGAAGTATATAGTAGTTATTTACAGCAACAACAGCAAAAATTAACATAAATATTTAACTATCTTTTGATGTTTTATATCATTAATGCATTCAGCCCCAGTAAAGAAATTTTGTATGTATAACCTTCACACACACACACACACACACACACACACACACAGATAAATGAATTCAATAGGAGTTACCCTACACTGAAGAAATAATGTTTATTCCAGTGGCCATAGGTGATTTTAAAAAAAGCCATTTAATGTCAAATCTAAGAGGCCTCCCCTAAATTTCTTCTCTAGGCATGCCATAGATACACCTTTCAAGCAATATATGATATTATCATGGTTCTTCATTACCCAACAGAAATTAATGGTAAGACTTCATTAGGAATGTGTCACATACTTCAATCTTAGCAAATGAAGAAATCAAGTTGATTCTTAATGGAAAGTCTCTTCTCTGAGGGCTAATATTCATAGTATGAGGAAGGTTCTTAGGAGGGTGCTGAGAAAGAAAAGTCATAAATAATCTTATCTAACAGTCAATTTGGCAAGATATGGTCATTGGTATAAGTCATGAATGTTCTAGGCTTAATAAATTACTTTCTGATTGTGTTTAAGAACAACTCTGCAGGAGAAAACACATGTCTGTTATTGTAAATCTTGCTAACAACCCATGATTACAATCCACAGTGGTGCACTTGCACCTGTATGATGTTAATGGACATAGAATCAAACTGATCTCTAAATTCTTTTATCATTACTTATAGCTTACTAGTTCTCAGACTTCATCATACAAATTTATTTGTGCATTAGATAGTGGTTAATGTAGAATTTCAGAACTAGTCCAGGTGTGGAAAGTAGGTGGCTGGTATTGGTCAGCCAAAAATGGGACATATATTTTACACACAGTTCCTTAAAAGTCCATGAACTTCTATGGAAGAGGGTGTTGAAAGGTTATAAGGGCTACAGATTGTGCGTACTGTCAGGAGCTGTCAGGGAGAAGCTAAAAACCAGCATATGATTTTCCTGAGATGGTTCCACCATGGTCTCTCAAGGTTAATTATGGATTTGCATCTCTAGACAAAGCCAAGAAGAACTTCATTTTAAGACAGATTCCTGCTATTGATATGCTTTTCCTGTTAAATATATGCAACAACCACTATGTATTATCCTACCCTTTTGAAGAGAGCTCTGTAGTACAATGAAGATGTACAATCTTATAGTGATGCTGTATTGACAAATAGATAACTTCTTAATTGTTAATGATGATCCTACAAAAATTCTTAAAATTTTATCAGTAATTATTATGCTCTTTTGTAATAGGACTGCTACTAAGGCCTTTCTGATGTCAAAACTGCATGGAGAACTCTGTAGGTCTTCAAGTGTTGCTTGTTAATTGCTTCTGAGATAGCAAATAGGCATTTACAACATAGGGCACATTCCAAGAGTTTGCAGAACTATTAATCAGAGGTAATAAAAAGGGAACTAAGGATTTACTATAGGTATAAGGACAAAAGATACATATTGACTGGGTTTATCTGTACAAAACATCAATAACTTAGTTATGGTTTCTAATGCTCCATGAACCTGTAGAGCTAGTGACACATGACACATGATGAATGTTTAGCCAGATAATTACTCTTAATGTATATACATGTATAGATTTTCTACTGTAAATTTCTTGTTCAATTTATGATTTAAATTTATGTTTCAGTTCTTGTGAACTTTTCTAAAAACTTTGGGGGAAATCCTTGGAAATAACATGTGATCTATCCTAGAAAAAGTACAAAAGATTAGTAAAGATTACCTTGGAAGGCATAGCTTTTGGGAATAAAGGCATTGGGAGCAAGGACATTGGGAGTAAGGGCATTGTTACATCAGAGCAGGAGGAGAAAGCAAGATTAGAAGGAGAATGCAGAATAGAATGACTTTAAAAAAATATGAGAGAACTTAGAAAATTAAGAAAGCAATATTCGGAATGCAGAGGAAAAGAGGAAATAAGCTGAATAGAGAGCAGAAGGAGCAGAAGGCTTCTCTGTACCATGGGACAGAACGGGTCTTTTTAATAGCAAGGCACACTTAGTCTTACTAAAGAGAACAAAGCTTTCTTCTTATAGGTGTGGGTTTAATTCATTTAGCAATAAAAGGGTAGAAGCTTTTTCTTTCTCTGTGGAGTAAACAGTGAAGCTCATTTTTCATCCAGAATGAGTATCTTCTTTCTGCACTGGTGTTTGGTCTTTTTCTTGAAGTGTAATTATGAATCTGTGTGTAAGTATGTAATTATGACACAAGTATGTAGCTGAGCCCATTTGGTTTGAATGAAAATGTTTGAATGCCTATGCATGAATTGTACATGAATTTATATGAGTTTATCCATATTTGCTTGTGTAACTTTTCTTCTTCCTGTAGGAATGACTCTTTTCTTCTAGTTGAATAGATGCTTACTGTGCGAAATCTACTCCACCTAGACTTATAAGCCAGAGGCATCTTGACAAGAGGGAAAAATCTCTACTTAATCCCCTGCTGTTTTATGATGAGGTGCTAAACACTAGATACTGCAGTTTCAGACTCAGAGGAACTCAGATAGACAGGTCAGTTATTGCAGCAAAGTGACTTAAACTTAAGCTATGTAAATGTTTATTATTAATTATTATTATTTTTATTTTGTCTTCAAATTTTTTATTTTATTTTCTTGGATATTTTCTTTGTTTACATTTCATATGTTATCCCATTTCTCGATTTCCCCCCCAAAACTCCCTTATCCGACCCCCCCATCCCCATGTTTCAATGAGGGTGTTCCCCACCCAGTCACCTACTCCTGTCTCTCCACCCTCAAATACCCCTACACTGGTGGAATCTAGCCTTCACAGGACCAAGGGCCTCTCCTCCCATTGATGCCCAACAAGCCCATGGGTCCCTCCATGTGTACTCCTTTGTTGGTAGTTTAGTCCCTGCAAGCTCTGGGTGGTGTGGTTGGTTGATACTATTGTTCTTCCTATGGGGTTGCAAACCCCTTCAGCCCCTTCTTTCGTTTCTCTAACTCCTCCATTGGGGACTCCATTGGGGACCCCATGCTCAGTCCAATGGTTGGCTGCAAGCATCCACATCTGTATTTCTCAGGCTCTGACAAAGCCTCTCAAGAGAGAGCTATATCACTCTCCTGTCAGAATGCACTTCTTTGCATCCACAATAGTGTTTGATTTTAGTGACTATATATGAGATGGATCCCCAGGTGGGGCACCCTTTGAATAGCTTTTCCTTCAGTTTCTGTCCCACACTTTGTCTCCATATTTGGTCCCATGGGTTTTTTGTTACTCCTTCTAAGAAGGACTGAAGCACCAACACTTTGGTCTTCCTTCTTCTTGAGCTCCATGTGGTCTGTGAATTGTATCTTGAGTATTCTGAGCATTTGAGCTAAATAAATATCCACTTATCAGTGAGTGTATATCATGTGTGTTCTTTTGTGATTGGGTTACCTCACTCAGGATGATATTTTCTAGCTCCATTCAATTGCCGAAGAATTTCATGAATTCGTTGTTTTAGTAGCTGAGTAGTACTCCATTGTATGTGAAGAAAGAGGAAATGTTTCATAATTAAACAGCAACTCTAAATATCTTTATTTAGATAAAGAAATGGAAGCTCTTCCCCCTTGGCTTACCTTCAAGAGAGAACTAAGAAAGAAAGAACAGCAGGGGCTGATCCCAGGCAGAGTACTGCTATAAAACAGTGTCTTCTTAGCATGACAAGGATACACTTCTGCACTAGTAAATTTATAGTAGCTGTGGTTGTTTAAATAAGTCTGACAGAAGATCAAACCAATCAACATTCTCGCATGGATAAAGGACTCCTCCACCATTTGAGGAGCTATTGATATTCAGTTGCTGCTTTAGGAATAGTCAGGTTTCTTTCCAAAGAATATGGGCCCTAATTCTCAGCTTTGCTCCAATGGGTGTTCCCAACCTCATGAATATTTTAGCAGCATATATTACTCTTAGTGGATTATAATCATTAAAACAAACAAACAAACAAACAAACAAACAAAAATAGTCATAAGTTGGCAAATGGATAAGGAACAGAAGTATCACCAGGAGGATTTAGTGGGAAGACTGGGGGTAAATATGATGAAAATATTTTGCAAGTCTGTGTGAAATTCTTAAAGAATTAGTAAAATAGTTTATTAAAGAAAAAATTGAACTTCATAAAAATTCTGGTTTTGTAGTTTTATTCATATTTTATTAAATTAAAGTTTTATTTTATTAATATACTAATATGTTATAAAATATTAATTTTATAAATTTTATAAAAAGTATTAAAATATATAAAAATACTTTATTTGATAAAAATAATAATTTGTCTTTTCTTTCATTTTTATCGGTTATTTTATTTATTTACATTTCAAATGTTATTTCCCTTTTCAGTTTCCCCTCCACAAGCTCCCTATCCCCCCTCCCTCCCCACTGCCTGTATAAGGGTGCTCCCACACCCACCCACACACTCTGGCCTCAGTGCCCTAGCTGATTAACCTGTCCTGGGTCATCAAGCCTCCACAGGACCACAAGGCTCCCCTACCAGTGATTCCAGATAAGGCCATCCTCTGCTACATATCCTACTGGAGCCAAGGATTTTCACCATATACTCTTTGGTTTGTGGTTTTATTCCTGGGAGCTCTGGGAGAGAGTCTCCTTGGTTGATATTATTGTTCTTCCTATGGAGTTGCAAACACCTTCAGCTCCTTCAATCCTTCCTCTAACTTCTCCATGGGGGTCCCCATGCTCAGTCTGATGTTTGGCTGCCTACATCAGCATCTATATTGGTCAGGCTCTAGCTGAGCCTCTCAGGGAACAGCTATACCATGCTTCTGTCAGCAAACACTTCTAGGCATGAGCAACAGTGTCTGAGTTTAGTGTCTGCAGATGGGATGGATCCCTAGATGGGGAAGTCTCTGAATGGCCTTTCCTTCAAACTTTGTTCCACACTTTGTCCCTGTATTTTCTTTTGACAGGAAAAATTCTGGGTTAATATCTTTGAGGTGGGTGTGTGGCCCCATCCTTCAACCAGGAGCTGTGCCTATCCACTGGCTATGGTCTATAGGGTCTATCTCCCCTTAGAAGGGTATTTTGGCTAATGTCCTCCCTGTTGGGTCATGAGAACCTCTTGGGTCCCTGGCATCTGGGACTTTCTACTGGCTATCTCCAGTTCCCCCTCCCCCACTGCTATACACTTACTTTAAAATTCCTGATACTCTGCACTTCTTCCCCATCACTTCATATATATAAATTGGCCCCTCTTTTTAATTAAACTATTAATTAGGGTGGCATTTAAACAGTTATAATGATGCTATGCTAAATTACATTTTTGAGAAGTTCAGATAATATTTTCAACAAATAAAAGATCAAATTTAATAGCATTAAAGGGAATTAATATGTGACTTAGTAAGGATAAAATCCTTAGCCACTTTTTTTGCCATAAATATTAGTTTGGGATATTGACTATTTTCGTTTGTTTTAGAAAAATTATTTTAATTACTTTATTTTTATAAGCTCTACTATAATGTATCCACATTATAGTAGGATATGAGCCAAAAACAGGATTTCCCATTCCATGTAAATTTACCAGCTACTTTTACTCTCTTTCCTATTTCCTACCTCACATTTTTTTAATTATTTGTGTCATAAAGGTATCTGCCACCAAGTCTGAAGACCTGAGTTTAATGAATAAGGTCCACAATGTAGGGAAAAAACAAATTTCTATAAACTGGTACATGAACCTCAAATGTACTTATTTAAATAAGATTCAATAAAATTTTGTGTAAAGTGAAATTATTCTTTTAACAACATTTGCTTGTATCTGCTAAAATAATATCATATATTACCAGTGTTATAGGTCCTCATAATGATTGAAAGAGATACACTATTGGCAGCCAAAACTTTCACCATCTTGGTTAAGTTTAATAATAATTTTGCTTATCAAATGAGATATATCCTATTAAGTATTCTGTGATTAGATTGTGATTTAAGAGCATTATTTCCTTACATTTAGAATTTTTTGTCTTTTTGAGAAGTGACTAATGTGATCAATTATTTGAAATGAAGAAAACCATGATTATCAAATCATGTCTTACTCACAATGTTTCTGAAAGTAATTATAGGAACTGCTAAAGCTGAATCTGGATAATTACTGAACAATTACAGTGCACCAGTTACTAGACTAAATTTTTTTAAACATTATTTCATTTAATCTTCCAAGGATTTAGTGGGATAAGGGCCAAAATTTTTTAATACTTACAGTTAGAATGAATATTCTCATTCAACTTACTGTTGATCATTTTCTTACTTGATCTATAGAGATTATTTTCATTAACCTCAAAGGCTCACTAATGTTTTCAGTGTTAAATCATAATCAATAGAAGAAAATTAAATATTGTTACATGATACTTACAAAGATAAGCCAAATTATTGTAGGTAGAGGAAAGCCTAGAACTGGTCAGTCAGCCTAAGAACCACTTGAAGTAATCTGGTGTTGCTTTTGCTGGTGGGCTTGAATCTATGGTTCATGTATAAGTAAAAATTAGGGTGTTTTTTTTTTCTGTGAATTATTGAGTCATAAATGTGTTAAAGAATTGTTTGACCTTATCTAACCATGTGATACTTAGGAACAGAATTGTGCTGATCATTTATCATTGTTCATTTTCTGTCCTGTCACCTTTTGTCTTTAGAGATTTCACAATAGTATCACATTTTGAATAGGTTCAGAAAAATCTAAAATCTTACCTTCATCCCTACTCACTATAGCACAGAACATTGTTAAGAATGAAAGCCATAAAATAGATTTTTAATTTAAATTGTTTTATTTATTTACATTCTATTCATTTAATAGGTCACTTCTTGCTATAAAAAGTTTGAAATGTGTCATATATTCAAGATGATGTATAACAGTCTAATGATCTCCTGATAACAGATAGATGATCCCATCAAAATGAGATTATGCCTTTAATTCTGTCATTAATAACTATTTTAAATAAATAAGTATGTCTAATAATCATGCAAGGAGAATATTTATTTAGACATCTGATAGTTCTAACAATAAAGGAGAAAAGTATAGAAAAGAAGTTTGTGAGCACAGGAATGCTAAAGACAACCTGTATTGTTATTTTAATTACAGTTGAATCTGTTTCTTGTCTTATATAATTCATTTATACTATGTTAATGCTAAGTCTTTATGCTTCTATTTCTCTATTCATGCATGAAATATATACTTTCTAACCTATTTTATTTCTTCTTCTTTTACATTTAATACAAGTTTACAGGGTTAAAACAAAAACCGTTTTCTAGAGTCAATTTTTTATTTGATAAAAGTTTAATAAAGTCTTGCCTCTGAACTTTCATTACTTAAAATAACAATGTAACAATTGAACTATAACCAAATCAAATTCCTTAAACAAAAACATTTCAAAGAGTAGGGTTCTCTTTTTTTTACTGTAGTCTTAGGATTTACAGACATTCCAGGCTTATAGTTAAGTGTGAATACTATGTTTCAATTATTTTTTTTCTATTTATCTTGTTTAATAATAAAATTTTACTTAGAAATTAATCATATAATTCAGAATGATTATTTAGATATATTATAAAACAATTAATTTCTGTTATAAATGGAAAGTTTTTTAAAAAAATTACTCCTACAAGAGGCTTTATACATGCTTTACAAGTACTCTATCACTGAACTATATACCCGAGAAGTTTTGTCTTCATTATAATTTACAAATAGTATCAAACTAAGTTCTACAGGTTGGTCTTTAACTTGTTCTTTATTGCAGACAGACTTTGTGAGATCCTCTTGCTTCAGCTTCCTGTATAAAATAGTATAGGAGGTTGGTTCTGATGTTTTGATTGGGAATTTTGTGTGAATACTGAAGGTCCTGTTCTCCATTTGGTTCTTGATGGATCAGTAAAGATGCCAGTGGCCATTGTGCTGGGCTGAATAGGTGGTACTTCCAGTTCTCCTGCAGGCAGGTTAGAACATGCACTGGAGGTGAATGATTTCACCATGGTTCAGGGGGGTGAAAGAGCCATCAGACATGTGAGATTTGGGGCAGAGTGTCCATCAGGCACTTTCCCATCAACTGAGTCTGGTGTAGCAGGTGGGATATTAGAAGTAATTAAGCCCAGGGAAGAGTTAGGTGGCTAAACACGGGGCAGATAAACAGGCAACTAAGTAAAGGGAAGAATTAGAGGTGTTGATCTCATAGTCAAAAGAAGGGTGTGATAGCTGAACAAGGCTTATACGAGACTGGCCAATGAGCTGAAGCATACTGAAATAATTAATGTGTATGTGTGTTTCCTCTGTGGATATAATGGAACCTGCGTGGGGATGGTAGTGAGGTCCACCCGGAGCCTAAAGCTGGGTAGTAGGAACTACACAATTCCAAGTAGGTATTACAGACCTGTACTATCTCACGAAGAAAGTTAGAGAAAACAGAGTTTGCTATTCATGAAAATATGAGTTACTATAACCAAAGTTTGGTGTGGGACTGCGTAAGGGTATCCTGGATCATGGTGGAGCAGGTGCCTAGAACCCCGAGACTATGTAGATTCTGGGTGGGATTCTGCATGAGAACCAGCAGGAGTTTGTCGCCCCCCAGAACCCAGGATCTTGAAAAACAGTCAGGTCTCCATACAATTACATAGGCCAGGCTATAGGCCTCAGGCGCTAGGGATTTACATACTAATGAAGGCCAGAGGGCAAAGCAAATTAGACATACCTCCCCCAGATCCTCCCCCAATCCTCCCCCTTTCTCCCTCCCTATATAACTCGGGACTGCCCTGAGTTCTGGGGGGTAGGCCTAGATCCATCTATCATCCGCCATGACAATAAACCTTTTTGGAACCAAGGACTTCCTTGTGTTATTGGGGCCTGTCGTCACCAAGGCCTCCAGGCCGCTGGAACCATAGGGTTTTCTCCCGAGTGTGGGACCCGCCACGGCAGTGGAAGCCCCTCTGGGGCCGCACCGCAGAGGTGGCTTTTAAATTTTTGCCACATTTTGGCGCATCCAACGTGGGGCACAGACACCCACGGACTTCAAGGATTGGGCCATCCCAGTTTGCTACAGAACACAGCCGAGCTTCCCGCCCTGGTTGTCCGGTGCTGTGAGGAATCGACTCAGTGAAGATTCCACGCTTCTCCCATACTGACTAAAGCTACAGCTGCTTAATCTCTCACTTAGAGGATCTCTGCATTCCAGCCACGAGGACCCACATCTCCAAGCAAGCCGGCCAGGCCGCCGAGTCTGCTAAGCAATTACAGTTTCTCCCATGGGTGCTGTTGTGCCTCTTTCTTCTTCCCCTATCCCTCTCCTTTTCTAGGCTGTGGGTTGCCCGACGTAAGCTCACAAGCCCCCGTCTCAGTCCTACGAAGAGCCAAGGACTTGAGACCAATCAGTCCCTGGCTGCCTCAGAGCACAGGGATCCCCAATCCTTTTCATTTTCTTGGCAGTGGGTTGTCTGACGCCAGCTGACATGCCTGTCTTGGTTCTGAGAACCAAGGACTCAAGACCAGTCCATCTCTTCCCAACTTCTGGCCTGGAGATCCCCAGTCCAAGAGTTCTACACTCCCATGGAACCTGAGTGAAAATTCCCCATGCTGGGTGGGGCCCCGCTGCACTCGCCTGGTGTTGCAGGGAATAAACTCAGCCAAGATCCTATGTGCTCTTGGCATGCTGACCTACTGCATCGTGACAGACTCGGACACACAGCACAACAGAGATTCACGCCCGTGCGTGCCCATGCATTGGCCTACATCATTTCCTACAGGTGGTAGAGGATCCAGACAAAGCCAGCTCCAAGAGTACCCCTGCTGGGGCCCGCCAAGACCCTCTCCATGGAACTGTGAGCAACTCCAGCCTAGTCCATAAGACTAAGCGGATCGCTCTCTATCTTTTCTCCCTCTTTCTCTCTCCACGTGTTTCGGGCCAACGTTTTCTCTCTAAATCTTAATTACCACTAGCTACTGCCTGGCTCAAAAAATTAAGTTTCTCTCTCCACGTGTTTCCCAGAAAACAATGGAGACTCCTTAATCGCCATTCTTTACCCCTCCCCCAGAAAATTCTCCTGCGCTCTGCCTGCCAAGAGGTTTGCCCCTCCCCCAGGGGTTAACTTTTTGGGCTAAAATTCCCCCACTCCCCGCCATAGGTCAGTCTCACACAGCCTTTCACTCCTTCTGACTCTGTTATCAAACTTCTATGTTTTTCGCTTCAAACATTTCTTCAAAGTTAGCCTTTCTTTTCTCTAAGAAAAACAACAGGGGGAATTCCTTGACCTCTCTGCTAGAACACCCAGCCACCACGTGGTCGCCCAAACCACCACATGGCAGAACAGACCTTTCCTCCACTACTTCTAAATCTGCCATTAATGCCTTTTCCTCTAAAAGGAATGCCTAAAACAACAGTGTTTGTGCTTTTCAACCCAATTTTTTTTGCTTTTTGTTTAAATGTCTCCTTTTCACTCATGATATAGTCTCAACATTTTTTTTTCAACTTTTAAAATTTCTTCAAGGTTTAAAAGTCATCTAAATCTACTTCCACAGGCTAAATCAACATGCTGGCCACCACCTTCCAGCTCTTAATTAACAACTAGTTTCCTTTTACAGACAAACTGTTGCTGCCTACATATTTAATATGATTTTCTTCCTCAGCCAGCTAAAACAGACTCAACGGTAACTTCTAAGACTAAAATTCCCTCAAACACTTTTGCTTTCTAGGATCTCAACGACACACCATGATGTAGCCTAATGCTTGCTACACATCCTTTACAGACATCCCCCTGCTGGGGTGCCGCTTCCCTGTTGTGATTATCCTACAGGTGCCCCCACAAGTCCAGCAGAGACTTGTAGAACCTCCTGGAACCTGCCTAGGATTCCATGCTGTCTTCCTACAGCCACACCACCTGACTACAGATTCCAGAGACACGCTGTGATCCAGAGATGCATGCCAAGATCCAGAGATGCTCACTGAGTCCTATGGACAGATTCAGACCTTCCAGCTACAAATGAACTCTTTTGCCAAAGTCAAATATCTAAAGTGACATGTTAGTAAAGAAATCATAATGTCTATTTAGATTAATCAGATGTCATTACTCTCAAATTATACAATATATACTTAATTGATTCAATGATCCCTTACATTCCCTACCCCCACAACTCCCCTTACCTTGTGATGTGATTATGCTAATACCTCTGGCCTACATAGTGATTTCTTTCGGCTTCCTCATTCAAAATTTTCACAGTGACCCCCCTTTTTTAAAAAAGTAAAGGGGAGGAGACGTGGGACTGAGTAAGGGTATCCTGGATCATGGTGCAGCAGGTGCCTAGACTATGTAGATTCTGGGTGGGATTCTGCATGAGAACAAGCAGGAGTTTGGTGCCCCCCAGAACCCAGGATCCTGAAAAGCAGTCAGGTCTCAATAGAATTACATAGGCCAGTCTATAGGCCTCAGGCCCTAGGGATTTACATACTAATGAAGGCCAGAGGGCAGAGCAAATTAAACATGCCTCCCCAAGATCCTCCCCCAATCCTCCCCCTTTCTCCCTCCCTATATAACTGAGGACTGCCCTGAGTTTTGGGGGGTACGCCTAGATCCATCTATCATCCGCCATGACAATAAAACTTTTTGGAACCAAGGACTTCCTCGTGTTATTGGGGCCTGCCGTCGCCATGGCCTCCAGGCCGCTGGAACCATAGGGTTTTCTCCTGAATGTGGGACCCACCACGGCGTTGGAAGTCCCTCCAGGGCCCCACCACAGAGGTGGCTTTTAAATTTTCACCACAGTTTGGTTATTTCTATGGAATGATCAAAAGAAAATTGTGACAAGCAATTTACTTGTAAGTCTGAGGTTCAATGGGATATCAGACTTTATGAATCTATGCTCCTAACTTCAATTTTTCTTTTTAAAGATGATTTTAAATTCTACAGGTTATTATAGCATATTTCTTCTAATACAGCAAAACTGAGATTACATTTAGTATTACATTTTGTGTAACATGACTTGATCTGGTTTAATTATTGTACAACGATTATTGGATCAGTGACTTCTCCTACTTTATTACCATACTTTTGAAAAATCAATGAAGTGTTCTAATTTAAAATGATCAAAGTTAAGGACTACTTTTCCTACAGCCTGAAAGATCTATTTAACAAATAGTATCATCAAATCAATTGTAGATGATTGTATAAATAAGATTTAAACATTTTATAGCCGGGTTTCTCTAGAGTCACAGAACTTATTGGATGTCTCTGTATTTTAAAGGAATTAATTGCAATGACTTACAGTCTGTAGTCTAAATACTCCAACAATGGGCAGCTGTGAGTGGGAAGACCAAAAATTCTAGAAGATGCTCAGTCCCATGAGGTTACTTGTTTTATCTAATCTTCTTTATAAGCTCTAATTCTGAAAATGTAGGCTTCAATAGATGTGCTGGCAAGTGCAAGCAGGTAAAGAAGAGTCTTTATTCTTCCAATGCCCTTATGTATGCTTCCAAAAGAAGGTGTGGCCCAGATTAAAGTTATGTACAACCACACCTGAATCTGGAACTTGCTTTGTCCCAGGCTGCCCTTGAACTCAGAGATGTACTTTCCTCAGTCTTCTAGGATTAAAGGCTTGTACTATCTTGCCTGGACCTAAGCTTTCCATGGCACTATGACTCAAGATCTCCATGTCAAGATCCAGGACAGAGGGCTGTGTCTTCTTGCCTCAAGATCTGGATCACAAGTATGCCCTCCATTACTGGATTGCAGTTCATTCCAAATGTAGTCATGTTGATGACCATGAATACCCATCACAGTGATCTTAATTGTACCCTCAAGGAATAAACACACACACAAACACACACACACACACACAAAGTATAATACCTATAACTATAAAAAGTGTGATATAAATATAGACAAAAAAATAGACTGAACTTTCATAGATATTATCCCTTCAAGTATAGGAGTGGTATAACCACAGAGTTTCATTAAATGATCTTGTCTATGTGTGTTTTTTGTTGTTTTGTTTTGTTTTGTTTTGTTTTGTTTTGTGGTCAAGGCAATTGTAAGGAGTGTGTCTAAAGGGCAAGTACATAGCTCTGACAGCATTTTGACATTCATTTTCAAATGGTAACTTTTACAGGAAAACAAAGTATAACATTCACAATTCAGTTGTGGTTTAGTTGTAGATGTAAAAATAATAAACTAAACTTTTAATATAAAAATTTTCATTTATTTTTAATAATATTATATATGTACTTATGTATTTCTGTCATATCCATCTATCTTGTTCTCTACATTCCTCTAAGGCACCCATAATAGATGTTTATCCCAACTTCATTTTTTTCTTCATTTTTAATTGTATTACTCACTGAGTCAAACTAATGCTTCCCTTATGTGTATTGGTGTAGAACCAGTTATTCTACTGTGGTAAACCTACCTGAAAAAAACTGACTCTTCTTACTCTAGCAGTCATGAAGAGCCAATACTTTTGAGTCTGGAGGTGGAACCTATGAAGTCATGTTAGAATGTTGACTGATTTGATCTTCTGCAGATCTTTTAAAGACAACTACCACTGTTGTGAATCATGAGGGCAATAGCCTGGTCATGTACAAGAGACACATTTTGTAGAAGTACAATCCCACTCTTACATGATGTTTGATGAGTCTTGGTGACATGGGGAGAAGAGAATGATATAGATGTCCCACTTGTGGATGAGCTGTCTATAGACATTTATTGTCTTCACTTTGCAAAGGAGATATCCTTGATCCTGGTGATGGAGCAGAGGAGAAGTTTATACTGCCAGAGATGATCTACAGAGCAATGGTTGAGGCTTGATGTGTTTAATTGGGAGGAGAAGATGAAGAATGAAGTTTGAAGATCTGCTTTCCAGATTGGCTGGGCAAAGAATTTCCAGAGAATAATTGCAGGAGTTGGTAAATGAGAAAAAGTGATGGGGTGGTGATGGATGCAATGGTAAATAAATCAGCTTGATCTGTTGGAGGTTGAGGCAGAAAACCTGACATCTTATCTTTGTATTTGTATTACATTTTCTATATTCCTTTGAGTTTTTAAATGTTGCTACTTTTGTTTCCCATTTTTATCTATTCTGACAAGTTTATCTATTCTTTTCAAGTTTTATTTTCTATCTTTATTCTTCCCATAGTTTTTCCTTATAATTTACTTTGTGATCATAACAAAAATGAACTCTCCTGTTCCATCTCTGAACAACTTATGAATTTAGGCTGAGATTGTATATATGTATGTGTGTGTGTGTGTGTGTGTGTAAATTGTTTTTAGTACTTTGCTTATAATATCTTATTAATGTTTTTCATTAATTAAAGATGAAAAATATCTACATTTCCCTCAGGATCTTATATGTCTGTAAAAGACTAGGTGATCTTTGATGATATTGTCCAAAAAGAGAAGGAATTTTAGAACCTGATAATTCAAGTCATCTCACTAATTACACTAATTTGCAATAATTTCAAACAGCTTTCTTGGACATATATGTCTTTTATATTCAAAGTAAATGTGAAAGACATGGTCATAAAGGACTGCATGGACAGAAACGAAGAAAAGCCTGAGGAAAAGTAGGTCCAGTGACATGTCCAAAGTGAAATCCAGCTAAAGGTGAGACCCCAAGGACTATTACTGAGGCTATGGAGCACTCACAAAAAGGGACCTATTATAACTGCCCTCTGAAAGACCCAAGAAGCAGCTGAAAGAATCAGAAGCATATATTTGCACCCAACCAATGGACAGAAGCTGCTGACTCCTCTGGTTGAATTAGGGAAAAGCTGGAAAAAGCTGAGGAGGAGGGCATCCCTGTAGGAGGACCAGCAGACTCAATTAACCTGGACCCCTGAGATCTCTTAGAGCCTGTATCATCAACTAGGGAGTATACATAAGCTGATATGTGGCCCCCAACACATATACAGCAGAGAACTTCAATGTTAGGGCTCAGACAAAGAAGATGCACCCAACCCTCAAGAGACTGAAGGCTCCAGGGAGTTTAGAGTTCTGGTAGGGTAGGGGAAGGGTTGTGGGAAAATCGTCATGAGTACAGGTGGTAGGAAGGAGGTATGGTTGGGGAACAGTCAGAGGGTGAACTGGGAGGGGAATAAAATCTAGAATGTAAAAAAAAATTAAATTAAAAAAATAACTAAATTCGAACTTTAAGACATACAAAAAAAATAACTTAAGTGGCCTTATTGATTTTCAT
>NW_021604563.1:8903133-8937036 GCF_004785775.1 Grammomys surdaster
TACAAAAGTTCTAGCTTCAACACATTTTGGCACTTGACAAGTAATCCGTAACTTGCTTAATTAAAACTATCATTAGAGACAAATAAATTAAGTTACAGTAAAAATGAATGTTCTCTTTTAATTCTGTCACTATCCTAACAATTACTTGCTCAGGTAAATTAATATTTTAGAAAATATTTTAATAGCCTATATTTTAGTTATTTTCAAAAAGACTATTTTAACACTTTGTCATATTTCTAATATGTATTAATTTATTAATGCCATTCATTATCATTTAATAAAAGTAACATTCACGATTTTGTGACAACTTTGATTTTTTTTTTAGCTACTTTGTTAATGTTGAAATAAACTAGTTTAGCAGTCAGACAATTGTTAATGGCAACAACCCATTGTTTTAACTATTTTTTCATGTCATTCTGTTACAGGTAACAAGTAAAGTCATTTTTGGCAACTAGTACAATCAATGTTTTTCAGTTGGTGCTAAGTAAATCAATAAATCAGTATTAAATAATTGGTCCTTTCTATCCTATCATACTTTGGTAGGTTTTATGTCCAACAGTAATAAACTATGAGTCATGTTTTGAAAATTTCACCAGTATTTGTTTAGTTATTAGGCATGTGATGAACTTGGATGTCAATTACTTTTGATTATACAAGAAGGAAGCTCTGAACAAACTTAAAATCAGGAGCTATTTATAGCCTTATGATAGAACTGAGATCACAAAACCAACAGAGCACTTTAGAACTGAATCAACAGATAGATTATGGGGCTACTACAATAGGAGGAAAATGCAACCCATCTGAACAGCTGCTAGCTAGGTAGAGTGGACCTTCAACTGAGTAGGTTTTGACATTCTTGAAGACTCAATTAAGGAATTAAAGAAGCACACATAAAAGATTGACAGGGAAACACTTAGCTAAGAAAGTATAAGAAATTCTAGAAAGCAGATATTCTGTACTCAAGCAGTGGAATTAACCAAGATGGCTCATAAATCCTGAGACCTTTTCTAGAGTTCTTATGAGTTTAGGCAGTCAAAGAAATTAAGAGCCAAGGAACATCAAATGAACAAATCATCCACATCATACCATAATTAAGGTTTATTTAGAGAAATCTCTAGAAACCAACAACAAGCAAGAGGACCAGAAAACATTTAGCCTATGATACCTACAGCTATAATTACTTCATAATAAACACCGCATAATGTTTATGAAGTTACACATAAAATCACACATTTAATGCTTATATATGTGAGTCCTGCTCACCAAGCTCATCAAGTCTTAATTCTGCAACCCTACCACCCCCATACACAAATGTATTTAACTAGGAAGTCTACAAACTGAATCAAAACAACATGCATGAGTCCAAAGGCAAATATGCAAATTATGTCAAAATCATTATAAATAGAATTCAAGACAACTATGGTAAATCTTTTCAATAGTGGAATTTATAAGAAAGATGGGATAAAGTTTCTGGAAACCCAAAGCATGAATGTAATGAAAGAATAATGCCTTTGATGAGCTCATTATTGAAATGAAACAGTTGAAGAATCCTTGAGCTTCCAGTCATGCTGTAATAAACTTCTAAAAGTAAAATAAAAAATGGAAAAGACTGAAACAGACAGAATAACATATCTAAAATTTTTGCTCATTTGCAAAAATACAGCATACATGTAATTGACACATGAAGAAAAGAAAGAACCTTTAAATTATTAATAGATATTTTAAAACATTATAAACCTAAAAATCATCAAACATGGAGAACATTAATCACAATAAATGCTAACATTCCTATATTTGAACATGTTATATACAAACTAGAAAAAGTGTATAAGAAAAGACATTAATAAAAGCTAAAGAAAATAACATATTTAGAAGAGTAAGACTAAAGAATGTATTAGCTTCAGCAGCAGCAATGCAGGAAACATGAGAGAAAATCATTTAAAGTGATAAAATACAAGGATCAATTTTGTGCTAATATACAACTATCATGCTTTTAGTTTTCAATTCAAATTGCTTCTTACCAAAATTTAAGGAAGCAGATGACTTTTGTATAGTGACCTTGGAGTTTTCAGACTTGCTAACAGTCATTTCTTAAATTTGAAAGGATTTATTATTATTCTGTGACTTATTTTGTATAGAACGGTTTGTCAGTATGATACTGAACTATTCTTAAATCAAGATAAAAAATACATAATACTAAACAGCTTAATGATTTTAGTTGTTTAGTAAACTTAAGCATATTCACTATTTACAATTCTAAAAACTTCTTGAAAAACTGGAAATAAAATCTATGCCTCCTTTAGTGCCAATAGTTTTTGTTCTGGTTTGCTCAGGAAAAGTATCATGACAACATTGTATAACATACTAAGAACACAAAATTTAAACACACAGGAAGGACAAATCTATCATAACAGACTTAAAAAGTACATATAACAAACTTTAACAGTACAGGGATATTACCAGAATCTTAGCTTCCTCCCAGTTCTAGTGGAAGTGTTGAATTCTTATCGGAATCTCACTTTCTCTACTCACTCACACATTCTCTGGATGATGACTAACTCCTGGATGTAGCAGTCTGAAATTATTTGTTCCTGACCAACTTCAAACTCCAATTAGAGTCAAGAATAAAAAGTTAGGGAACAAGAGAGAAGGCTTAGCCATTAAAGGCTAGACTGACAATTAAAATATCAAAATGCAAGTGGCTTGCTATAATTGCAAAAATTGCTAAGTAATTCTAAATAAACAAACAAACATATAAATAAGACATACACATAAGTATACAAAAAGATTCCTAACATCGTTATCCATGTAGGAAATACAGATCTAACCCATGTGGAAATACAACTTCACTGCAAATTGTAGTAGTTGTAATAAAAAAGAGAGCACATTTTAATCAGAATGTAGAGAATTTGATTTCCCAGACACTGATGACAAGTGAAATCACTTAAGTAATATAGCATGTTACAGAATAATCTTTTAGTAATAACATAAACAAAATATTTCAAAGCATGTATTCAATTAAATATTCATATGTAATGCCCATGTCAACAGAATACACAGAAGCAAAAATATTGAAATAACTCAAATGTCTACCATATGATAAATGAATAAACATATTGTGAATATCTCAGCTTCCTGAAATAGCCGAGAGTGTTTTGTATATAGTTGATGCAACTATAAAAGGCTTTTTTCCCTTTAAACTTTGGCATTTCTGTGGTATTGTCTTTGTTCATTTCTCATTTGGGAAGTCAATTGGTAAGGCTTTATGGGTGTAGCTTCTGACATTACTAGGAGATAGAGACTCAGAGCAAACACCCTGACCCTCTGCCTTTTACAGTCTTTCTACCTCCACTTTTGCAATATTTTCTGGTATGGACTGTGTAGTAGATTAATCCGTCTACTCTGTGCTCCCCAACTCTGTACTTTTTACAGTTGTGTTTTTTCTGTAAAGGTCTCTGTCTGATAAAATGAAGTTTCCTTTATGGAGAGTAAAGACTACACTTATCTTTAGGTATAAGGAAGGATAGATGTTTACAAATTGTTAGGAATTATGCTGGTGTTTTTTTTTTTTCAGTGATTCAAACGAGTGACTTTTATTCCTTTGCTCTGAAAAGTTGTGTGTGGGGGGAAGTTAAACAAGAAAAGTGACTAGACCAACAGGGCTTTGATACCTTAAAATTTAAAGGCAGAAACAAACCAGGTACCACCAGTTTGCTCAGACACAGCAGACTCAGTGGTTCTTAATGAAAAGTAAGACTGTTAAACTGGGAGATGGCATACATCTACCACCCATGGTAAGTAGAGCGAGCATAAACACTTTATATCCCAAACTATTGGCAGCAGTTTCAATGTGATCAAGGTAAATGTGGAATGGAGATGTTCTTAACATGTCTAGGACTCAATAAATCTAATACACTAAAATCATGATTATGTTTTGAAAGAAAATGCAAAAAAACCAAACAGCAACTTTTGAGATCTTTTTCATTTGAAGGTAATCTTAATGCTATTAAAATTCACAAATATGCTATTTTTTATTACCCAATTCTAATTATCTAAAACACACATTGCAAACATACAAATATCTATTCTCTCCACATGTCAGCGTCCACTCATCATGGTTTTGGAAATGGGGAGAATAGATTCCCCTTAAATTGCAAGTCAGTAGATGTTTCTTTACAGTTAACTTTAGCAAAATTCATACAAAATAGTAATTAACAATGATTTTCTTTACTTGTTAACTCACAAGGAAACACCTTCAAAACCGCATTTTGTTAAAGTTTCTGTACTAAAATGTAGAAAAACTGAACTACACAAATATTGAAAAGTTAAAAATTCCTTAATTTTTTATTCCTGGTACCACTACCACAATTTACAGGGCAATATACCTGATGTAATGAAAAGAAAAAGACAAAGCTACAACAGATAAAAGACCTCAGGAATGTACATCTAATTGACACTACATTGCATTAATCAATAGCTGCACTTTTTGCAAACTGTGGCTCTGACAGTCCTGAGCAGGAAGGGTTTCCTGTTTAAGCTGCAGTAACTTTTCTGACTATGGATCATCGTTCCTTCTGTGGCAGGTTTTTACAGTTCCTCTAATGCATTTGGGAAGACTGTCTCAATGTAACCTGCAGCTTTCCTGACAACTCCTCGCTCTCTCTCCTGCTAAGAACTGTAGCCGTTTCTGTTTTGTTTTAAAACCTTCTGCTACCATATCCACCACTTCCACCTCCAGATCCATAGCCACCACCATAGGGACTGCCTGAGCTTCTTCCACCAAAACTGCCCCCCTTCATGGGTCCATAATTTGATTGCTGCTGTCAACTATAATTTCCAAAATCATTATAGTTTCAACGACCATGATTACCTCCACCAAAATTTCCTCCTTCATTGTAACCATCATATCCTCCTCCACCACCACCATATCCACCACCTTGGTTTCCATATCCCGGTCCACCACCTCCATAACCTCCTCTACTACTGTAACCAGGACCACCACCATAGTTGCCACCATCATCTCCAAATCCATTATATCTACCATCACCAACTCCATAACTACCTCTGCTGCCACCACCTCCACCACCATAGCCTCCTCTTCCACCAAAGTTTCCTCCACGACCAAAGTTCCCTCCACCACCTCCAAAGTTTCCTTCACGACCCATGAAGTTGCCAGATCCACCTCCGTGACCTCTCTGTGATCCAGCAGACTGCATCTCTTGTTTAGAAAGGGCCTTTTTCACTTCACAATTATGCCCATTAATAGTGTGGTGTTTCTGAACAACAATTTTATCAACTATGTCATGATCATCAAAAGTTACAAAAGCAAATCCTCTCTTTTTCCCATTCTGCCTGTCTTCCATCACTTCTATGGTTTCAATCTTGCCATACTTTTCAAAGTAATCTCTCAGATTATATTCTTCCATGTCCTCTTTAATAACACCAACAAAAATTTTCTTCACCATTAAATGGGCACCAGGCTTTACAGAATCCTCTCTAGAAACAGCTCTCTTTGGTTCCACCACACGCCCATCAACCTTGTGTGGCCGAGCACACATTGCAGCATCCACTTCTTCAACACAAGAGTAGGTCACAAAACCAAAGCCTCTGGAACGTTTTGTTTGGGGATCTCTCATTACCACACAGTCTGTAAGTGTGCCCCATTTCTCAGAATGTTCTCTTAAGCTATCATCTGTGGTTTCAAAGCTCAGACCACCTATAAACAGCTTCCTCAGCTGCTCTGGTTCCTTTGGATCATGGGCCTCCATTTTGAGACTAGACTCGCCTCTTCCAACTCGAGTTCAATATGGGACCGAGAGGAAGAGCTATGCTGGTGTTTTAAATTAGTGATTGAAGATACTCCACTAATAATCATGATTTCACTTGTACTAAGTAGTACTAGACAGGGTGTCTGTCTTGCTAAATGTATCTTAAGAATAATTAGGGATCTCTTGCTTACCTCCAAGGTATGTGCAGCACTACTGAATAATGCCGTGTTTTTAGTTGAGGTAGCTCCTAGGCATCATAGCTATGTAGGACTGTTGGTTCAGGCCCTTCTTTGGAAGGTTGCATGGTGTCATGAAACCTAGTCTTCAGTGGTCATTTAACTCAGCTTATTTTTATTTTTAAGCTTTTAAATATTTTAATTGATAAATATGTTGTATGTATTTATCATTTATGTCATGATTGCCTCAAATAAGTGCTTATAATAAAATTATTTTATCAAGCTAACAAAAATTGAATTATATCACATCTTTATTTTAAGGATATATCTTAATCACCATTGATCTTTTTAAGTATCAATTATATTGTTGTGGCAATAGTCACTATACTAAAGATTAATGACTTTATAACCATCAACATCAACATCAAAACCAAGCTATAAATATTTACATCACTCTAAATTTTTTCCAGCACTATCCCTATTGCAAATGGCTATTGTCTCTTATTTACCAATCTCTAATTTCTATCACTACAAATTAATGTATAGTATTTTGAAATATTAAATACATGGAACTTTACTATATACTTTTTTTGTATATAGCATGTTAGTAGGAGGAGCTAAGATAGGAGGACTAAGGAGAGGAAAAGGAAGAGTTGGGAGAGGAAGAGAAAAAAGGAAGAGGAGGAGTTAGAGAGAGAGCAGAGATGTAGGAGGATGGAGAACCACACAAGTATGGAGAGCACTCGTGGGGAACAACTTATAAACTCATAATTAGGTTAGCTAATTGGGATACAACTTTCTTTGTATGGGCATCTTGCTATTAATCATTACCAAACGTATAAAGCCTTTGATTAATCTATAAGAATTAGAGTCTCATTCTCTTACTGGGCCTGTATGGATGGTGGAATGGTCTGGGCAAAGCCCTGCCTTGCAGAGACAGCGTGGAAGATTGGCAGAGCCATCTCCCAGGCTGGTGTCTCATAGGTGGCTGGGCTGGTGTTTCTGGCAGGCCGGTTCTAGCTGCTGCATGCACGTGTCCTTTGGCCACAGAACATGGTGGCTGAGCTAAGCAGAGCCGCCTCAGCTTAGATAGTCAGATGAGCCAGAGACCATTTTAAATAATTACCACAACACATATCTAGGCCAATAAAATATTTTTCATATAGTATTAAGTTAGTTGAATTTTTTAGAGTGCATCCTTTTTCTATAGGATTAAGTTCTCATTAACTACCTCAGACTAACCTTGAATTCTTCATCCTTCTGTCTCTAAATGTGTGTCCTGGACTTACAAGCATAACATAGTATACCTAGTCAGAGATTTCTATTATTATTATTATTATTGTTGTTGTTGTTGTTGTTGCTGTTGTTATTATTATTACAATTATTGCTGTATAAATAATCTATGTATACCTACATAGAATAAGATTCAATGTGTAATTCACAGTGGCCTACTTTTACAATATTCAGTGTAATGAGATTAACATACCTTGCAGTATCTCCTTTGTAATAAAAGCAAAATTGTTTAGTTGTTCTATTGGTCATGGATTTCTTTTGGTATTAGCTGTTGTGAACAAGTCTGATTTAACTACAAAACATTTTTCTACTTTCACAATTCTTTGAGAAAATTAGAAGTAGAATTGTTACATTCTAGGATATATATCTTCTTAAGGAATCTCAAATGTCTGATTTTCAAGCATTTGTATCAGTTTTACTTCAATCTTTACTATGAGAGCCCCTGTTTTTCCATATCTACAATTCAGTAACACCTTTATTATTATTTAATTTTAACCATTCTTCTACAAATTCAGTTGTATCCCATAGTAGTTTGAATTTTCCTTTGGCAATACATAATGACAAAATTTTGATATATGCATTGACTTTTTAAATTTTCTTTATTATATTGTCTCCTTCTTAATTTAGTTTTATTAATTTATTATTTTGATTCACTTTACATCCCAATATCAGCCCTCCTCTCCTCCCAGTAACCTTTTATACAGATCCTTCCATATTTCCCCTAGCCCTTCTCCTCTGAGAAGGGAGAGCCTCCATCCCTGAATATCACCCCATCCATCATATCAAGTCACTGCCAGACTTGTCATATCCTCTCCCATTGAGGGGCACAATTAGGGAAATTATATTCACAGGCAGGCAACAGAATCAGGAACAGTCCACAATCTAATTGTTGGGGAACCAACCTTAAGACCAAGCTAAAATTCTGCTGTATATGTTCTGGATGCATAGATGCAGCCTATACTGACACTGTGGTTGTTGATTCAGTCTGTAGGAGCCACCAAGTGTTCAATGTAGTTTATGTAGTTAGTCTATCTGTTGAGTCTCTGTCCTCTTCTGGTTCCTCAGTTCTTCCCCCATCTTTCCACAAGACTCCCTAAGCTCCATCTAACATTTGGGTGTAGATTTCTGTGTCTATTTCCATGGTCTGCTCAGTGGAGCCTATCTGAGGACAAGCATGCCAAATGCCTATCTACAAGCATAACAAGTATTATTAATAGTGTCAGAGATTGGTTCTTGCCCATGGAATGGATATCAGTTTGGTCCAGACATTGATCATCCACTTCCTTCTTTTATGCTCTGTCTTTGACCCTTTGAAACTTGGATGCAGGACACATTTTGTGTGGAAGGTTTTCTGGGTGTGTTACTGTCCTTATCCCTACTGGAGGTACTGCCTGGCTATATGAAAGGCCAGTTCAGGATCCATATAACCCACTGGTAGGAGTCTCAGTTAGAATCACCATCATAGACTCCCTGGGTCTTTCCCCTGGTCCCATTCTAGGTCCACATCACATCTCATAGATTCCCCTCTGCTCACATTACTCTTGTGTTTTCCCTGCTCTCTCTACACCTGATATGGATTGGTGTGGAAGGGCTCCAAGCTAGTTGTTCTTAGGGCTCTCATAGCCCTCCATGGGGAAACAGGAAATTCATGATATCCTCAAGGCTCCTTGGGCTAACAGGGTGAGAGCGAGACACTGAAGGTCAGTGGATTGCATGCATGTAACACACCTCTGTTGGCAGTTCTCCAGTCAAACCAGATAGATGTCCTTCTATTTTTTTAAATAATTTATCATTTTGTAATAGATATTTCAGTGCAGAATGTCAGACATAATACTATGCTAGATGAAACAGACTTGTATTCACCACATAGAATTTTAACAATTATGTATAAACAAAACCCAGTAAACTAATGCTATATGCATACTCTTGCTGAGTTCTCCATTCTTTCAGTAAGTATCAACCCATTTGGTCTCTTTTCTCTATAATAATATTATGTTTATAGCAGTGATACTTCCATGCAGGAGAACTGTAAAGTAGTTTTCTACAAAACTGATTAGGACCCTATATTCCCTCAATTCTCCAAAATACTTTCAGGACTTCTGTCCTTAAAGTAGTATTAGTTTTTAACCAAGAAGTAATCCCATTTTGAATTTATGAAGAAAATTTCTTGTTATTGATAATTTCATAACTTATTTCCTCCTTAAATGTTTCATAAGAAGCTTCATAATGACCATGTGTGATAAGAAGTAGCATAACTATTTTATGAACTGAGCACAAAATTGCTAGAAAATCAGTTTTCAGAAGAAAATTGTTACTGTTAGAGATAACTCTGGCAAATGAAATGATAGGGCAAATTAAATTCCATTGGATACAGAAAATTTGGGTTAACAATATACTTATCAGAAGCCTTCATCTTCCAAGGTTAGAACATGAACCTACAATTGCCTGATGTGCTCTTTTTAATATCTAGCAGATACATTTGAAAAGAGTGTTATTTATTCTTGGAAATAGCAATTTAAATTGCTACAGCTCTCCCCTTATTTCTTGTCAAGTACAGTACTCTTGCAGAGGTAAAAAATCATTTGAAGAAAAAAATAGCCACTGGTAATGGGATTGAACAGCTTAGAAGAAGATAAAAAGAAAAAAGGAAAACAGAAAAAAACATCATCACAAAACTAATTACAAACTTTCAGATCTATTCGTGTTAGTACCAAAAAATAATTATGTTGGATTTGTACTGAATAACAAAAAAGTCTGAATATTTATGTTACTTTGGGTCTACTTTTGATTTTATATATGAAGAGAAATGAATTTCCTTTCTCTCCCAGAGCTGTTGATGTCCAGCATTTTTCAGTCTATGATCTTACTAATTATGTTCCTATTCACTAAAAGAAAGTTTTCTGATTATCTGAAATATAGATAAATGGTATTTAGATCACACTGCTTGATGAACATAAAGTGTGAATCACTTATCTTGTTACAAGCATATGAAATGCTGAATAATGTCTTAAATTCATGAGTACATAATATTAAACATAGTTGATGTTTGATATTGTACTCATTTTTCTAATTACTTGATCTAATATTCTTGACATAATATAATATGATTCAAGACTGCAAAGGAGAAACACCTCAGAATTAGTAGCACATATTAGATATAAACTATGTTGCATAATGTGCAATAAAATTATAAAATTGAGCCTAAGTTTTATGAACCATATTTGCTAGTGTTTTCTCTACATTCTCAGACAATAATCTCATCATCATACATTCACTACATATTATATGTTATGTCTTTATTATATACTATGACAAAGTATTCTGGAATATAGTATCTAAGAAAAGAGTATATTTTTAAATTATACATTTTTCATTCGTATTTTAGAATTATTATGACCAGGGGAATATTTGGTATCTTTTCAGAAAGTAAAATTGCTGCCTAAGATGGTAAAAATATTAATGTATTAATCATTCATTCCCTTAATCATCAACCATACATATTTGCAACAACCAAGTAATTTTAAGGACCATATCTATTTTAACAACAAAGATGTTCTGTTTTCAAGATTTTTTATGCTTTCATTATTTCAACTTACTTATAGTCAAAATCAAATATACATTTTAATCTATATCATAAATAACTGGGAAAATTATCTTAATCATCAAATGATCCCTTATAAATATATTCACACACATATATCAATGGGCAATTTCACAGTTCATGTCTGAATGAACAGAATAAAACCTAGATGGAGCATATTCAATTTAAAAAGATTGTGAACAATTTAGCTATGTGAGGTGGACAACTGTGTTCTATCGAATGGAATAAAGACAGAACTGTTTTTTTAAGCAGGCTGAAAAAACTAGTATAACATCATCATACTACATAACAATCTAGTTATATCTATTTATGTAATTAGGGTACATAGAGTATTAGAGATGAACAAAATTGGGGCCTGATTAAATAAATATGAAAATTAGTATAAATAGCTTTCATATGAACTATTCTTATTTTCCTAAATAAAAAGCATAGGAAAATATTCACTATAATTTACCTTTTGAAAACTTTGTGGAAGAAACTACATTTCAAAGAACTAGGCATCAGGAAATTGTAAAGTTATTAAGCCATACTGAATATTTAAGAATGCCCAAAGATATGGGGATTTCAGAATTCATAACTGTATTGCTAGTTTTATGTAACATCAATACTAAATGTATTGCTAGATTAAAACTGGCACTACATTCTATATTTCATCCTTATAAAAGATAAATTTCTATAAGAAAATAGGCAGAGCCTGCCCATATTACTTTGACAGTTTTACTTACAGGCTTCCATCTAGATGTTGTCATAGTGATACAAACTAGAGTTACTTGGGAAGATAGAACATCATTGATAAACTACCTCTATCAGATTTACCTTTTAAGTAAATATATGGGGATATTTTTTTGAATTCATACCAACCATGGGCAAGTGGTTCTGGGATATATACAAAGGAACAGAACAATTAATCAAGCACTGGGGAGAAATATGCATTTCTATCATGACTTCTGCTTCAGTTTCTGCCTTTAGGTTTCTTGCTTTGAGTTCATGCCTGTTATAGATCTGACCGTGTTGTTTTCAGAAGGATTATAAAAAAACTTCAAAAGTCTATGTTAGGGAAGTCATTGAGTGTTCAGAGCATAATGAACTGTTGTAGGAACTTAGAAGGTAATTCTAAGCACAGTGCAGATGTTGGAGGCCTGCACTGTAAACATTTAGAGGGAATTAAGGACTGGATAACAGTCTTTCATGTACTGTTTTGTATTAAGACTCAATGGTTCTGTTCAGCTGGAGTTGAAGAATTAACTGTCATTTACCACATTATAGAACTACTAGCAGAAATTGTTTTGCTGGAATAACTATTGTTGGTTAACTGGAGCTATGAAATTAGTAGTGATTGAGAAGAGAAGTGGAAAACTCTAGGAATATCTTCTCACAGTCTGCATATAGAAGTTGTGGTTGAGGTTAGTTCACATTGTTGGAGAGCATACACCCATACACCGGCTGGTCCAAGGCCTCAAGCACACACTAAGCAGAGAACTAACTGCCTGGTCTGGCCCCAGTAAGAAAAGATACACTTAGTCTTGTAAAGACTTGATACCCCAGAGAAATGGGATGCCTGGGGAAGGACACCCTTTCAGTGATGGAGAGGGGTAGGGAAATCTAGGAGGGGGAACCTTGAAGGGGAAAACATTTAGGATATAAATAAATAAAATAATTAATTTAAAAATAAATCACTAAAAGAAATTGTAGTTTCGTAGAATGAGGGTTGCATATCATGCTGGAAGCTGAATTTGGTAATATCTAAGAGTAGTATAAGTTCTACTGGTCTTGAAAACATGAAGATGTCATGGATAGCAGCTGAAGCCTGATTCTATGTGACAGGGATGGGGTCTCTGAAGGAAGAACAAGAAGGAAACAAGTAAAGTGGGAGCCTCAATTCCAGTGGAAACTGACGTATTGGAGATATGAATGCAATACTAGGACCACTTGGGACAATGCCAACTGTAGAGGAAAGGAGCCCTGAGCCATGAGATAATTTGTTTGTGCTGTGGAAGGCAGAGCTGAAGAAGTGGAAATACTTGGGTAGTTGGGAGCCCAGACAAATATGAGTGGATCTTAGCTATCAAACACTGGGATATCTGTATTTATAATGCTGAATGTTGGTATTAATTTGATTGTATCTGTATTTTGATTCTTCCCTCTTAAAATAGAAAGCATTTCCTTTGTTTTTTTAAATTCTATTTTATAGGAGCCTACAGTTAAAAGGCTGAATATTTTACAGGCCTTGTCCTTGCAGTGTTGAGATTTTTAAAGATTATGGGATTTTAAAAAATTATTTATAATTTATACTGCAATGACACTGTTAATATGAGATTTTTGGTTGTAGTTGAGTAGTGACGCATCTATATACCACATTCACAAAGAAAAATTGTGCTGGATAGATATCAGTAGGCTAGACACACAAGCTCAGATTATTTGGAAAGCGCCATTGAGAAAATAACTCCGCTTGTTCTACAAGGCAAGTCTGTGTGGCATTTCCTGGTTATGTGTGCTCTGTAGGTGGTGCCATTTCTGAGTAGGTAATACTGGCATATAAAAGACAGAAAATTCCCATGCTACCTGTTTAGACTCAGGGAGCTCTGGTTGGTTGGTATCCTTGCTCTCCTTATGGAGCCACAAGCCCCTTCAACTCCTTCAGTCTTCTCTCTAACTCTCCACTGGGAACCCTGTGGTCAGTTTGATGGTTAGCTGTGAGCATCTGCCTCTATCAGGCTCTGGCAGTGCCTCTCAGGAGACAGGTATATCAGGCTTCTGTCAGCGTGCACTTCCTTGCATCCACATTAGTGTCTACCTTTTGGGACTGCACATGGGATGGATACTCAGATGGAACAATCTCTGGATGGTCCCTCCTTCAGTTTCTGTCCCACCCTTTAGCTCCATAATTGTTCCCATGCATATTTTGTTACCCATTCTAAGAAGGGCCAAAGCATTCACACTTTGGTCTTCCTTGTTCATGAGCTTTAAGTGGTCTGTGATTTGAAACTTGTGTAATTCAAGTTTCTGTGCTAATATCCAATAATCAGTGAGTGAATACCATGTGTGTTCTTTTGTGATTGGGTTAACTCACTCAGGATGATATTATCTAGTTCCATCCATTTACCTAACAATTTCTCAAATTCATGGTTTTAATAGGTGAGTAATATTCCATTGAGTAAATGTGCCACAATTTCTGTATCCATTCCTCTCTTGAAGGACATCTAGGTTCTTTCCAGCTTCTGGCTATTACAAAAAAGGCTGCTATGAACATAGTGGAGCATATGTCCTTGTTATATGTTGGAGCATCTTCTGGGTAAATGACCATGAGTGTTATAGCTGGGTCCTCAGGTAATGTTATGTCCAATTTTCTAAGGAACCTCCAGACTGATTTCCAGAGTGGTTTTACCAGCTTGCAATCCTACCAACAATGGAGAAATGTTTCTCTTTCTCCACATCCTTGCCAGCATCTGCTATCACCTGAGTTTTTGATCTTGGCAATTCAGACTGGTGTCAGGTGGAATTTCAGGGTTGTTTTGATTTGCATTTGCCTGATGACTATAGATGTTGAACATTTCTTTAGGTGCTTCACGGCCATGCAATATTCCTCTATTGAAAATTCTTTGTTGAGTTCTGTATCCCATTTTTAATAGGGTTATTTGGTTGTCTGGAGTCTAATTTCTTGAGTTCTTTATAAATATTGAATATTAGCCCTCTATCAGATGTAGGATTGGTAAAGATCTTTTCCCAATCTGTGGGTGGCCATTTTGTCTTATTGACACTATCTTTTGCCTTACAGAAGCTTTGCAATTTTATGAGGTCCCATTTGTCAATTCTTCATCTTAGAGCATAAGCCTTTGGTATCCTATTAAGGATCTTTTCCCCTGTGCCCATGTGTTCGAGGTTTTTCTCCACTTTCTCTTCTTTTAGTTTCAGTGTGTCCCATTTTATATGGAGGTCCTTGATCCACTTGGACTTGAATTATGTACAAGGAGATAAAAATGTACCAATTTGCATTTTTCCTACAAGCTGAGAGCAAGCTCAACCAGCACTACCTGTTGAAAATGCTGTCTTTTTTTCCACTGTATGTTTTTAGCTCCTTTGTTAAAGATCAAGTGACTGTAAGTATGTAAGTACGTGGGTTCATTTCAGGGTCTGCTATTCTATTCCACTGATCTTCTTGCCTATCTCTGTACCAATACCATACAGTTTTTATCACTACTGCTCTGTAGTACATCTTGAAGCCATGGATGGTGATTTCCCCAGATGCTTTTTTATTGTGGAGAACAGTTTTCACTCTCCTGGGTTTTTTGTTATTCCAAATCAATTTGAGAATTGCTCTTTCTTTCTTTGTGAAGAAGTGAGTTGGGATATTGATAGGGATTTCATAAAATCTATAGATTGCTCTTGGCAAGAAGGCCATTTTTACTATATCCATCCTGCCAATCCATGGGCATGGGAGATCTTTCCAACTTCTGAGATCTTCTTCAATTTCTTTCTTCAAGGACCTGAAGTTCTTGTCCTATAGATCTGATGCTTGCTTGGTTAGATTCACAGAGAGGTATTTTATACAATTTGTGACCACTGTGAAGGGTGTCATTTCCCTAATTTCTTTCTCAGTATGCATATCTTGTAAGTAGAGAAAGGCTGATTTGCTTGAATTAATTTTATATCCAGTCTCTTTGCTGAAGTTGTTTATTAGGGTTAGTATTTCTTTGTTGGAAGTTTTAGGGTCATTTAATTATACTACCATATCATCTGCAAATAGTAATATTTTGACTTCTTCCTTTCCAATTTGTATCCCTTTAATGTCTTTTGTTGTATAATTGCTTTGGCTAGGACTTCAAGTATTATATTGAGTAGATAGGAAGAGAGTAGGCAGCCTTGTCTAGTTCCGGATTTTAGTCAGATTGCTTAAAGTTTCTCTCCATTTAGTTTGATTTTGCTGATATAACAGCTTTAATTACATTAACTGCTAATACTACTGCTTCTGTAATTGCTGTTACACAAGAAGTTAAGACAGATACCTTTGTTAATCATTTAGCAAAAAATACTACTAATGTGTTAATATACCAGAGGATTTAGATAGACATTTGGAAGAATAGATTGATGCTCTTTATCTTATTCAAATTACTGGAAGGAGGTTCAGAATTTAAGGGTAGGGAGCCATCTTGAGTGTCATACTAAATACCACTTGATTCATGTTAATTCTCCAATTTACAGTGGTAGTCATTATAATTAGGAAGTTTAAAGATATTTGCAGTATATTTGACATAATTCTAACACCTTTATGGATGTTTTAACTTTACATAGGGAGCTAATGAATTTCAAGAATGCTGCTCTGCTGAGTGTTGATGTGGTTGATAATGCAGAAAAAATTACCCATGGCCTGAGGTCAGTATTTCTATTTTGTTCAAGCTTCAAGAATGGTATATATAGCCTGATCATGCTAGCCCTTTTTGTCCTGGGAATTCTTTTATTCCTGCCCATAGTATTAAAACTTTTCTTCAACAACATCAATGTGTTAGCAGCCAAATTCATGGGTTGAACCTGAAAACAGATCCCCAGACAAAGTTATTAAATTAACAGGTTGGCAAACCCAGGACAGGTAAGATTCTATACAGAGCCTTACCAACCTAAGACAGAAGTTCACTGCTTTGGATCATGGATATTCCATGACAGGTAAGGAAGACATTCTTGTCATAATGACCTAAGATGGGCACAGTCTTGTTAATGAAATAAAAAGGGGGAGAGACGGAGAACCTTTGGGGCTGCTTGGCAAGAATCTGACATGGGCTAAGGACAAAGAAATGGGCTGCTTGTCAGGGACTTAACATTGGCCAAGGACAAGGAAGTAGGCTTCAGCCAGGAATCTGAATTTAGGCTGGAACAAAGAATTAATTTCAGGTAGGAATCTAAATCTTAGGCTAGAACAAAGAAGCAATCTCAGGCAGGAACCTAAATATTAGGCTAGAACAAAGAAGTAATTTTAGACAGGAATCTAATTTTAGGCTAGAACATGGAAGTAGGCTTCAGACATGAAAATGAACTTGGGCTAGGACAAGGAAGTAGGCTCAGATACTTTGGTCATCCTTATAAACCCTTAGAAACAGTGATCACAGGAGTGTTCACTGGACTTTGTTTATTGCCTTGCTTGTTCTTGTACTATTTGTGTTCATTGTCTTGCTTGTTCCTTGACAATTTGGATCTATTGTATTGCTAGACCATCAACCTAGAACTGAGTTTAACACATGCATGTAAACAAAATAGTATAAAAGCAAAAAGGATGAGGGGGGATAGGATTGGTGAATCTAAGAGATGAAATGGGGAAAGAGGGTGATATCTGCAATGTAAATAAATAAAATATCCAATAAAAAGGCAAACAATGTTGAAAATTTTAAAAAAAGTATATAAAAAGAGAGAACAGATTTTTCTCATGTACACTGCATCCTGACCATAGTTTTTCCTCCGTCCACTCCTGCAAAATATTTATACAACTCCTCTCCAAAACTTCTATTCCCCATCTGTTTCCTTTACAGAAAATAGCAGTTCTGCAAGGTACAGCAGCCAAAGGGGACAAAACAAGAAATGATAAGTCAAGGCCTCATATAAAGGCTGGGCAAGAGAACATAGTAAGAAAAAATGTCTTTAGCAATCAAAAAAATTAGATAATTACTTGTTAACATTGTTATGATTCCTAAAAAAACACCAAGCTAACAGCCATAAAACATATTAATGGATAGGGTGTTAATCCATGCAAGTCCCCTGCTTGCTACTTCAGGCTCCATGAGCCCATATGAGCCCTACTTAATTGAATGAATGAGGTATATTCTCTTGAAGGCATTTTATCTAATTGAGTTTCCTTCCACTCAGATGACTATAGCTTACGTCAAGTTGACTGAAAACTGGATAGGATGTTTACCCCTCACTCCACCTTGTAAATGTGACAGAAATACACACTATTTTTAACTTTCAGTCTCTTTAAATATACCTATTCCTTTAAAATCTGACATCTCTGTAGAACTCCAAAAGTGTCTTTTTTAAAAGTTTAAAATTTCTTAATTGTGGTCTCCTATAATAATAAAAAAAAGAATACTTCTTAGTTTAAGAGGAACGAACTAGGGCACAGTCACAGTCTAAACAAAGTAAAATCTAACTCCACCAGCACAAATAACCCAACATCCAATATCTGGGATTCATTCAACATCTTCTTGACTCCTTCAAAAGGCTTGTGCACATTTTTTTCTCTATGTGCTCTCCTGCCCACATAGACTGTTTCTTATTTTCAGGCTAGATCCACTCCACAAGTGCTGCTGTTCTTCATGATCATACTATGCTACTGGTATCTTCAAAATGCTGGAATCTCCTCCTACAACTGAGCTGTACTTTCACCAATAACCTCTCCTGGGTGATCTTCAGGGACTCCCACATTGCCACACTCAAAGGCCTAGCCACTCTACAGAAACTCTTCAACATAGTACCAACTCGGTGATGCTAACACTACCAACATCAACTGTCAACATGAGGTACAAACATGGCTACCTGTGGAGCACAACTTCTATGTGTTGACAATGAGAAAACACTTCCCAGCTTCCACCTCAATAATGCTGCTCTCTTCTTAAGCACCACTGATTTCTAAGCTTCAAGGTAATCAAATGCACTAATAAAGCAAAATCACAGACAATGTTTAAGTCCCTGCTGATCAGGCAACACAAATTCTTCATACAAATATCCTAGTGGAATCTGTTTTCCTCAAACTTCACAAGGCAGCCTTTCACTACCTGCACTGTCCTCAATATTTTTATCTTCCAACTGGGTACAGAACAGCTCACTGAGCTCTCAAAATTTACTAAGTTTACTAGCCTAAAATACAATGGCCTTTCACAATGCTTCCCAAACCAGCATGATCCATTCTCCATTCTCTTACAAAAATGTCCTTCTCCCTGTACCAATTTATTTTAGTTAGGGTTTCTATTGCTAGGAAGAAATACTATGACAAAAGCAACTTAGGGAGGAAACTGTTTGTATGGCTATGTTTCCACATCATTATTTACCATTGAAGGAATGAAAGGAGCTCAAACAGGGAATGATCTGGAGGCAGGAGCTGATTCAGAGGGCCGTGGAGAAGTACTGATTACTGACTTTTCTTTCATGGCTTTCTCATATATGTTTCTTATAGAACACAGGTCAACTTGCTCAGTGGTGGCACCACTCAGTAGGCTGAGGATTGTCTACAGTCCATTATCTTTTTTTTTCTTTTTTTTATTGGATATTTTAATTACATTTCATATGTTATCCCCTTACCCCATTCCACAACCACCCAGGAAGCCCCTATCCCCTCACCACTCCTCCTTCTTCTCTGCGGATGTAACCCCTACCTACTCCCGCACTCCCAACTCTCCACCCTCAAATTCCCACGCCCTGGGGCATCCAGCCTTCATGAGGTCAAGGATCTCTTCTTCCACCTATGCCCAGCAGGGCACTCCACTCTTACCTATTCAGCTGAATCCCTGGATCCCTCCCTAAGTGCTCCCAGGCTGGTGGTTTAGACCATGGGAGCTGTGGTTGGTTGGTATTGTTGCTCTACACATGGGGTCACAAACAATTTAAGCTCCAATGGCCTTTACTCTAACTCCTCCATTGGGAACACCATTACCAGTTCAATGGCTAGTTGTGAGCATCTGCCTCTGAATATGTCAGACTCTTGAAGACCTCTGAGGAGACATTCATATCAGGCTCTTATCAGCATGCACTTCCTGACTTCCACATCAGCATCTACCTTTGATGACTGCACATGAGGTGGATACTCAGGTGGAATGGTCTTCAGACGGCCCCTCCTTCAGTTTCTGTCCCTCACTTTGTCTCCATATTTGCTCCCTTGAGTATTTTGTTGCTCCTTCTAAGAAGGACACAATCACCCCCACTTGGACTTCTACTTCATGAGCTTCATGTGGCCTGTGAGTTGCATCTTTGGCATTTCAAGGTTCTGGGCTAATATCCAATAATCAGTGAGTGAATACCATGTGTGTTCTTTTGTGATTGGCTTACCTCACTCAGGATGATAATTTCTAGTTCCATCCATTTACGTAGGAAACTCTCAAACTCATTGTTTTTAATAGCTGAGTAATACTCCATTGTGTAAATATACCACATTTTTTTAATCCATTCTCAGGTGAAGGACATCTGGGTTCTTTACACCTCCTGGCTATTATAAGTAAGGCTGCTATGAACAAACTTGAAAATATGACCATGTTACATGTTCGAGCATCTTCTGGTTATATGCCTAGGAGTGGTATAGCTGGATCCTCAGGTAATGCTATGTCCAATTCTCTGAGGAACTGTCAGACTGATTTCTAAAGTGGTTGCACCATCTTGCAATCCCACAAACAATGGAGGAGTGTTCCTCTTTCTCCACACCCTCGCCAGCATCTACTATCACCTGAGTTTTTAATCTTAGCCATTTTGACTGGTGTGAGATGGAATCTCAGGATTGTTTTGATTTGCATTTCCCTGACAACTAAGGATACTGAACATTTCTTTAGGTGCTTCTCGGCCACTCGAGTTTCTTCCATTGAAAATTCTTTGTTAAGCTCTATACCCCATTTTTTAATAGGGTTATTTGGTTGTCTGGAGTCTAATTTCTTGAGTTCTTTGTATATATTGGATATTAGCCCTCTATCAGATGTAGGATTGGTAAAGATGTTTTCCCAATTTGTTGGTTGTCATTTTGTCCTATTGACAGTGTCCTCTGCCTTACAGAAGCTTTGTAATTTTATGAACTCCCATTTGTCAATTCTTGATCTTAGAGCATATGCCATTGGTGTTCTTTTCAGGAACTTTTCCCCTATACCCAAGTATTTGAGGCTCTTCCCCACCTTCTCTTCTTCTAGTTTCAGTGTATCTGGTTTTATGTGGAGGTCCTTTATCCACTTAGACTTGAGTTTTGTACAAGGAGATAAGAATGGATAAATTTTCATTCTTCTACATGATGTCCTCCAGTTGAACCAGCATCATTTGTTGAAAATGATGTCCGTTTTCCAGTGGACAGTTTTAGATCCTTTGTCAAAGATCAAGTGACCATAGATGTGTGGGTTCATTTCTGGGTTTTCAATTCTATTCCATTGATCTTCCTGCCTGTCTCTGTACCAATACCATGTAGTTTTTATCACTATTGCTCTGTAGTACAGCTTGAGGTCAGGGATGGTGATTCCTCCAGAAGTTCTTTTATTGTTGAGAATAGTTTTCACTATCCTGGGTTTAATTTTATTCCATATGAATTTGAGAATTTCCCTTTCTAACTTTGTGAAGAATTGAGTTGGGATTTTAATGGGAATTGCATTAAATCTGTAGATTGCTTTTGGCAAGATGGCCATTTTTATTATATTAATCCTGTCAATCCATGAGCATGGGAGATCTTTCCATCTTCTGAGATCTTCTTCGGTTTCTTTCTTCAAGGACTTGATGTTCTTGTCATTCAGGTCTTTCACTTGCTTGGTTAGATTCACACCAAGGTATTTTATATTATTTGCAACTATTGTGAAGGGTGTCATTTCCCTAATTTCATTTTTAGTCTGTCTATCTTTAATGTAGAGGAAGGCTACTGATTTGTTTGAGTTGATTTTATAACCAGCCACTTTGCTGAAGTTGTTTATCAGGTTTAGGAGTTCTCTGGTGGAAGTTTGGGGGTCACTTAAGTATTCTATCATATCATCTGCAAATAGCGATATTTTGACTTCTTCCTTTCCTATTTGTATCCCTTTGACTTCTTTTTGTTGTCTAATTGCTCTGGCTAAGACTTCCAGTACTATATTGAATACGTAGGGGGAGAGTGGGCAGCCTTGTCTAGTCCCTGATCTTAGTTGGATTGCTTCAAGTTTCTCTCCATTTAGCTTGATGTTGGCTACTGGTTTGCTGTAAATTGCTTTTACTAGGTTTAGTTAGGGGCCTTGAATTCCTGATCTTTCCAAGACTTTTATCATGAAGGGACGTTGAATTTTTTCAAATGCTTTCTCAGGATCTAGTGAGATGATTATGTGTTTTTTTTTTCTTTAAGTTTGTTTAGATAGTAGATTACATTGATGGATTTCCGAATATTGAACTATCCCTGCATTCCTGGGATAAAACCTACTTGATCATGATGGATGATTGTTTTGGTGTGTTCTTGGATTTGGTTAGCTTGAATTTTTTTGAGAATTTTTGCATTGTTGTTCATAAGGGAGATTGGTCTGTAGTTCTTTCTTTGTCTGGTCTTTGTGGGGTTTGGATATGAGTGTAATTGTAGCTTCATAGAATGAGTTGGGTAGTGTTCCTTCTGTTTCTATTTTGTGGAATAGTTTGAAGAGAATTGGTATCAGGTCTTCCTTGAAGGTCTGATAGAATTCAGCACTAAAACCATCTTATCCTGGGCTTTTTTTAGTGTGGAGTCTTGTAATGACTGCTGCTATTTCCTTTGGGGTTATGGGACTATGTAGATGGTTTATCTGGTCCAGGTTTAACTTTCGTACCTGGAAATTGTCCATTTCATCCAGGTTTTCCAGTTTTGTTGAATATAGGCCTTTGTAGTAGAATCTGATGATTTTTTGAATTTTCTCAGTTTCTGTTGTAATATCTTTTTTCAGTTCTGATTTTATTAATTTGGATACTGTCTCTGTTAAATCTCACTAAGGGTTTATCCAGCTTGTTGGTTTTCTCAAAAACTTTCTCCTGGTTTTGTTGATATTTTGTACTGTTCTTTCTGTTTCTATTTGGTTGATTTCAGCCCTGAGTTTGATTATTTCCTGCCTTCTACTCCTCCTGGGTGTATTTGCTTCTTTTAGTTCCAGAGTTTTTAGTTGTGCAGTCAAGTTGTTCATGTGTGTTCTCTCCAGTTTCTTTTTGTAGGCACTTAGAGCTATGAGTTTTCCTCTTAGCACTGCCTTCATGGAGTCTCACAAGTTTTGGTATGAGTCCTCATTTTCATTGAAATCTAAAATGTCTTTAATTTCTTTCTTTACTTCTTCCTTGACCAAGTCATCACTGAGTAGAGAGTTGTTCAGTTTCCATGTGCATGTGAGTTTTCCATCGGTTTTGTCATTATTAAAGACCAGTCTTAGTCAGTGGTGATCTGATCAGATGCAAGGGATAATTTCAATCTTTTTGTATCTGTAGAGGCCTGTTTTGTGACCAGTTATATAGTCTATTTTGGAGAAGGTACCATGAGATGCTGAGAAAAATTTCTATTCTTTTTTTAGGATGAAATGTTCTATAGATGTCTGTTAAGTCCATTTGTTTCATAACTTCTGTTAATGTCAAAGTGTCTCAGTTTGAGACCATTGATGTTAAGAGATATTAAGGAAAAATGATTGTGGCTTCCTGTTATTTTTGTTATTAGAGGTAGAATTATGTTTGTATAGTTATCTTCTTTTGGGTTTGTTGGAACATTACTTCCTTGCTTTTTCTAGGTTGTAGTTTCCCTCCTAGTGTTGGCGTTTTCCATCAATTATCCTTTGAATTACTTGCTTTGTGGGAAGATATTGTGGAAATTTGGTTTGTCATGGAATATCTTGGTTTCACCATCAATAGTGATTGAGAGTTTTGCTGGGTATTGTAATCTGGACTGGCAATTTTGTTCTCTTAGGGTCTGTATGATTTCAGTCCAGGGTCTTCTGGCTTTTATAGTCTCTGGTGAGAAGTCTGGTGTAATTCTTATAGGTCTGCCTTTGTATGTTACTTGACATTTTTCCCTTACTGCTTTTAGTATTTTTTCTTTGTTTTGTGCATCTGATGTTCAGATTATTATGTGACAGGAGGTATTTCTTTTCTAGTCTTGTCTATTTGGTGTTCTGTAGGCTTCTTGTATGTTTACGGACATCTTGTTCTTTAGGTTAGGGAAGTTTTCCTCAATAATTTTGTTGAAGATATTTACTGGCCCTTTAATTTGGGAGTCTTCATTCTCATCTATACTTATCATTCTTAGGTTTGTTCTTCTCATTGTGTCCTGGATTTTCTGGATGTTTTGAGTTAGGAGTTTTTTGCATTTTGCATTTTTTTGACTACTCTGTCAATATTTTCTACCGTATCTTCTGCATTTGAGATTCTCTCTTCTATCTCTTGTATTCGGTTGGTGATGCTTGCGTCTATGACTCCTGATCTCTTTCTTAGGTTTTCTATCTCCATGGTTGTCTCCCTTTGAGCTTTCTTTATTGTTTCTATTTCCATTTTCAGATCCTGAATGTTTTTCTTTAATTCCTTCCTTGTGTTTTCTTACAATTCTTTAAGGGATTTCTGTGATTCCTCTTTATGGGCTTCTACCTGTTTACTTGTACTCGCCTGTATTTCTTTAAGGGAGTTACTTAATTCCTTCTTATAATCCTCTATCATCATCATGAGAAGTGATTTTAATTCTGAATCCTGCTTTTCAGGTGTGATGGGGTGTCCAGGGCTTGCTATATTCAGAGAACTGGGTACTGATGATGCCAAGCAACTTTGGTATCTGTTGCTTATGTTCTTGTGCTTGCCTTTCGCCATCTGGTTGACTCTAGTGTTACCTGCCCTCACTGTGTAAGACTGGAGTCTGTATTTCCAGTTATCTTGCTTGTGGCAGAGCTCCTCAGTGTCCAGATGCCTCTGTGGTCTTATGCTCCTAATCTCCTGGGTGGAAGAACTCCTGGGATTCAGGCCACCTCTTGGATCTGGAAATCCTTCTGATCTGGGTGCAATGGTTCCTCTAGGATGGCTCATGATAAGATGTCTCCCAAGTGCAAACCACCTTGGTGTCTGCTGCTCTGAGTACAGTGGCTCCTTGGCTGCTCTGAGTTCAGTGGCTCCTGTAGGATGGCTCAGGATTCAGAATCTCCACAGGAGCAGACCAACTCTGTGTCTGCCCCAGCCCAAAGGGTACAGTCCATTCTTATGTGACCGTTTTCTTATCTGGTGTTCCCTCTCTCATATGTCTTTATCTTTTGCAAACTTAAAATAAAACTAGGCTTCACTCCAGGTTATATTTGCGAATATACATGTATACATACACTTGTATTTATACAGTAAAATTTAATACAAATGGAGGCCATGAATTTGTAAGAGAGCGAGGAGGATTGGAAGTGTTTGTAGGAATAAATGGTAAGGTAGAAATTGTGTAATTATTTTATAATTTAAAAAATAAGGAAATTCATAAACATGAAAAATTTTACAGGATACTACCATTGTAGTAAACTCAAGTGTTTTCCACATTTCTTTCATGTTTGATCAATTAATTATAAAACAATAAAGTTTTTGTCAAATGCACATATGGCATCTTATTAAATTTCTGTAATTCTACTTATAATTTAAAAGATGCTTTCATATATAAATACTGACTTTGAAGAGTCAAAGCATTTCATTTAATTTTCTTTCTTTCAAACTCAGAATAGTAAAATATTTTAAATAGAAAATGCTACTTTTCTATGATAAATATCATATAAAATTTGAGGTTTAGGAAAATACTTCCGAGTTACATGGCAAAAGATTTAATTAGAAGAAAGCACAATGAACCAAATAATTTATTCTATATATGATGTCTGTAAAAGATTGATAAATTTTTAGCTTGAAGAATTTTTTGGCAAAGTCACGGAACTGTGCAAATATGATACTCATACCACTGTCACAGAGTTCTGAGTATAGTTTTTAAAATTAAACTCTAATTACATCATGTTCTCATTCCTTTTCTTTCCTCCAACTCTCATGTCCTCTCCCTCCAATCTCTTACTTTTTCCTCCTAAATTCTCTCTAATAAGTTAATAGCCTTCTTTTTCTGTAATCATTATTTTTGTACACACATGTATGCATTATTTATTATGTATATATCTGATATATTTGTATATATTATTTCACATATACATGAACAAATATATAAATATAACCTATTGCGTCTGTTTTTGTGGTTTGTGTACATACGATTTCAGAGTTTGCCATAACTATTGGTATCATTATTCATCTCTTGCTTAGGCAGCAATTTCTAGATGACATTGTCTCACAGGAAGCTTTCTGATCTTGCTCTTACAATGTTTATGCCCTTCTTTCGTGATATTACTTTAGCCTTGGGTACAAGAGCTGTATTAAATATGTATCTATTTGGGGCTAGGCTCCAAAATTTAGAAAATAAATATACTTCAATTTACATGCACGTTTTGCTTAGACTGCAAGTTGGCATTTTCTCCAATAAGCCAAACTTTCACAAACGCATTCTGAATATTTAAATTACCAAAATATGAACACACTTATCAAGATACAAAAATTAATAATATAGATGTAATTTTATTCATCATTTCTGTACTGAACTTTAAATATTGACTTTTATATGATTTATTATTTATTTTATTCTTGACTGCTTTATATACATCTACTCATCCATCCCAGAAGAGGGCATTCAATCCCAGAATACATGGCTGTGAGCCACTATGTAATTGCTAGTTATTGAACTTAAGACCTATACAAGAGCAGACAGAACACTGTAACCACTGAGTCATCTCTCCAGCCCTAAATATAATTGTTAAACACAGGCCAAGGCACTAAAGAAGCAATTTTAAGTTATGTGGAGAAAATAGCTTTCTAAGTTAAAATTGGTTTTATATGTCAACTTGACCAAATGTACTTTAAAATCATTTAAAGTTATTATTAGTGTGCTGTAAACTTAATGTTTATCTTCTCCAAGAGCAATAATAGCATTTTACAGCTAGACCATTTCTCTAGACCTGTGAATCTAGTTTTGTTTTTAAAGAAATTAAATTATTTTTGAGAACAAGTTTCTCTAAGTTGTCTAAGGCAGCATCAAAATTTCAATGTAAACCCATCTGCACTTGAACACTTGATCCTGCTGATTCATTCTCCTAAGTACTGGATGAGATTTAAAATATATTTGACCATTCATGGCTTATGTGTTAGGTTTTAATTTTCTGTTTCATGATAATTAAAATACTATAAGTAATCAGCCAAATAAATACTTTATATGCTTTATATAATTTTTTTTAATTGGATGTTTTATTTACATTTCCTATGTTGTCCCCTTACCCAATCCCCCACCCACCCAGGAACCCCCAATCCCCTCACCCCTCCTCCTTCTTCTCTGTGGATGTAACCTCTATCTATCCACCAACTCCCACCTCCCCACCCTCAAAATTCCCACCCGATGGGGCATCCAGCCTTCATGAGGTCAAGGTTCACTTCTTCCACCTATAACCAGCAGGGCCCTCCACTCTTACATATTCAACTGAAGCCCTGGACCCCTCCCTAAGTGTTCCCAGGCTGGTGGTTTAGACCCTGGGAGCTGTGGTTGGTTGGTATTGTTGCTCTCCTCATGGTGCCACAAATCCTTTCAACTCTCCTTCAGTCTTCATTCTAACTCTTCTATTGAGAACCCCATGATCAGTTCAATGGCTAGTTGTGAGCATATGCCTCTGAGTATGTCAGACTCTTGAAGACATCTGAGGAGATATCCATATCAGGCTCTTATCAGCATGCACTTTCTGACTTCCACATCAGCCTCTACCTTTGGTGATTGAACATGGGATAGATACTCAGGTGGAGTGGTCTTGAAACGGCCCCTCCTTCAGTTTCTGTCCCTCACTTTGTCTCCATATTTGCTCCCTTGAGTAATTTGTTGCTCCTTCTAAGAAGAACCGAATCACCCCCACTTGGTCTTCCTTCTTTATGGGCTTCATGTGGCCTGTGACTTGCATCTTTGGCATTTCAAGGATCTGGGCTAATATCCAATAATCAGTGAGTGAATACCATGTGTGTTCTTTTGTGATTGGCTTACCTCACTCAGGATGATAATCTCTAGTTCCATCCATTTACCTAGGAACCTCTCAAATTCACTGTTTTTAATAGCTGAGGAATACTCCATTGTATAAATATACCACATTTTTTGAATCCATTCCTCAGGTGAAGGACATCTGGGTTATTTCCAGCTCCTGGCTATTATAAAGAAGGCTGCTATGAACATAGTTGAGCATATGTCCTTGTTATATGTTCAAGCATCTTCTGGGTATATGCCTAGGAGTGGTATAGCTGGATCCTCAGGTAATGCTATGTCCAATTTTCTGAGGAACCGCCAGACTGATTTCCAAAGTGGTTGCAACATCTTTCAGTCCCACCAACAATGGAGGAGTGTTCCTCTTTCTCCACACCCTCGCCAGCATCTACTATCACCTGAGGTTTTAATCTTAGCCATTTTGACTGGTGTGAGATGGAATCTCAGGGTTGTTTTGATTTGCATTTCCCTGACGACTAAGGATGCTGAACATTTCTTTAGGTGCTTCTTGGCAATTCGAGTTTCTTCCATTGAAAATTTTTTGTTAAGCTCTATACCCCATTTTTTAATAGGGTAATTTGGTTGTCTGGAGTCTAATTTCTTGAGTTCTTTGTATATATTGGATATTAGCCCTCTATCAGATGAAGGATTGGTAAAGATCTTTTCCCAATTTGTTGGTTGTCGTTTTGTCCTATTGACAGTGTCCTTTGCCTTACAGAAACTTTGCAATTTTATGAAGTCCCATTTGTCAATTCTTGATCTTAGAGCATATGCCGTTGGCGTTCTGTTCAGGAACTTTTCCACTGTGCCCAAGTATTCGAGGCTCTTCCCCACCTACTCTTCTATTAGTTTCAGTGTATCTGGTTTTATGTGGAGGTACTTTATCCACTTAGACTTGAGTTTTGTACAAGGGGATAAGAATGGATAAATTTTCATTCTTCTACATGTTGTCCTCCAGTTGAACCAGCACCATTTGTTGAAAATGCTGTCCATTTTCCACTGGACAGTTTAAGCTCCTTTGTCAAAGATGAAGTGACCATAGGAATGTGGGTTCATTTCTGGGTTTTCAATTCTATTCCATTGATCTTCCTGCCTGTCTCTGTACCAATACCATGTAGTTTTTACCACTATTGCTCTGTAGTACAGCTTGAGGTCAGGGATGGTGATTCCTCCAGAAGTTCTTTTATTGTTGAGAATAGTTTTCACTATCCTGGGTTTTTTGTTATTCCATATGAATTTGAGAATTTCCTTTTCTTACTCATAGAAGAATTGAGTTGGGATTTTAATGGGGATTGCATTGAATCTGTAGATTGCTTTTGGCAATATGGCCATTTTTATTATATTAATCCTGCCAATCCATGAGCATGGGAGATCTTTCCATCTTCTGAGATCTTCTTCAATTTCTTTTTTCAGATACTTGAAGTTCTTGTCATACAGGATTTTCACTTGCTTGGTTAGATTCACACCAAGGTATTTTATATTATTTGCAACTATTGTGAAGGGTGTCATTTCCCTAATTTCTTTTTCAGTCTGTTTATCTTTCATGTAGAGGAAGGCTACTGATTTGTTTGTGTTGATTTTATAACCAGCCGCTTTGCTGAAGTTGTTTATCACTTTTAGGAGTTCTCTGGTGGAAGTTTGGCGGTCACTTAAGTATATTATCATATCATCTGCAAATAGTGATATTTTGATTTCTTCCTTTCCTATTTGTATCCCTTTGACTTTTTTTTGTTGTCTAATTGCTCTGGCTAGGATTTCCAGTACTATATTGAATAGGTAGGGGGAGAGTGGGCAGCCTTGTCTAGTCCCTGATCTTAGTGGGATTGCTTCAAGTTTCTCTCCATTTAGCTTGATGTTGGCTACTGGTTTGCTGTAAATTGCTTTTACTATGTTTAGTTAGGGGCCTTGAATTCCTGATCTTTCCATGACTTTTATCATGAAGGAATGTTGAATTTTGTCAAATGCTTTCTCAACATCTAGTGAGATGATCATGTGGTTTTTTTTCTTTAAGTTTTTTTTATATAGTGTATTACATTGATTGATTTCCGAATACTGAACCATCCCTGCATTCCTGGGATAAAACCTACATGATCATGGTGGATGATTGTATTTATGTGTTCTTGGATTCGGTTTGCTAGAATTTTATTCAGTATTTTTGCATTGATGTTCATAAGGGAGATTTGTCTGAAGTTCTCTTTCTTTGTCGGGTCCTTGTGGGATTTGTGTATGAGTGTAATTGTAGCTTCATAGAATGAATTGGGTAGTGTTCCTTCTGTCTCTGTTTTGTCGAATAGTTTGAAGAGAATTGGTATTAGGTCTTCCTTGAAGGTCTGATAGAATTCAGCACTAAAACAATCTGGTCCTGGGCTTTTTTTAGTGGGGAGACTTTTAATGACTGCTGCTATTTCCTGAGGGGTTATGGGACTATTTAGATGGTTTATCTGCTCCTGGTTTAACTTTGGTACCTGGTATCTGACCAGGAAATTGTCCATTTCATCCAGGTTTTCCAGTTTTATTGAGTATAGGTCTTTGTAGTAGGATCTGATGATTTTTTGAATTTCTTCAGTTTCTGTTGTTATGTCTCCCTTTTCAGTTCTGATTTTATTAATTTGGATACTGTCTCTGTGCCCTCTGGATAATCTGGCTAACAGTTTATCTATCTTGTTGATTTTCTCAAAGAACCAGCTCCTGGTTTTATTGATATTTTGTATTGTTGTTTCTGTTTCTATTTGGTTGATTTCAGCTCTGAGTTTGATTATTTCCTACCTTCTACTCCTCCTGGGTGTATTTTGTTCTAGAGCTTTTAGTTGTGCAGTAAAGGTGTTAGTGTGTGCTCTTTCCAGTTTCTTTTTGTAGGCACTTAGAGTTAGGAGTTATCCTCTTATCACTGCCTCCATTGAGTCCCACAAGTTTTGGTATGATGTGTCCTCATTTTCATTGAATTCTAAAAAGTCTTTTCTTTCTTTCTTTATTTCTTCCTTGACCATGTCATCATTAAGTAGAGAGTTGTTCAGTTTCCATGTGCACATGGGTTTTCCATTGGTTTTGTCATTATTAAAGAACAGTCTTAGTCCGTGGTGATCTGATAAGATACAAAGGATTATTTTAAATTTTGTATCTGTAGAGGCATGTTTGTGACCAATTATATGGTCTGTTTTGGAGAAGGTACCATGAGGTGCTGAGAAAAAGGTATATGCTTTTGTTTTAGGATGAAATGTTCTATTGATGTCCGTTAAGTCCATTTGTTTCATAACTTCTGTTAATGTCAAATTGTTTCGGTTTAGTTGCTGTTTCCATGATCTGTCCATTGCTGAGAGTGGGGTGTTGAAATCCCCCACTATTATTGTGTGAGGTGTAATGTGTGTTTTGAGCTTTAGTAAAGTTTCTTTTATGTATGTTGGTGCCCTTGCATGTGGAGCATAGATATTCAGAATTGAGAGTTCACCTTGGTAGATTTTTCCTTTGATGAGTATGAAGTGTTCTTCCTTATCTTTTTTGATTAATTTTGGATGAAAGTCAATTTTATTTGATATTAGAATGGCTACTCCAGCTTGTTTCTTGGGACCATTGGCTTGGAAAATTGTTTTCCACCCTTTTATTTTGAGGTAGTATCTGTCTTTGTCACTGAGGTGCGTTTCTTGTATGCAGCAAAATTCTGGATCTTGTTTGTGTATCCAGTCTGATAGTCTGTGTCTTTTTATTGGGGAATTGAGACCATTGATGTTAAGAGATATTAAGGAAAAATGATTGTGGCTTCCTGTTATTTTTGTTATTAGAGGTAAAGTTATGTTTGTATAGTTATCTTCTTTTGGGGTTGTTGGAAGATTACTTCCTTGCTTTTTCTAGTTTCCCATCTTGTGTTGGCGTTTTCCATCAATTATGCTTTGAAGTGCTGGGTTTGTGGGAAGATATTGTGCAAATTTGGTTTTGTCATGGAATATCTTGGTTTCACCATCTATATTGATTGAGAGTTTTGCTGGGTATAGTAATCTGGGCTGGCAATTGTGTTCTCTTAGGGTCTGTATGATGTGCGTCCAGGCTCTTCTGGGTTTTATAGTCTCTGGTGAGAAGTCTAGTGTAATTCTTATAGGTCTGCCTTTGTATGTTACTTGACCTTTTTCCCTATTTCTTTAGGGATTATAGGACCATTTAGATGGTTTATTTGGTCCTGATTTAACTTTGGTACCTGCTATCTGTCCAGAAAATTATCCATTTCACCCAGATTTTCCAGAATGGTTGAGTACAGGCCTTTGTAGTAGAATCTGATGATTTTTTGAATTACCTCATTTTCTGTTGTTATGTCTCCCTTTTCAGTTTTGATTTTGTTAATATGGATACTGTTTCTGTGCCCTCTGGCTAGTCTGGCTAAGGGTTTATCTATCTTGTTGATTTTCTCAAAGAAGCAGCTCCTGAATTTGTTGATATTTTGTATAGTTCAACAACAACAATTTGTACTTGATCTTCTGTGCTCTCCATTTAAGACCTTTATGTAGAACTCACTGTAGGTTTGCTAACAATTTTTCATTCTACTTTAGTGTTAAACTTATGACTTAATTGGTTTTCCATGGCCATAAAATATGCTTAAGTAACTCATCTTTCTGTATTAACTGTTGTCTAAATTGAGCCTAGTGTAGAAAATATGGCGAGAGATGTATGTTTACAAACACCACACAAAATTATGGGTTTACACTATGATTATTTTTTTTGCTAAGGATGATATTACATCTAGGAATACAGTGTTTTGGACATACAATAGTGTTTTTTAGGGAGAGTAATTAAGAAGGTTTAATTCTTTGTTTCTTTCCTTTTTTCTTTCCTTCTTTCTTAGCTAGTGTAACATTGATAACTTAAGACATAATTAAATTTTTAATAATAATGTATTTCTTTCTAAATTTATTTTTATTAGTTATTTTATTTATTTACATTTCAAATATTGTCCCTCTTCCTGCAAAACCCCTATCCCATCCTCCCTCCCCTTTGCCTTTTTGATGGTGGCCCCCCCACCCACTCCCACATTACTACTCTAGCATCCCCTTATAATGTATTCTTTGTTGATACAATCTGTGCTACATAGTTTTAATTGACCACATAACACTATCTCAAATCACTGGGCAAGACAGTCCCAGTGAAGTATTATTTTGATTAGATTATCTGGTGGCCATGCCTATGATAGATATTTTAATTCCCTTAATTAATAAAGATCCAGCCCACTGTAAATGAGATTACACCTTAACTAAGACCTGGTAATGACTATATAAGAATGAAAAGTAAGGAATACTGAGAGTGGGAGAAATAATCTTCCCCAAGAATAAGAGCCTTCATTGGTTACCAAATACCAAAGGAGGAGCATTGAAATCATGTAATGGTAGTAATAATAATCAGTTTGAGTAGGTTTTATTTATGTTTTTATCATATGTTTATGTAACAGTAACTGTCAAAGAAAAGAGACCATTATTTTGAGAGGGAGTAAGTAGTAGGGTAAGGATTAGATAAAAGGAAAAGAAAATTTTAAATTATATTTAATAAGAATAATTAAATAATAATTAATAGTAATCAATAGTTAATATAATGATAATTAAATAATAAAAAGGATAGAAAAAGTAAAACTAGGCAGTGTAAACAAAGTAATGGAGAAAGTAAATTGACAGCAAGAGTGCATATATTTTGCTCTTTACTGATTATGGATATGATGTGACCATCACTCATTTTTCTGGTGACTTCCAGACTATGGTGGGCTAGAGCCTAGAACTATGAGTTGAAATAAACTGTTTCCCTCTTAGTTGTTTTCTCTTGTCAGGATATTTTATCATAGGCACAGCACACAACAATATGATACTATCTATTTAAAAGTATTTTAAAAATAGTATGATTCTCTCTTTGGTATACTAACAAAAAAGAAACAATGTGATACATTAAAGATTGTTCAAATGAAAATAATACAGATTATGATGAGAGCTCGTGGGACAAACACATTATCTAGATAATGACACTTTGTAAAAACTCAGTTCATGTCAAACTCTTTTAAGCAAAACCCAGTAAAAATTCTATAAAGCAGAAGTACCTCTTGTTAGATACTATTATAAATTTAAGACTTGAGGATGAGGCATGATTCTACGACTATTAGAAAAACTATACTAGCACTAAAGGGTAAACAGTGAATTTGATATGATTTATGAAAACTCTCAGAGACAGTGTCTTAAAAATCAATTCTGGAGCCTAAAATGTCCAATCAGTACTTTGACTCATTTGTTTTCATGAGGGCTGTCTTCTTGATTTGGAGAGAGAGAGAGAGAGAGAGAGAGAGAGAGAGAGAGAGAGAGAGAG